>NC_080178.1:54300709-54639637 GCF_950295315.1 Erinaceus europaeus | reverse complement strand
GGGAGAATTAAAACCACAGAGTTAAACAGATGCTGGAGTTTATAATGACTTTGGGGGGCTGGGTGACTTTTATTACCAAGAGAGAGCTGGAAAGGTGAGGGAGGTGTCAAGCTAGATGGGCAGCCCTAGCTGGGGAGCAGCCAAGGCCAAGGGGTGAGCCAACTTTGTATTTAATTCTCTGGAAGGACAAACAATCCAGCAGGAAGAAATTCAGTCCCTCTCTATTGAAGGAACCAGTCCTCAGTACCAATAGAACACAGTTGAGGGGAGAAACCTTTCCCATTAGCAGAGGGGTGATTTTTATGTACATGTGTATGTGGGGGGCACTCTCAGTGGGGCCCAAAGTCTTTGCTGAGTTCCCCCTCCCTCCTTTTCCCATCCCCTTGCTCCCTTAACCTGTCTGCCATATAATTGTGCATTGAGGCACAGGGTCTGGGCAGGGAAAACCATTGACTGAAAGGGCTAAGCAGATTGTTTGGGCTGGTGTGAGGGGTGGTCTGGGCTAGGCAGCTGCTGTGGGTCTTGTGAGTAGCGGCTCCTTCCTTTCCAGAAAGAACAAGCTGACACCCCAGAGACCAGCTGCTTACAAGCCTAGTGTTAATTGCTTTTCTCATCAGACAGGGAAAAAGTTTATCACACAGGGAAGGTAGTGATGGAGAGGCCTCCTGAAACCCAGGCATAGTTGAAGGTCTCCTTCCTTGCAGGCCCACAGGCTTCCTTCTTCCTCGGGCCACAGCAAAGGCCTCTGGAGCCAGGTGAATGGAGAATGTTTTGGGCAGGCAGTTCTCCAGCTCTGCTCAGAGCAACCTTGACAGAAAGGGCAGTCAGTCCTCCTCTAGCTGCCCCAGACACTGGGTCCCTCAGAGTGGCGTTCAGAACTACTTCACTGGGAAAGGGGGCTGCCCTACTGCCAGGCTAGCTTCGCGGGCAGGAGAGAGAGACGACGGGCAGGGACTCATGGCTGAGTGGTACGCAGTCCAGTCTTTATTCATGTGGTACGCAGTGCAATCTAAGCCATCTCTAATCACAATCCTGTCCTTATATATCCTGAGGCAGAAGTGTCAGGTCTGAAGAGGATGTATGTAGGATAAGGGTTGGGGAGAAGGAAAAAGTGTGTAAAACAGTGAGGATTAAATCAATGCCCTGGAGGCAGGGTGGTGCTTAGTTAACAGTGGCTATGTAAATAGAATACAGTCTTAAGCAGGGGGGATTAAACCAATGAAACAGAAGGGGTCTTAGAAACAGAATTTAGAAGCATACCAACACCCTATGTCTGCTTCAACTAAAACAAATGTTGTTTTTTCATTTCTCTTCTGCCATAGGTCCTTGTCAATTTCCTCTGCTAAGAAGGCTCTGTCTCTCTTCCCTATTTGACAAACCATCTTTCTAGGTCATCTCAAATTGTCTTTCTTATTTACTTAAGTAGATACTTACCTCTTTTTATAAATCTTTTTTTCTTTTGTTTATTTTGATAGAGATCGAGAGAAATTGAGGAGGGGGTTGAGGAGAGAGACACTGCTTCACCACTCATGAAGCTTCCCTCCTACAGGTGGGGACTGGGTGCTTGAACATGGTAATATGTGCGCTTAAACAGATGTGCCACCACCCAGGCCCCCCCCTTACACACACACACACACACACACACGTCAGAGGTGAGGACCCTTTTGTCTGCCAAGAGCCATCTAGACTTATATGACACTATTCAAGGGTCATACAAAATCATCAACTTAAAAATAAAGCACTTAATTGTTATGAGAAAGGTTCTTGGATTTATGGAATTCCAAGTCCCTCCCGTAGTTGCCTTTCTCGGGCCAGATGCTCCCCACCCTTGGTGTAAACAGTGACCTGGTGCTTGTTCATAGGCACAGTGAGAGAAAGAAAGAAATCTCAATCCTGCCATCAAGAAGTCTGTGACCTCGTGGCAAGGAGACAAGTACACAGTGTGATAGAGCTGCAGGGCGTTTATTTGAAGAGAGAATGATTCAGTCTTTTTTATTGTATTTTTATTGCTATCAGGGTTATCACTGGGACTCGGAGCCTACAGGACAAATTCACCATGCCTGGCAGCCACTTTTCTTTCTCCCTTCCTTCCTTCCTTCCTTCCTTCCTTCCTTCCTTCCTTTCTTTCTTTCTTTCTTTCTTTCTTTCTTTCTTCTTTGTTGTTCTTTTTTATTTGATAGGACAAAGAAATTGAGAGGGAAGGAGGAGGTAGAGAAAGAGAGACACCTAAAGACCTATATCATTGATCTTGTGAAGCTCCCCTCAACCCTGTAGGTGGGAACTGGGAGTTGAACCCAAGTCCTTGTGCATGATAATATGTGCACTCTTCTGGGTACACCACTGCCTGGCCCTGAAAATGACTCATCCTAAGTAGAGGCACCTCAAAAGACTTCAGGATGACTGGACAAGGAAGTTGTGGGATACAGCCAATGGGACACTACTCTGGAGTCCTAGAAGATGAGATGATGTCCTTCAGGACAAAGTGGAGAGGGCTGGGGGTGATGGCAGAGACGTGGGTGAAAGACAGTGACTGGATTATTTAATTTCTATGTGAAATGCCAAGAGCTAAACCAAATAAATTTGCCAAAAATATGGTAACCACACTATCTCTTGGACTGTGTAAAAACTGTGGTGGTCTCTGGTTAAAAAAAATTGTCTTCACAGGGTGACTCCTCATCAAACTGTCATTTGACTCAGCAGATTAGGAGATACACAGGGGGAAGGGAGGGACACTGGGGGAGGTTGGGGAACAGGATGATGGTTTAGTGGAGGGTGAGATGTACTTGCAGCTATCTTGGGGGAATGTGAAAACGTGTCCTCATGACAACAATCTTGTCAATAAATATTCCCTCAATAAAGTGATGCTGAAGTGGAGGTGGATGGAAAGTCAGTAATGACCATGGGGAGGGGCACAAAACATTGGTGGTGGGTTTGGTGGTCTGTACACACACATGGAGGTGTGTAATCATACCCCTGAAATCTTGGAACTTACTAACCCAATGTGAAATCAATAGTGATTATTTTTTTAAAAAAAGATTTTATTTATTTATGAGAAAGACAGGAGGAGAGAGAAAGAACCAGACCATCACTCTGGTACATGCGCTGCCAGGGGATCAAACTCGGGACCTCATGCATGAGAGTCAAAAGCTTTATCATTGCACCACCTCCTGGACCACAGTGAATTTTTTTTTAATGTAAAGAAAGACTTGAAGGCAAAGGCATCATTTGAAACTGGATGATCTGACGAGAGAGATGATCTGATGAGAGAAGAGTGTTGGGGGAGGCGTGTGATGACATTTCAAGCAGACAGGAAAGATGGCACAGACACACAAGTTTTAAACAACCTTTGCCTGGCAAGTTGGGGAAAGCAGATGGTTTGCAGTGTGAAACATAAATGGAGAGTCGGAGAGGGCAGTGGAAGAAGGCTCCAGCTAGAGAAGCCCCTCTAAAGGGACACTCACCTTTGCCCTTCACTCTCCAGTGCCACTTGAGAGGAAGTGCCCTCTCTGCTATGTGCTTAAGCATATATGTCTGCTTTCAACTATGTGACTGGTGGCTGTGATTACTGCTGTCACTTCTAGAGCAGATTCCTTGCCAGGATGAGGAAACAGAGGCTTGAAGATCTGTCACATCTTTATGCAAGTTTAGACAGCCAGAAAGTGGCAGAGTTGGGATTGGAACCCAAATTACATGATTTCATATTCACCCTGCTTTATCTGCTTCATAGCATCTGTATCTTTAGGGATACAGATATGCTTCACACACACACACACACACACACACACACACACACACCCTTCAGAATAAGATATGAAACATCATTTATATAATTTTTCTGCTATGTGTGGTGGGGGGAGGGGCTGCATTTTTCCATTGTTCTTGATGAACTCATATTTTTGTTTTTAGATAGGTGGTGAGAGAGAGAGAGAAAGAGAGAGATACCACATCACTACTCCACTGTGAAATTTCCACTTTGCTCCTGTGGGGTGACTTGGGATTTGAACCCAAGTCCTTGTGCATAATAAGGTATACACTCTAACTAGATGAGGTATTCCCTAGCCACTCCTGTCCTGTGAAATTCTTTGGAGGGTATTCTGGTCCCTTTGATTGAAGCAGTGGGGAAAAGAAGGTTATTCTCCATTCTGAGTGAACACCAGGAGCCTCCAGGCCCCGGACCTGTCGGAGTACCTGCCTTCTGCCTTTTTCCCCTCTGCCAGGCTTCTGAGCATGACAGGCCATTCATGTTGTCTCTTCTTCCCTCACAGGCATGCATGCGTCATTCGTGGTCAAGTGATGACGGCAGATGGAACGCCGCTGGTTGGTGTAAACATCAGCTTCGTCAACAATCCCCTCTTTGGATACACCATCAGCAGGCAAGATGGCAGGTGAGAGGCCTCTTGTAGACCAGGGTTAGTGAGAGCCCTCTGCCTGCCCTTCACGGAGTGCTGCTGCTGGGAGGGGAGTGTGGAGAGAGGGCAGAGCTGGATTCATAGGGCCTAAGTGCAGAGGCCTCTCTCTGCAACTCTGTAGTCTCATGACACTGTGTCCATCACTGGCCTGAGGGCCTCTGGCTGTAGGTGAAGCAGTTTCTCCTGATATGGTTCTCAGAGCAAACGTGGAGTGCCTTCCACATGATATCCTGCTCCCTGGCTTATGGCCGAAAATGCTGCCACATAGACCACTTTCTACAGCTCCAGCAGCTCCACAATTTTCTGTGCTCCTGTTGTGTGGTTTCCATCTGCAGCCTCTGAGGTCAGGGAAGTCACTGGGTATTGACAGAGCTCTGACCTTTGAGTCCCTGTGAATGCCACCAGTAGAATAAAGTAGAATTTCTGACTCATCCCAGCTCTCCCCCTTACTAGCAATGTATTTACTCTTGGACAAATCCCACCTGGCTAAGTCTCAACTGCCTGTTATTTTAATAATTAATTTAACCTTGGCTTACAATAGTGTGAGGTACTGGGAATAGTATTTCTTTGTGTCTCTCTCTCTCTCTCTCTCTCTCTATTTCTCTTCCCAGTGTTATGTAGTTTTTGTGGCAAAGGTCTTCGGCCTAGTTTATCTTCCTTGCTTCAGCTGTGACTGGGTCTACCTCCTTCATTTCCCTTTCCTCCCACTATTTTATTTTATTATTATTTCCTCCAGTATTATCACTGGGGCTCATTGCCACACTACAAATTCATGGCTCCTGGTGGCCATTTTTTGTTGTTTTTGTTGTTTTCTTGGGTAGGACAGAGAGAAATTGAGATGGGAGAGGGAACTAGAGAGGGAGAGAGAAAGAGAGCTAGCTACAGACCTGCTTCTCCACTTCTGAAGCTTCCCCTCTGCAGGTGGGGAGTTGGGGGATTGAACCTGAATCCTTGTGCTTAGTACTATGTGAGCCTAACTGGGTATGCCACTGCCCAGCACCCTGTGCACTGATTTTATATCCTGACACTTTACTGAATTTGTTGATATTTTAGCAGGTGTGTGTGTGTGTGTGTGTGTGTGTGTGTGTGTGTGTGGTCTCTAGAATTTTGTGTGTATGTAATTGTGTGTATCAATGGTTCAACTTCTTAGCAGAGTAATGTTACAGCTTCTATACAGGGTAGTGTCACAGCTCTGTGTATCTGAGCACACCCACACCAAGGTGCCAGTGCCATCACAGCAGATACCTCTGCCTACCTAACCCCCCACTCCTCTCCCTGTTCCTTCTGATATCACCATAGTTTTTCACACTGTTTAAGAGTCAGTTTGGTCATTCAAACAAATCTCCTGCCTGGGCCCCTGATGTCCCAGATTCAGTCCCCAGTTCCACCATAAGCCAGAACTGAGCAGGGCTCTGGTGAAAGCACACAAGTCAGTTTGGTTATTTTTTCCCTCTTTTCCTTTGTTGTAGTCTTCTATATTTCACATAAAAGTGAAACCATCTGGGAATCCTTTCACCTTCTTACTTCACTCAGCAGAATCAACTCCAGCTCCCGAACAACACAATGGCATATTACTGTGTTGTTGGTAGGATTCCAAGGAATGAATATATATATAATCCCTTTGTCATTCCATCATCTGTCAATAGGCAATGAGGTTGATGCCACATTTTAGTTGATGTGAAGAGTGCAGCTGTGAACATAGGAGGAGTACAGAGAGTCTTTCAAGTGAGTGCTCCCAAGCCCATTAGATGTGTGCCTGGGAGTGTTTCCCAGACCTAAACTCCTTCACTGCATAAGTGTTCTTCACGCTGCCTTAACCAGCTGGTGGGTGGGGACTTGCTTTGTGCCTTGTACATAGTAGGCATTTAACCAGTCTTGGCGCCCCGCCTCACCCTGACTCATTGCTGGGTTTCCAGCATCTGGCATGTCCCGAGGACACAACAGACATCAGTTATACAGTAAAGCCACAAAGTACTGAGCAGCACAAAGGTGCTGAAGACTGTCCAAGCAAGCAGCAGAATATTCTCAGCTGTCAGTGGTGACATGTCCTCTATTTTTAATAAAACCAGGTGGTAGCAGGCCATCTGGCTCCATGTGGGCCCAGAAGGTGGGTTTTCACTCTGTGCTGGAAATGCCTCTTCAGACCAAGTGGTTTTCACACCTATTTAATCCAGTCTCAAATGCAAGCGTGTCCCGGCCAGGGCGATAATGAAGCAGAGGCTCATCTGTGTAAAGATCTGTGTGTGTCTTCCAAGGGGCTTGGCAAGTGGAGTGGAGGGCTCCTCCTTCTTCCGCTGCCAGCGGGAGGCAGGGCCTGGGAGGGTAGTGGCTTCAGCCAGACCCCTGCTCCCCAGCCCCCCACCCGTCCCTCTCACACACATTCTGTCCCAGAAAGCACCTGGGTAGGAACCCCTGCTTGCCTTCCCCTTGCACTGTCTCAGCTACCCTGGCACCTGTTTTAGGGAAAATGAAGGCAGGAGGACTTTGTATTCTGTCAGGCTGTGAGTCAGTCACCAGAAAGTCCCCAGGGGAAGCCTCTGGGGATTTAAGGGAGGACTGGTTTTCCCCCAGGAGACATGCCAGTCTGGGTATGCACTATCACCCCTCTGCCCTGTGGGGTTCACCCAAGTTCACAGCACCGAAGTGTGGTGGCCCTTGGGAAACACCCTGCTCTAGCACCTCTAGGCTTTGGTCCCTCATGCAATCTCCTCGCCCTCTGAGTGTAGAGGAAGTCCTAAGAGGGGTTTGTTGGCCACTTCCCACTCCCAGCTGCTAGACTTGAGTTTCAGAACTTTTCTGAGGAATGCCTTCTATTTATTTTTTTTCTTCCAGGTTTATCACTGGAGCTCTGTGCCTACATGTCTCCTATGTTCCTGGAAGCTAATTTTCCTTTTTCCTTTGTCTAATAGAGGGGGGAGAGGGAGAGAGAGAGATAGTGACAGCGAGTTACAGCACTGCCCACCACTCATGAAGTTTCCCTCCTGCAGGTGGGGACCAGGAACTTGAACCTGAGTCCTTGCACTTGATAACATTTGCGCTCTACTGGTTGAGCCACCACCTGGCCCCATTCTTTTTCACTTGTCTCTTCCACCCTACCCCCTTCACCCTCAAAACAAACAAAAACTTGATGAGAGAGTCTGGAGATAACAGTAGGCAGGCGCAATCACGCTGAATGTTCAAGGAGCCCATTAAGGCAGCTTCACACTTCCAGCAGCCACATGCTACTGTCCTAGTCTCCCACCTCACTCCCTGCTCTTCTTCTTTTACACACACCCTCATACACACCTCACACTGAAATGCCAAACCTCAGGTTTTAACAGAACATTTTAGCTGAGAATTTAGCCAAAGAGACCATTAGCAAGACAGAAAGGCAGCCCGGAAGGTGGCACAGTAGACAGGGCATTGGACTCTTAGGCATGAAGTACTGAGTTCGCTCTGTCTCTGCATGTGTCAGAGTGATGCTCTGGTTCTTTTTCCATCTCTTCCTCTCCTCTCTTCTCTCCTCCCTGTGATCCCCCCCCCCTTCTGTCATTAGAAAGGGAAAAAAGGATGGAAGAAGGGAGAGAGGGAAGAAAATAGGAGTTATGAAGGAAAATCAAAAGAATTGCTCAAAAGAGAAGCAATTCAAAGGGCAGGGGGTAGATAGCATAATGGTTATACAAAGAGATTCGCATGCCTGAGGCTCTGAAGTCCCAGGTTCAATTCCACGTACCATCATCATAAGCCTGAGGTGAGAAGTGCTTTGGTGGAGACAGAGTGTTGGGGTGGGGGGAGCGGCTCAGGCTTGTTGCCTTGGTCTCGTCCTCCCTTCCTCTTCTCTCTTTCTTCTCTCTCTAAAATAAAGGAGAAAGGTTGGCAAAGACAGGGCAGCTTGGAAAGGCATCAAGGCCACATAAAAAGTAAAGCTGCATGGTGGTAGGGGGAGGAGGCCAAGTGGTGGCACATCTTGGTCTGAGCTGAGTATCCTGTCATCAAGCTCAAATCACTGCAGCATTGTAGAATCATAATGCCTTCAAGGGGAAACCTTTCCACTCCACAGATGAGCGCCATAGGGGACAGAGAGGATGGGGCCAAGTGGTGGTGCACCCTGTAGAGAGTTACCATCTGAGAGGACCCAGGTTCAAGTCTCTGATCCCCGCCTGTCAGATGGGGGTGGGGATCATGTGTGGTGGAGCAGTGCTGCAGGTGTCTCTATTTTTCTCTCTCCGTTTCTCACCTTCTATTAATAGGGAAGGGAAGGAAGGGAAAAAAATGACCACCAGAAAATGGTGAAATATCAAGTCCTAGAGATAACCCTGCCAAAAAAAAAAAAAAAAGGACCAGAGTGATCCTAGGCTCCCTGTGCCTGAGGAGTTCTAAGGGGCCCTAAGTCACAGGAGCGTGAGTCAGAGAGTCCTCTGGACAGGACTCACCCCTGTGCTAGGGCCTGGCTGGTGGCTCCATTGCTTCCGTTTGGGGAAAAGTGCTGTGGTGGGTCATTCCCAGGATTCTCACGACTGGGGGGTGCTGTCAGGCCTCAGGTGTGACAGTCCTGGCCCCTTCAGTGTAATATTTTCTCCTTTCTGCTTCTGCTTCTCTCCTCCTGTACTCCACGCTCCCCTCCCCACCACCCCTGATCACCCTTCCCCAACCCACAGCTTTGACTTGGTGACCAGTGGTGGCATCTCTGTGACGCTGCGGTTTGAGCGAGCGCCATTCCTTGCACAGGAGCACACGCTCTGGCTGCCCTGGGACCGCTTCTTCGTCATGGAGACCATTGTCATGAGGCATGAGGAGAACGAGATCCCCAGCTGTGACCTGAGCAGCTTTGCCCGCCCCAACCCAGTGCTGGCCCCATCCCCACTCACAGCCTTCGCTGGCTCCTGCACAGAGAAGGGCCCCATTGTGCCTGAGATCCAGGTAAGATGCTGCCCCAGCTCCCAGGGGTTCAGAGATGGGGAGGAGAGACACCCCCCACACACCTGCCAGCCCAGATCCCCGGAGGTGCCATTCTTCTCCTTCTCCTCCTCCTCCTCCTCCTCCTCCTCCTCCTCCTCCTCCTCCTCCTCCTCCTCCTCCTCCTCCTCCTCCTCCTCCTACTTCTTCTTTTCCTTTCTTCTTTTGCCTTTAGGGTTATTGCTGGGGCTCACTGCCTGCACTATGAGATCACTGCTCCTGGAGGCTATTTTTCCATTGTTATTGTTGCTGTTGCTTTTGTTGTTGCTGCTGCTGCTGCTGTTGTTGTTATTGGATAGAACAGAGAAAAATTGAGATGGGAAGGAAAGACAGAGAGGGGATGAGAAAAACACCTGAAGTCCTGCTTTACCACTTGTGAAGTGACTTCCCCTACAGGTGGGGAGCCAGGGGCTCGGACTGGGATTCTTGTATCAGTCTTTGCACTTTGCACTATGTGTGCTTAACCTGGTGCTCCACTGCCCAGCCCCCGAGAGGTGCCCTTCTTACACACTTAAAATGCAGGAGCTCTGCTGGGCCCGGAGACAGCTACCCCAGGAAGGTGTAAGCTTTCTGTGCATAAGGTCCTGAGTTCAAGTCCTGGCACCATATGGGAGTGCCATGGATAGCACTGGGTGAAGGGATCCATGGATAGTGCAATATCTCTCCTCTTCCTCCTTCTCCTCTTCTTCCTCCTCCTTCTCTTCTTACTCTCCTTTCTCTGTTTCTCCCTTCCTCTTCTCTCTCTAAAATAAAAAGAGAAAGACTGTCAAAGAGAAGGCAGCTCAGCAAGGCATCAAGGCCACATAAAAAGTAAAGATGCATGGGGGGGAGGGGGTCCAAGTGGTTGCACACCTGTTGAACGCACATGTTACCATGAGCAAGGACCAAGGTTCAAGCCCCTGCTCCCCACAAGCTGAGGGAAGCTTTGTGAAGCAGATCTGCAGTTGTTTCTCCTTCTCTCTCCCTCCCTCCCTTCCTCTCCCCTCTCAATTTCTCTCTATTCTATCAAATAAAAAGAAAAGAAAATGGTCATGGGAGTGGTAGATTTGTCAAGCAGATACTGTGTCCCAGTGGCAATTAAATAAATAACCATGGTGGCAATTAAAAAAAAAAAAGTAAAGCTGTGAGCTCTGTAACCTGCCTGTCTCACAACAGACAGAAAAAATACCCACCCGCCTCCATAGCCCCATCCAGTTCCTCCCACTGTCCTTTGCCCTGACCTCCAGTGTCCTCCTCACTCAGCCTTTCTGCAAATGATATTTACAATACTGCCAGTAATATGCAACTGATATATGAAATTCTGCCAAGAGGAAAGAATCAGGAACACACAGAGAGAGCTTTAGATTGAAAATCAAGTGAGGGGAGTTGGGCAGTAGTGCAGCAGGTTAAGCGTACATGGAGCAAAGTGCAAGGGCCAGCATAAGGATCCTGGTTCAAGCCCCCAGCTCCCCACCTGCAGAGTCGCTTTGCAAGCAGTGAAGCAAGTCTACAGGTGTCTGTCTTTCTCTCCCCTTCTCTGTCTTCCCCTCCTCTCTTCATTTCTCTCTGTCCTGTCCAACAACAAAGCTATGACAACAGTAAATACTACAACAAGTATAAGGGCAATAAAATGGGGAAAATGGCCTCCAGGAGCAGTGGATTTGTATTGCAGTGCCTCCAGGATAACCCTGGAGGCAAAAAAAAAAAAGAAAAGAAAAGAAAGTCAAGTGAGAAATGCTTCTGAGGCACTTATTAGCCCGATGTCTAGACCTTAGCAAGTGTTCAGTGCATTTCAGTCATCATCACTGTTATTGTTATTAAGATGAACAATAGCTTCTTCACGGTTATTAAGAGTATTTGGCATGCCTTGCCTTCACGCCAATTAAGAACTGGTTTTCTGGGCTAGCAAAATAGCCCACTTGGATGGTGTGCTGTTTTGCCATGTGTAAGACCCAGGTTCAAGTTCAGCCTCCACTACACTGGAGGATTCTTCACTGTTGTGCTCTCCCTCTATCTAAAGAAAAAGGAAAACAAACAAAGATAATTGCATTGAAGGAAGATTCTGTGCTGTGGTCTCTCCTCTCTCTGTCTCTGTTTCTCCTCTCTCTATCTCTGAATCTCTCTCACACATTTTCTCTCTCTCTCTCTCTATTAAAAAAACATGAAATGAAAAAGAATTGCTTTGGCTGAAATCTCAACATACTTGTCATTTGGAGGATGCATATTAGTCAGAGAGGCATCAAGATCGAGTCTTTGTCTAACTAAGTGATTCAGAGTTGAGGGTCAAGGTTCAGAAGACAGAAGGAACACCTTCTGGGGTGGGGAGAGATGTGCTGCAGAGTCTGGGGGTGGGGGTGGGGGGGGTGGGCAAGCCCAGCTTGGACTTGCCTAGTGAGAACAGGGTGCTATGTCTTGAGGAGGAACAGGGTGGGTGTGCACTCCACTAAGTCTCATGCCAGGCCAGGGAAACACTGCTCCCAGCATGCACTCTGCTGAGCAAGGTCACACTCCAACCTGCAAGGAGGAACACCACCAGCAGCGAAATTCTCACACCTCCTGGTGGACAGCTCCCTGCTTGTCAGAGATCTGTGCTGGGCTCCTGTCTCCAGGAGCAGGTTGGCCTTTCTGAGGAAGTAGCTGGTAGTGGAAATGGGTTGGCAAGGAGGAAGTAGTTTGTGGACCAACGCTCCTGCTTCACTAGCAGTTGGGCGCTCTCCCGGGAGCTGGAGCCTTGGTCTGCTCTCCTCTCCAATGCCCCCTGGGGGTACGTCTGGGAGCCCGCCCTAGGTCACCAACTTTGCTTATTAGAGGTCCTTGAAATACATAAACAGATGTTCTTGGGCTGTCCTTCTCTGGTCACTTGGCCTCTGCAACCTGGGGAGGTGTTCATTCTGAAGGGAATATTGAAGAAGGTAAAGGGCTGGCAAAATAGCTCAATTGAATAGTGCACTGCCTTGTCATGTGTGTGTGACCCTGGTTTGAGCCCAACCCCCACTGTGTTGAAGGAAGTGTTGGTGCTGTATGTTGAGCTCGACTCTGGCACATGCCATGCTGGGGACCGACCCAAGTCAGGACCTCATGCCTCAGAGTCCAAGGCTCTAACCACTGCACCACCCCCTCTGTCCTGCCCCTCCTCTGCCTCTGGAGCCCTGGCCGCTGTTCTGCTGCCACTGCCCATGGCTATCCCTTGGAACTGTCCCTCACTCTCACCCGTCTTCCCAGGCTCTGCAGGAGGAAGTGGCCATTCCCGGATGCAGGATGAGACTCAGCTACCTGAGCAGCCGGACTGCAGGCTACAAGGCGGTCCTGAGGATCAGCCTCACCCACCCCATCACTCCCTTCAACCTCATGAAGGTCCACCTCATGGTGGCAGTGGAAGGCCGGCTCTTCCGGAAGTGGTTCGCTGCCGCCCCAGACCTGTCCTACCACTTCATCTGGGACAAGACAGACGTCTACAACCAGAAGGTGTTTGGGCTGTCGGAAGCCTTCGGTGAGCCTCCTTCCCTGGGGACAGTTCACTGCGTTTCCTCCTCTGTACCTTCTCCCTTCCAGCATCACCTAAAGCTTGGCTGGCCTTCAGAGTTTTCCTATCCACCTGTGACCTACAGGAATGTGCTTATAGACCTGAAGGTGGAGAGTGTGGTCAAGGAAAGTGGTGCGGGGTGGGTTGGCAGGTGGCTCACCTGTTAAAGCACACACTTGTCACCATGCTCAGGGACCCAAGTTTAAGCCCTTAGCAACCACATGGGAGTACCTACAGTGGGGTAGTGGGGTGGGACTTCGCAAGTGGTGAGAGATGCTATGGTATCTCTTCTCCTCTTTCAGTCTCTCACGCTCTCTAAAGAAAAGAAAAAAAATGGCCTCAAGGGGGTCTGGATGGAGGAGCATCAGGTTAAGCCCACATAATATAAAGTATCCTGGTTCAAGCCCTGGTGGTTCCCCCACGTTAAAGGTGGTCAATTCACAAGCAGTGAAGCAGGTCTGCATGTGTCTATCTTTCTCTCACCCTGTCTCCCCCTCCCCCTATTAATTTCTCTCTGTCCTATCCAATAAAATGGAAAAAATGGCCACCGGATCAGTGAATTCATAGTGCAAGCACCGAGCCCCAGAGATAAACCTGGAGGCAAAAAAAAAAAAAATTGGCCTCCAGGAATGGTGGGATCATTCAGGCACAAAGCCCCGATGATAACCCTGGTGACAAAAATATAAAGGATAGGGTTTTACAAAAAAATCACAAAAACAATTGGTGGTACACGATGGGACAAGGCTGCATGTGCAAAGACAGAGCCAAGGGTCTATCCCTGCCCTCCACACCCACATCCACTGACCATGAACTTCCCCATCACAAAGGGGGAAACCTGCAGTGCCAAGTGCTCATGAGTCGCTGCTGGGGACAACGCTTCTTGTCTGAACCCTGCCTCAGTTTCCTTGACTTTCTGAATCCCTTAAGGCATAAGAGAGCTTTGTGGAAAGGAAGGAAGGGGAAGCAGAGTATCTGTTGAACACCTACTCTGGGCAGTGTGTTGCCCAAGCTTTTGTGTCTCTGTCACCCTCACAACCTCAAATTTTTCTACAGCTCTGCTTGGGAAATCTGAGGCACAAAGAGGTGAGGTGGCTACCCAAGGGTGCACCAGCAGGAAACAGGAATAAATTTCTCCCAGGTCTTCCCCTTGGAAGACCCACCCCACCCCACAAAAACACCCTCAGGAAGCAGTCACAGCTCCCGTCTGTTCCATCATCTCAGATGAACTAGGACTGGACCTCAGGGGCTGAGGTCCCGAGATCACTGGGGCCAGCATATGGGACTCAAGGCCACATCTTCCAGCAGCACTTACCTCTTGCCATCAGGATAGCAAAACTAATCTGGTGTGGCACTGAGAAAAAATGTGAATGGGTACCCATTTGGTCTGAGAAATTGGTAGGCTGTTGGCCACTGGAAAAATGCTGCAAGATCCTGGAAAGAAATTGCACTGCTGTTCCTTTCTTTTTCCTTCCTTCCTTCCTTCCTTCTTTCCTTCCTTCCTTCCTTCCTTCCTTCCTTCCTTTCTTCCTTTCTTTCTCTTTATTTCTCTCTCTTTCACTCTATTCCTCTCTCTTTCTTTTTGATAGGACAGAGAAAAATGAGAGGGAAGAGGGAGATAGAGAAGGAGAGAAAAAAGGGGGCTGGGCAGTGGCATATCCAATTAAGTGCACATATTACCAAGTGAAAGGACCTGGGTTTGAGCCCCTGCTTCCCACTATCAGTGAAGCAGCTTGTAGGTGTCCTTTTCTCTCTATCTCTCTGTCTTCTTTTAAATTCTCTCTGTCCTAGCTAATAAAAATTGGAAAGAAGGGGGGGGGGGAATGGCTGCTGGGAGTGGTGGATTCATACTGCTGGCACCGAGCCTCAGCAATAACCCTGATAGCAATGACAGAGAGAGAGGGAAGGGGAAGAGGAGGAGGAGGAGAGACACCTAAAGCACTGCTTCATCATGCATAAAGCTTCCCCTTGCAGTTGGGGACTGGAAATTTGAACACAGGTCCTTATGGTATCATGCACACTCAGCCAGGTATGCCTGCTTCACCTGTGATGTACTTTCTGTTTGGCATAACAGAGCATGTCCAAACCCAGTCTCAGGGGTCCTGCCTTCCTCACCTACTAAGGCTGTGGGGATGGATGAAACAGAAGTCAAACTAGAGGGTGTTTAAACTTTGAACTCTCTGGCTTTCAAAAATCCTAACTGAGCTCCTTTTCCCTGTGTGCGTTATATGTGGTTTTAAATTTGTTCCCTATAAAATAGTGTTGATTTTGTTCCTTAATAAAAAAATACTATAAATAGGCCCCCCAAAGAAGGGGGTGGTTCACCCAGTAGAGAATACGTTACCATGTTAAGGACCCAGGGTCAAGCCCTTGATTCCCACCTGCTGGGGGAAGCTTCATGAGTGGTGAAGCAGAGCTGTAGGAATCTCTCTTTTTCTATCCTTTGCCCCTCTCAATTTCTTTCTGTCCTATCAAAAATAAATAAATAAATGCATACATATTTCTATAGACAAATACCCCTACTTGTTAACATGTATGTTGATTTTATTTTCTTGTGTAAAGTTTTCTTTTTTTGCATGAATATGGTACTATATATAATTAGTCTTTTCCACTTAACATTATTCCAGGAGCATTTTCCATGTAACCATTATTCATAACTACTATTTTCAGGGACTGTGTAATATTCCTCCCATCAGTGCACTTCAGTTTGTTCAATCTCTTGCCCCCTAGTGAATCTTTGGGTTGCCTTCAGTTATTCATTATTATAAATACTGCTCCAGGGGTTCAGGTGATGGTGCACAAAGGGCTAGGTGCAAGCCTATGGTCCCTACCTGCAGGGGAGGAAGTTTCATGAGCAGTGAATCAGTGCTGCAGGTGTCTCCCTCTATACCTCCCTCTGCCCTCTCAATTTCTCTCTGTCTGTATCCTAAATAAATAAATAAAGCCCCATCTTTGAAATAAATAATTATAAATACATATTGCTGTGTTAGATTATTTCCCCAGAATTGACTCATCTGGATCCTTTATTTTAAATGTTTTAGTATTCAACATATATTGAATTACTAAATTGGGGGATTAATAGTTTATAGTCATTAGTAAAATACAATAGTTTTTTAGTTTTTTAGTTTTTAGTTTTTCTACCCCCACTAGGTCGTCATCTGCCATCATGTTCCAGGACCTGAACCTTCCTCCATCCCATCCCCAGAGTCTTTTTCTTTGATGCAGTACACCAACTTCAGTCCAAGTTCTACTTATTGTTTTCCCTTCTGGTCTTATTTTTCAACTTCTGCCTATGTGTAAGATCATCCCATATTCATCCTTCTGTTTCTAAGGTATCTCACTTAACATGATTCTTTCAAGCTCCATTCAAGATGGGATGAAGAAGGTGAAATCGCCATTTGTAATAACTGAGCAGTATTCCATTATGTATATATACCATGACTTACTCATCTGTTGTTGGACACCTAGGTTTTGGCTGTTACAAATTGTGCTGCTATGAACACAGGTATACACAGATATTTTTGGATGGTTGTGTTTGGTTCATTGGGATATATCCCCAGGAGAGGAATTGCAGGGTTATAGGGTAGGTCCACTTCTAGCCTTGTGAGAGTTCTCCAGACTTCTCTCCATAGAGGTTGGACCAAATGACATTCCCACCAGCAGTGAAGGGGGATTCCTTTGTCCCCATAACCTTTCCAGCATTTGTTATTGCTATTTTTTTCTTATGTATAACATTCTCACAGGAGTGTAGTGGTATCTCATTGTTGTTTTTATTCTATGACAATCAATGACTGCAATTCTATGACAATCAATGACAATCATTTTTTCATATGTTTTTGGGCCTTTTGGATTTCTTCTGTGGAGAATATTCTGTTCATATCCTCTTCCCATTATTGGATGCAGTCGTTTGTTTTCTTATTTCTGAGTGTGGTGAGCTCTTTATATATTTTGGATCTTGTCTGATATATGGCATACAAAGATCTTCTCCCACTCTGTGGGAGTTCTCTTTGTTTGGGTATTGGTTTCTTTTGCTGTGCAGAAGATTTTTGATCTGATGTAGTCCCATTGGTTTATTTTTGTTTTAATCTTCACTGAATTCTTGGAAACATTTTCATTTATCCTTAATTTCCTTTTTTGACCCATTGTTGTGTACATATTTTGGGACTTTTACTAATTTCTTGTTGTAAAGTGGTTTTTTTTGTTGTAAAGTGTTAATGTAATCCCACTGTGGTCTGAGAAGATGCTTGGGATGACTTCAGTGCTCTTGAATTTGTTGACACTGTTTTTGTGGCCCAAAATATGGTCTATCCTTGAGAATGACCCATCAGGACTTGAATAGAATGTGTATTCCAGTTTCTTGGAATGAATGACTCTGAAATGGTCAATAGTACTAGTTTATTTATCTCTTCATTTAGTTCCCTCGTTTCTTTATTAATTTTCTGCCTAGATGATCTGTCATGTTGAGAGAGTGGGGTGTTGAAATCCTCTACTATGACTGTGTTGCTGTTAATATATTGCTGCAGGTCTTTCAGTAGATGCTTGATGTATTTAGATGGCCTCTCACTGAGTTCATAGATGTTAATAATGATGGTTTTGATTGACTGATCCTCTGAGCATTAAGTAATGTCTATCCCTATCTTTTTAAATTTTATTTATTGTAAGGTCTGTTGCATCAGATATAAGAATAGCTATTCCTGCCCTTTTTTGTGGTCCATTGGCTTGTATAATTGTTTCCCACCCTTTCACTTTGAGTCTGTGTTTGTCTTGTTGGGTTAGGTGGGATTCCTACAGACAGCATATGGTTGGGTTGTGTTTTCTGATCCATCTTCCTACTCGATGCCTTTTAAATGGTGAATTCAGGCCATTGACATTTATTGATATTATATATTGAAGATATATTAATGCCATTATTGTAAACTTATAGAGTATTCTGATATATTGCATATTTATAACAGACATTTCAGAAGAAGACATATTTATAACAGACATTTCAGGGAAGACTTGGTGATAGTTGATTCCTTCAACTGTTGCTTGTCTGAGAAGGTTTTTATGCCTCCATCTAGTTTGAATGATAGTATAGTTCCTGGATACAGTAATCTTGGTTGAAAGCCTTTCTCATTGAGAGCTTGATATATATCTTGCTATTCTCTTTGGGCCTATAATGTTTGTGTGGAGAAGTCTGCTGCTAATCTTATGGGTTTTCCTCTGTAGGTGACTCTGTTTTTCTCTTTCAGTGTTCAAGATTCTTTCCCTATCCTTATTCCTTTTCATACTAAATATGATATGCTTTGGTGTCTTCAAGTCTGGGTTAATTCTGTTTGGGACACTCTGGGCTTCTTGAACCTTTATATCTTTTATCTTATATAAAGCAGGGAAATTCTCAGCTATTATGTCCTATAGAATGCTTTCTTCCCCTTCTTCTCTTTCTTCCTCTGGCAAGCCAATGACGCATATATTACTTCATTTAAAGTCATCCCATATGTCTCTGTTGTTGTTTTCAATATCTCTTAATTTCTTTTGAGATCTCTTACTTCTTTCTTAGTTTTCTCTAACTCCTCCTAGATTGTGCTAGTTTCGTTTTCTGTCTCACTTATTCTGTTCTTTCTCTCCCCTCTGTTATTTTCTGAAGATCGACTATTCTGTTACCCTGTTCTGATACTGTATTAGCTTGTTCAGCTAGTTGTGCTCTTCGTTCAGCTATTTCAGTTTTCAGCCCTCTGGTTACCTTGAGATAATAATGAGTGTTTTCTTTCAGAATCTCATTTTCTGATGATATTACATTCAAAAACTTTCCTCACTCCTGTGATTAATGCACCAACTAGTGTTTGGATTTTGTCTTCATTCTTATGGGCTTCTATCTTTTGGGGGTTTTATCTGGACTTTTGTCCTAGTTCGTTTCTCTAATGTTTCTTCTTGGTTTAACCATTGTATTTGGTGTGTTGTGAAGTACCTCTCTCAGTGCTTTTCAATCCACTAATCACACTTGTCTGGATTGACTTGTGTCTAATTAAGGTAGGAAGAGTTCACAGTTGTGGAAATTACTGGTTGTCTTAATGTTATCTCAGTTCCTGAGGTGAAGCACAGTGGCTGATAAACTCTCTTATGTTCTTTCTCTTTTCTGCAGTCTATGGGAAGCTGAGGCCTTTTTAGCTATAAGTAGATATTTTAGCTTAATCACTTATGACCAAGAGATAAAACAGGGTGGGGGTTAAATAGAAGAGTGGTTATACAAAGCACTCTCATGCCCCAAGGTTCTGAAGTTCTGGGCCTAAACCCTGCCCCACACCCAGCAGAAGCTGACCTGAGCTGTGTTCTGTGGCCCTGTGTTTCTGAATAAATTCTGATTTCTGAAGGAATTACTCATCCTTTTTTCTAATTTATCATGAGAACAATGTGAACAGGCTCTTACTATATAGCCACACCTCCTGACCACTGGGAATGTAGATTTTCTCCTGAGTCACCCAGCCAGCTCCCCCCATGTCAGTGTAGGAATTCCTTGCTACTGTTCCAGCCCCTCAGAGGTAACAGCAGTGGAGACCCATAGCTGTAAACTGGTGAGTCTTAAGTTCTTCTCCCTTCAGCATTTTTTTTGTTGATAAAACTCAGACTGGAAGTGGTGTTTCAACTGGCAGACTGCCAAACTGGCACCTGCCACTTCCAACTAGGTACAGTCTTTTTTTTTTTTTGCCTCCAGGTTTATTGCTGGGACTCAGTGCCTGCACTATGGATCCACTGTTCCTGGAGGCTATTTTTTCCCCTTTTGTTGCCCTTGTTGTTTATCATTGTTGTTTTATTATTGTTGCCATTGCAGTTGTTGTTGTTGGATAGGACAGAGAGAAATCAAGAGAGGAAGGGAAGACAGAGAGGGGGAGAGAAAGATAGACACCTGCAGACCAGCTTCACCACTTGTGAAGCAACCCCCTGCAGGTGGGGAGCCAGGGGCTCGAACAGGATCCTTATGCCAGTCCTTGTGCTTTGCACCACATGTGCTTAACCTGCTACACTACCACCCGACCCCTGGTACAGACTTTTAGCCCCAGGAATCGCTAGTTAAGTCCCTCTGTCCATGAACCACACACGTTTGCACTCACCCGTGGCTTGATGGGTTCCTGGAGTGATCCTAGTTTTATCTTGTGTTCTCAGATGATCCTCTTTGCTATTCCTAGTTGAGCAGGGAGAGCAAAAAGCAGCTGCTGCTACTCTTTAGCCACACCTCTGGAAGTCTCAGTATATTTTAAAACTTCTTCTGGTAGCATACAAAAACTCTTAATAATATATGTGCATGCACACTAGGGCTTGGCATCCCTAAGTTAGAATTGTACATAAACTTGGTTCCCTATCAGATATAGGATTCTTCTCTTCTTTTCTTCAAAAATCAAGCAGAAGAGTTTTGCTCACTATGTCCTTCATGTTCTTTACACAGTGTCCGTGGGTTATGAGTATGAATCCTGCCCGGACCTGATCCTGTGGGAAAAAAGAACAGCGGTGCTTCAGGGCTATGAAGTCGATGCTTCCAAGCTGGGAGGCTGGAACCTGGACAAACATCATGCTCTCAACATCCAGAGTGGTAGGTTGATGCAGATTCCCTGGAGCAGGCAACACATGGCTTCATCTCCTGTCCTTTCTGTCCTGTCAGATGACCTGGGTTCATGTGCCACTAGTCCTCTGCGAGAATGCTGCCCAGAGTGTTTCCTCTACTTGACATAAAGCCCAGTTCTTCTATAGATCTGCAGGGGTTACCTCTAGAAAGCCTGCTCACTGAGCCTACATGTCAAGTTCCCAGAATGTCCTGCTGCCCCACCCACATCACAGTAGGGAAATTGCACTGGACACAGCTGCCTTCCACCCATAGCCTCACTGCTCAGTCACAGGACAGGCACCCATGGAGCATTTGCTGACTTGATGAAATTTGTGTCAAAATGGAGCAGAGTAGCTGGGAGAACTCTCCTGATGGTGTGAGCACAAACCAGAATAGAGGGACCAGCCTGGAGCCCAGAGTAGGAAGACCAGGATGTTTGCTTCTTCCAGAGACCAGAGTCAAGCCACTGAGAGATTTATAGCTTAAAGTGACACCAGTTGGATTTTATTTTTTAAGATCCATTATTTATGAGAGAGGGAAAGGCATTTAAATCTCACAACTCTGCTCTGCTCTGCTCTGCTCTGCTCTTCTCAAGCATGGGCAGTGCTAGGTATAGTAATTAAAAAAATAAAAAGCTTCTCATGGGCTTTGTCTGTGGTTTAAACAAAGAGGAGGTTTATTACATTGTGAGTTATTTAGGTATAGCAAATAGGTAAAGGGGCAAAGATCAGCTAGTCATGATGGCCATAAGCTAGTTACCAGAGCTTGGCTACATGTTCTCAGGTCCCAGGGGAAGCAGCATGGCGGGGGCCCGGGAGAAGGCCAGCAGGTAAGGGCAGCAGGAGCAGAGAGCAATTTCTGTCAGACACTCACTTAAATAACTTCCTATAAACCCACAATCCCTTGTGGGTTTGCATAAGTCTGCAGTATGCTCATCAGGCTGATGTCAGCCGTATGCTAATTACATTCATGTCTCCACAGCTAGAGTTCCTCAGGGCCCCATGCACGTGCAGCCGTTGCACTTTACCCCCTGAACACCTTTATAGTATGGTTGGATGGTCTGTGTTTCAGGTGGCTCTCTGATGAGATGTTTAAGCTATTCTACAAAACAAAAGATCATAATATGGCAGCCTGGGAGGTGGCACAGTGGATAAAAGATTGGTCTTGAAAGTATGAGGTTCCAGGTTTGATTCCTGGTGTTGTGTGGCAGAGTGATGCTCTGGTTCTGTTCCTCCCTCTCTCATTAGTTAATCTTTTTGAAAACTCAGAATATCTATGGCTAGGAAGCACCAACCACCACAGGGACAAGTAGATTCCATGGGACAGAAGCTGAAGGGAACTTGTAGGTGGCACTGAGGAAGAAGGCTCACCCTCCCCTAAGCTTGTTCCCAGCCCTATGGAGGTTATGCTGCCCACGGAGAGCAGTGTGGGCGTGGGAGGCAGAGACACTGCCAAGAGGAGCCCCCATGCCCTGCTCCCTGGTGACTCTGTCTGCCGTCCTCACCCAGGCATCCTGCACAAGGGCAACGGGGAGAACCAGTTCGTGTCCCAGCAGCCCCCTGTCATTGGCAGTGTCATGGGCAATGGGCGCCGGAGGAGCATCTCCTGCCCCAGCTGCAATGGGCTTGCTGATGGCAACAAGCTGCTGGCCCCCATGGCCCTGGCCTGTGGCTCTGACGGCAGCCTCTACGTGGGTGACTTCAACTACATCCGGAGGATCTTCCCCTCTGGGAATGTCACCAACATCCTGGAGCTGAGGTATGCATGAGGGTTGGGGACTCCCTGTGGACACTGGGGGACTGCCTACTGGGGCAGAGCTCAGCTGTCTGCATCCAGCCCATTTGCATCCCCTCTGGTGAACTGGGGGCTCAGGTGTGGGGTGGAGGACAGATGCTGCTTCCCACCTGTTGAGCTGGAGGCAGACCATGTTTGGGACAGACAGCTGCCCTTGGCAGGAGACATAGAATTAGACCTCTTGGGAGCCCTGGAGTCTCCCTTCTGGGCCCCAGCACTGAACACAGGAGTCCCCACAGGAGCAAGGGCTGGAGTTCTGGCCAAGGCCAGTGCAGGGATTCTTTGCTGTCTTCAGAGCTAGCAGCAGTTGCCTTCAGCTACTCAGTGCCCAGACAAAGCCCTCATACTTTTCTCCCCGAGGTGCCACAGAGCCAGGACAGCCTTTTCCCTCCCCAGCAGGTCTGAGTAAGGGGCAGTGGGGAGACATCTAACTTTACAGAGCAGTGACAACTAGAGGTACAGAAACCCCCTCACCCTTCTCAGAGGGTAATTGTGCCATGTGACTTCCATCCACCTTAGGGGCCTGCTTGGGCTGGGGTCCCTGTGAACTAGAGAGCGCACCCTCCAGAAAATCCAGGGTGAAGCAGGTTTCCTGTTTCAAGGTTCCTGCCACTTGCCTGGCATGACCGCTCCAAGAAACACTGATTACTGCAGCCCTTGACAGAGTGGAAAAGGGAGGCTCAGGAACTTAAAGGTCCAGCTTCTATGGTGGCGAGTGGCCACCAGCAACTCTGTCTCCCTCAGGACTGTCCCATGTCCCCCTAGGAACCACTTGGGTTTAAAGCCTTATCCAAGTATCCGCTGGGGTGAGTAGCTGCTGAGATTCTGCCTGGTAGAAGGGGTTAAGACTTGCTGGTGGACCCCAGCCAACACAACCCTCAAGAGGGAGGGTTAGCATTCACCTCCTCCAGATGTGTGCACAAGTGGAGGAGAAAATTGCTGGCCACAAAAATAATCAGCAGCTCCCAGGAAAACAGACTTTCAAAAGAGTAAGAGTCAGGCCCCTGGAAAGGCTGTCCTCTGTGCTTCTCTTTCAAATGTACCTACCTGGGGCAGACACCTGTCATGGGAGAAGAGATTCTTCAGGCAACTGTCCATCTGATCTCCCCACTGCCTTCTCTAAGACTGCAAGAGCCTTGGGCCTGGGGAGAGGGCTGTGTGTCAGCCTAACTTAGCAATGAAGTTGTACAACTTAGAGGAGAGACCTCTCCCCTCTGGACATGCCTCTAATAAGAGATCCAATTTTCCCTGCCTCCCCTCCATAGCTGTTGAGGGGCTCCCAGGAGATAGTGAAGGGAGAAAAGAGGAGAAAGGGATCTCTACAAAGAAACATGGATTTATCTCCATATTATCACCTGGATGTGCTGTCCTGTCTTTGTCCCCAGGCTCGCCACCCTGTGTCTTACTCACCACCTCTGCTAACCACAGTCACCCTCCAGTGCTGTGTTCTACTAGGGGGTGTGGAGAAGGGCGAGTTTTGATGACTTTGTGCAGGCACAGTGCACACAGATATGGCAGGGAGATTTGGGGGGAATCAGCAGCCTGGAGAGAGGACTGAGATGCCAGACACACCCCTCTTGCTCCCTGCAGTCAGCTGCAAGGGTGCAGGTGCAGCGGGGCCTTCCCTCTTCTCTGTGGCCACTTGTGAGCTCAGCGACAAGTGACATCCAGGGAGCATTGGATCCATGTTGCTGCTACAGCAATGGTGGACAGGAGCTGGGTTGGACAGGAGCTCTGCTGTCAGGTTCTCAGGCTGCTAATCATGCTTCCAACCCTGCTGCTAACACTCATTCTTTCTTCTATTCCTGCCTTCCTGTCTTGTGTCAGAAATAAAGATTTCAGACATAGGTAAGCCATCCAGTAGAGCACGGCCTTCTCCCTCTCCCTGGCTGCATGTTGTCTGTCTGCTGAGCTGCACGCTTCACTCGCACAGGGCTGGGGGGTGAGGGGGCCTCTGTGTGTTTGGGACCAATGTGGAATTACAGCCAGGGAATGTCACTGGTGAGCCTAGGGGTGGGCAGTGAGAGCCCAAGCTCCTTTCATCCTGGGGCTCTGGCCGCCTGTGGGCCTGACAAGGAGAACACTTAAGACTGAGCAGAGTGGTCGGGAGCAGTCTGCTTAGCCTTGGCATCAGCGGGCTGACAGTGCCAGCTGTGCTGAGTGTTGCTGACCGTGATGGAGGGAGATCCTGAGAATACCGAGGCCGGCCGGGCAGAGACTCTGGGAGGAGGGGAGGGTGCAGATTTGCTCTTCTTCAGGATTTCTAGGCACCTGGATCTCGGTGGCTGGGATGCCAGGGCCCCCCAGCAATCACTCAATGGCCAGCTCAGAGTGAAGAGGGTGTGCAAGCCACAGGGCAGAAGCTTTGTCACAGAGTCAGTCTGTCAGGGAGCCTCATGGGACACCACCCACAGGCAGGAGTTGTTGTTTTCGCCAGGCTGGCTTCATGGGCGGGTAACAGACGACCCGGGACTCATGGCTGGGTTGTACGCAGAATCTCTTTATTCATGCAGGACGCAGCGCAATCTATACCAAGCTAAGCTAAACTAACACAACTACCAACAATCTTGTCCTTATAAATATACTAGCCCAGTAGGGTGGGAACAGGATGCTACGCAGAGAGGGTGGAGAGAAAAGTGACTGGTGAAAATCAGGGTATGACAAGGAGAGGGGGCGGAGCAGGCAAGAATTCTACCACTGAACCACCAATGCCCTGGAGGGAGGGTGGTGCTTATTAACAGAGGTTATGTAAATAGAATACAGTGTTATGTAAATAGAATGCAGGGGGGATTAAACCAAATGAAACAGAAGGGGGTTTTAAAAGCAGAATTAGAAGCATACCAACAAGGAGTGGCCTGACCAGATGCACCAAAGACAGACAGATATCTGTGTCCTTTTGCACTACCTGTCAGTGTCACCCAGGGAGGACTCTCAGCTACCAAGTGTGACTCAGCTCAAAGTGGCTTGTGTGTGTGTGGGGGGGGGGGAGGGTTGCTAAGTGGAGATAATAAGAAAATCTTAGGATGGTGGAAAGAGATCCAGAATCTCCCAACAACTATCCCTTAATCTGTGCAACTAAAGCATTCATATAGTGACCAGATACACTATTATCAGGAACTAGTAATTGACTAACACACATAGAGAATTAAGTGCTTCGTGGAGTGGTTTGCATAAACCGCAGTATTTCATCCCCGAACCACCCTGTGCCGTGGGTCCTCATGTGCATCCAGCTGGCAACTGAGGACTACTGAGGAAACTGGCACTCCCAGACTGTGTCCTTGAAATGCTTGGAACTTCCCTCTGAGCCTTGACTTCTAACTACAGATGAGAAAAAGCCCCCAGGAGGTAGTTGTAAGGGCACTGTGCCAGGCAGGAAGATTGAGGAGGGTGATGATGGTGATAAAAGTGAACATGATTGGGAGTCGGGCGGTAGTGCAGTGGGTTAAGTGCACGTGGCACAAAGCGTGAGGACAGGTGTCAGGATCCCGGTTCGAGCCTCCGGCTTCCCACCTGCAGGGGGGTCGCTTCACAGGCAGTGAAGCAGGTCTGTAGGTATCTGTCTTTCTCTCCCCCTCTCTGTCTTCCCCTCCTCTAGCCATTTCTCTCTGTCCTATCTAACAACAATGATATCAATATCAACAACAACAATAACTATAACAATTAAAAACAACAAGGGCAACAAAAGGGAAAATAAATTTAAAAAAAAAAAAAGTGAACATGACTGTCAGCAGCATCCCAGATGGATGGAGGCATTGTGTCCATCTTCCCTGAAGAAGGATGCAATCCCAGTCCCTATAAGGAGGGAGCTAGAACTGGAGACAGAAGAAGAAAGGCAGGAGCAAGTGTGTGTCATGGTGTGTAAGGTCATGCTCTGTCATGCACAGGGGGGCATTCTCCTCAGTGTGTGGTTATCAGAAGTGAGACACTGTAGTCGTTTCTCAGTGAAGTCATACTTTTGGTGGCAGAGAAATAGAAAAAGAGATTGTGGTAGGCTTAGCATGGAGGATACTGAACAATGAACCTGCAAGATCTCAAGTTCAGTTTTAGGGAAACACAAAAGTACAGTGCATGTGGCAGCTAAGTGCTCAGTGCCAAGTCCTCAGGCAGTGGTAGGGACTGGCTGGGTCCTGGCTGGGCACAGTTGTTGCTGTACCTTCTCCATGTGGCCTGGGGTTGGCCTGGTTTCTGGTCTCATGTATGGGCTGATGGAAGTACATTTGGGTGACTTTTTATTTCTGGTCTTTTGACATGTCTATGACTCTCTCTCTCAATCTGTTGCTTTCTCGGGTGCTTGAATCTACTTCCAGAGTTACCTAGAGTGGGATTGGAGAGAAATGGAGTTTCCTCCACCCTTTGGCTTCCCCAGGCTGGTCAGGACTGAAAAACTTGGCTTCCTCTCCTGGTTTTAACAGGCACCTAGATAGTAGCCAATCCCTTCCCCTCTCTGAGCCTCAGTGCCCACCTCAGCGAAAAACACATAAAGGAAAGTCTAAAACCAGAGCCTAGTAGTGCCACGTCCAGTTGAGTGCACACTTGACAATGCATAAGGACCCAGATTCAAGCCACCCAGTCCCCACATGCAGGGGGGAAGCTTCACCAGTAGTGAAGCAGAGCTATAGTTTCCTCTCTCTCTTTCTCCTTTTCTCTCTCTTTCTCCTTCTCTCTCTCTCTCTCTCTCTCTCTCTCTATCCCCTCTCTCCCTTGCTTCTCAATTTCTCTATCTAAAATAAAGAAAAAAAAATTTTATATTTATTTTATTTATTTATTACCTTTTGTTGCCCTTGTTGTTTTTTTATTGTTGTAGTTATTATTGTTGTTGTCGTTGCTGGATAGGACAGAGAGAAATGGAGAGAGGAGGGGAAGACAGAGAGGAGGAGAGAAAGATAGACACCTGCAGACCTGCTTCACCACCTGTGAAGCGACTCCCCTGCAGGTAGGGAGCCGGGGTTCGAACCGGGATCCTTATGCCGGTCCATGTGCTTTGCGCCACCTGCGCTTGACCCGCTGCGCTACAGCCCGACTCCCAAGAAAAACTTTTTAAAGAAACTTTAAAAAAAAAATAAGAATCTAGAACCCTGGCCCCTAGATCCAGGAGCATCCACAGGCTTAGCTGCCACCAGGACCACATGCCCCTTGGCCTGCATGTGTCCCCAGGGTAGATGCTGACCCCATCTGGTACTTTTCAGTTTCAGAACCAACCTCACCTTCTACCTCCTTGCCTTATGCTGGGACCCCTCATCTTGAGTCTCCTTCCATGTGTCCCCTCAGGAAAATTTAAAAACCGATCCTTGCCTCTTTGAATTTCTTCTGTAAGGCCACAGAGATCTCTTTGAAGTCCATTGGAACTTAACTCACCCAACTGCCTGGAGAAGCTGACTCTTACCACAGTGCCCTATTGGTGCCCCCCGCCCCCCGGAATCAGGGAACAGCACCACACAAAATCTGACATACTTGACTTTTCCATTATGCAAGAATAAATGTTCCAGAGGCTCCCATGTATTGGGCGTGTATGTTTCTCGATAGAACAGGCAATATGTTTACAGCTAGACATTCTTTTTGAGAAGAAAAAAAGTGAATGCAATGACATGGCATCACAGCATTATATAAAGAGCCTTTGAAGTAGATGCTTTTACTCCCATTTCTCAAATGGAAAAACAGGCTCTGGGGTATTCAGGGTTTCACAAATTGCCAGGGGTCTTCTCCCAGGACTGTGGCGAGCTGATCTCTGCAATGCTGTCCATGGCTCCACTGCTGAAGCTTCAAGACCTGGTGTTTCGGGTCCACAAACATCACAGCTGCTCCTCTGCACAAGGCACCCTCCCTTGAGGACAAAGGGAAAGCCCTCACCTCAGAACAGATAATCACTTGTTCTGAGAGACTCCTGGGTTTGCTGGAAATTTCCCAGACTGTTCAGAAAGGGGGGCAGCTTGAGGCATGGTTTTAGCTCTTTAACTCCTGCAATCACACCTTCAGTGCCTCTCTTAGCTCTCTCCCCTCTCACACCCTGAGGCACAGGGATTTCAAAGCTCTGCAGGTGGGAGCAGGAGGAGCAACCTGGGCCACTCCTGAGACTCTCGGTCATCACTCTGGCACACGGTGCTGGGGATCGAACTAAGGGCCCAAGGCGTGTGAGTCCTGCTTGTCGCCACCACTGTGATTTCTCCCAGGCCCCAGAGAAATCATAAAGG
The DNA here is from genome assembly GCF_950295315.1 of Erinaceus europaeus. NCBI lineage: Eukaryota > Metazoa > Chordata > Mammalia > Eulipotyphla > Erinaceidae > Erinaceus > Erinaceus europaeus. The sequence goes on along the minus strand of NC_080178.1, from coordinate 54,611,233 downwards.
TACAGTGGTCTGGGCCCTGCTAATATGATGGGAGGATTTTGATGAAAAGTTTTCAGGTTGCTGGGCTGTGTCCTCATGTTTGAGAGCCCTCACTCTGAGCTCCTGCATCTGTTCCCAGTCAAGTATTTGCTTACTGGCTTGTTAGCCCTCAGATGTAGCCCAGAGCTTAGCACAGGGGCTCCCAGCTGGCCCCTGCCCTAGGAGACTTCAAAGTCTAATGGAGGAGACAGACAATCAAACAGAAGAAGGCTTGAACTTTCTGCAGGTACAGGAAACAGAATCTGCTCAGCGTCAAGTGGTGCCACAATAAATGGTGGGAGTAGTGGGAGTGGAGACATGAGGGTTTGCAGCCCTGAATGGTATTCCAGGCGAGCTTCATTGGGTCAGAACCCACATCTTCCAAGATCAACACATGGGCTTTTACCTGGACACTCTACTGACCTCCAGACTCAGCTGTGAGCCTGGGCACTAAAGTGGGGACAGTCCTGCCAGTGCCAACTCTCTCCCAGGACTCATCCAGCCAAGAAGCTCCACAAGTGGCACTTCTTGGGGACACTGCAGAAGGTGTGACTAGGAGCTTGGATGGTCAATCCAAGTGGACAGGGCAGCCTATCAAATCCCCAAGGTTTGTGCCAAGGAGGAGAGCCCCGGTTTACCATAAGTGACACTCACACAGAAGTGACATGCACATCCTCACCTCACAGCAGTGGTCAGGAAAGCAGAAAGGTCATAGCTGCCCCAGGTCACTGCATTCTATTAGCTGGAACCATTAATATCACAAGTCCGGGATCTTGCAGTGGTGCACCCAGTTAAGCACACATAGTACTAAGCACAAGGATCTGGATTCGAGCCCCTGGCTCTCCACCTGTAGGTGGAATGCTTCATGAACAGTGAAGCATGTCTGCAGGTGTTTATCTCCCTCTCTATTTCTCCCTCCCTTCTCAATTTCTCACTGTCTTATCCAATTAAAAAGAAAAGAAAAGAAAGGAAAAAAATGACCAACAGAAGCAGTGGATTTGTAGTGCCAGCACTGAGCCCCAGTGATAACCCTGGAGGCTGTGTGTGCATGTGTGTGTGTGTGTGTGTGTGTGTGTGTGCATGCATGTGTGCGTGTGTGTACACATGCACCCCAAGAGTCTGAGTCCTGTTATCTGGTGAAGGTGGCTAGTGCTGTGTCATCCGCCTGAACATAACCATTTCTTTGAATCAAATGCTGCTCAGACATGGGAGGGCTGTTGAGATGCTGAAATGCCACTGGAAGGACCAGGGATGAGCACATCCCAATGTTTGGGGGCCCAACGCTGCAGCCTGGACTTGGGAGAAACAGGCATAATGACTAACTAATGATTATCGCATCCAGGTCTTAAGCCCCACAGTCCTCCTTTGTGGTTTTATTCAGGTTTCCCAATACATAATCAATGTAGCTGCTGGCATGTCTGGTTTATAGATAAAGGGGAATTAAAGTTTAGCAAGTTGGAGGAATTTCCAGGTTTGTCTTCACCTAGAAATGACAGAACTAGCCCTGCGGTCCAGCCCAATCTGAGAGTATGAATGCTTTTCCTGCCATGTGCAGAGAGGTAGTGCCTGGTCTCTGTGTTGCCTCTGTCAAGCCCAACTCCGTCCCTTTCCTCTGCTAGTGCAGCCTTGTCAGGACTTTTCTTTTGCTTTTGTGTCTTTGCATAGTACACCTCTTGCAAGATATGCCTGCAATTCCTATGTGTGACCACAAGAGGGAGACTCTTAGGCACCGGATATGGATACTGTGAGGGTGTGTTCACAGATAGCTCATGCAAAACTGGGCCTGCCAGGGGCTTATTGGTGCCACCCAAGAGGAGCATGGGGCTGCTGGAAGAACTCTCTGGGGGAAAGGCTGATGTTTACAATTTTCAGAGTGGTTTTTAAAGTCATCCCTCGTGTGTATCTGGCATGAATTTGCAGGTCACATTTCCATGGCCATTTTTTAAGGAAGTGTGAATGTAGCACCTGTGGTGGCTGTGGTGCCAGGCTGGGCCTTGCAGTCTTTGACCAGATGCCTTTGCATAAATAGTTGGGTGGGAGGGGGAGTGAGGTCAACCATGAGAGAGAGGGTTCAGCAATGGGGCAACCATGTACCAGAACAGGGTCACCTGCTCACAGACTCTGTTGCTGGGTTTGAGTTCTGCCCCTCTGGCTGGACCAGGAGAATGGGAAAGGGGAGCATGCTCATCCTCTTTCTGTCCTTGTCCCCCAGTCACAGCCCAGCACACAAGTACTACCTGGCCACCGACCCCATGAGTGGGGCCGTCTTCCTCTCTGACACCAGCAGCCGGAGGGTCTTCAAGATCAAATCCACTGTGGTGGTGAAAGACCTTGTCAAGAATGCTGAGGTGGTGGCAGGGACAGGGGACCAGTGCCTGCCCTTTGATGACAGCCGCTGTGGGGATGGTGGGAAGGCCACGGAAGCCACACTCACCAACCCCAGAGGTAAGGCCTGGCTCAACAAACTCTACCTGTTACATCTGTTTGTTTTCATTTCCAGAAGAACTACATATAGCAATAATAATAACAATAATAATGTAAATGCCAAGAACTGTACAGAGCAGAGTTAAAATGATCACAGTCCCAACTGTCAGAATGACCCCAATTGGGAGTCACGCGGTAGTGAAGTGAGTTAAGCGCACATGGTACAAAGCACAAGGACCAGCATAAGGATTCCTGTTCGAGCCCCTGGCTCCCCACCTGCAGAGGAGTTGCTTCACAGGTGGTGAAGCAGGTCTGCCGGTGTCTCTCTTTGTCTCCCTCTCTCTGTCTTCCCCTCCTCTCTCCATTTCTCTCTGTCTTATCCAACAATGACAACATCAATTGCAACAATAATAACTACAACAATAAAAAACAAGGGCAGCAAAAAGGAAATAAATAAACAAAATATTAAAAAAGAATGACCTCAATTTACATTTCATGTCTTTGTTCCTAGTCTTTTTTCCTAATTGTTCATGTGTATACCATATACACACACACACACACACACATTCTGATATATCAGAATGCTCCTTCCTGCCATGAAATAGGCTTCGTGTGATTATTTTTGTGGCTGTATAGTATTTCATCCAATGTGTTTTTTAAAATTTTTGTTTAACTGTACATTTATTTGTGTTGCCATGTCAATTTGTCAAAGAAAGAAAGAAAGAAAGAAAGAAAGAAAGAAAGAAAGAAAGAAAGAAAGAAAGAAAAAAGAAACCACAGCAGTATGTCATGCTTGTCTTTGTTCACATGCAGGACATGGCAGCTCTGAGTTTCTACTTGGGTACTTCAGAGAATTGGGCCTCTTAATGTATGGGTTTTCATATGTTTACTCACAAAGATTTAGTGAGTATAAAGCACACTGGTTGCTAATTGAGCTCATGGTAGCCAGATCAATATAGTATGGGCAGGCCTCACTGTGACACATTAGATGAGGAGAAGTATTCCCGTGAGAGCAGAGAGACCTGGCGTGTCTGGTGGACACTGGGGGTGCCATCCTTGTGGCTAGACAGCCATGAGCAGGGCACTCACTGGGCTACAACTCCTAAAGGCAATCGCTGTTGTGTGCAAACCTCAGAGTCCCCCTCCAAGAACAAGGCGGCAGTGCCTCCCATGCTGCTTTGCCATGTGACACCCAGCTTGGAACCCAGCCCCCCCCCACACCCCTTTTTTCTGCCTCTATTTAAAAAACAAAGTAAAGGGCTGTGAAGTCCTAGAGGCAGTAGAAGAAATAATACCCTCTGCATCTGCCTCCCAGGGCTGTTGTTCTAAAGGTCCATTTTAAAGTGTTTCTTATGGTAGCCTATTAAACATCATGAGTAGTTGTATCATTAGATCAGATTCCAGGGCCCCTCCTCCTCTATCCAGTGTTCCCAGCTGAGTGAACGAATGGTTACCACATTGGCTGGCAAGACGCGGCTGGTACATGGCAGCAGACATGTCACTCTAGTGACATCAATCAGTGCTGTGTTCAGATGGAGACACCAGCCACTGAACAGTTCATGTGTGGCCTTGGGTGAGTGGACTTGCCTCTCTGCGTCCCATTTCTCTCACCTGTGAGCTGGTGATAGGCTGCACAGTCATAGCACAGACTAGGTGTTTTCTCAGGCTCTAGGGCACTTAGTGAGGCAGGGATGAGGTGAGAAGTGATCCTATTGTAAGCTCTGTGGTCTGATTCCCTTCATGGGTGACTTGTATTCTGTCATCTCTCCCATTGGCCTGGATTATCCTGTGGTAACTGTAAGGCGGGTATGCTGGTACCCACACCCTGCTCTTGAGAGACCTGCTGAGAGTGGGGAGAGCAGTAGGCTTGCCCTGAGGATCCCTGGGGCCTGGCCCTCCTCTGCTATCACTAGCTCTGCCCCCTCCTCTGAGCCTCAGTTTCCCCACTATGAAGTGAACAGATCCAACTAAATGATTCTGGAGACCCCTCTGTTGGCAACAGTCTACCCTTTCAGATTGAAAACAGGTTTCCCTTCTCTCCAAGTCTTTCTTAGACATACACACACATACACACACACACACACACACACACACACACACACACACACACACACACACACACACACACACACACACACGATGTGGTGGCAGATTGCACCCAAGCCTGTAATTAGCCCAGATAAATGACAAGGGTGGCACAATATGCAGGCACTTTGCAACAGGGCGGGGAAAGCTGTCCGTCTATTTAGCACAAAAGGAGGGGGAAATGAAGTAATTAATCAGGGGCCAGCTCACTTCGATTACTGTGCAGCCAACTTTGTCAACAAGAAATGCATTTGTTCAGGGAACACTCCGCTGGCCTCCACAGCAGGGAGAGGAGGGCAAGTCCACAGACAAAAAAGCCCCTGTCTCTGTGCTGAAAGGGTGTGGTTAATTTCTATCCTGTGCTACCTGGGCAGGGAGCACAGCCAGGGGCCAGGATGTGTCCACCCAGCTGGACACCCCTGGGTGTGGAAGTTCTGGTCACCTTCTCCTAGCTCATAAGTCACTGACAAAACTAACTAGTGTTGGGTGGATCTTTAATACCTACTATCCAGGCAATCAGGAAACTTGACATTTGAAAGGGAAGAATTTTGCCCCAAGTAAGACACCCGGAAAGCTTTCTGTTTCCTGTGCCTCCACCTCTCAAAGGCTCTTCTGACACCATCTTTTTAAATATTTTAATGTGATCTTCACTAGTGGTTTAAAAGATTTAAAGATTACAAGGTATGGTTCTACACTGTAACCACCAAAATTCTGTGACCCATCTTTCCAAAAATAACACCATAGCTCTCACAGTCTGAGAGACCGGTTAGCTGCTTCCTGTTCCTTCTCTCCTCCCCCTCTTCGCCTCCTCCCCTCCTTCTCACAAGTTCAATGTGTTTCAACTCTCTAGATTCCATATTGAGAAAAAAAACAGCTGGTAGTTGTCTTTTACCTTCTTATAGTTCTCCATTTCCACACATTTTATTCCAAAAGACACAAAATAATTTGTTTATTTTTTTGATTGCAGAGTAGTATTCCATGGAGTATATATCCCATAACTTCTTTAGCCAGTCATTTAGGTTGCTTCCACTCTTCAGCTATTGTGAATAATGCAGCTATGAACATAGTGGTGCATATGTCCCTTCTAATTAGTGTTTGAGTGTCTTTTGGATAAATTCCTAAGAGTGGTATCCCTGGATCATAAGGTAACTCCATTACAATCTTCCTTCCAAAGGGGCTGTACCAGTTTGCATTCCCACCACCAGTGGAACAGAGTTCCTTTTATCCCACAACCTAGCCAACATCTGTTACGTCCTGTTCAGGTTGGGAGCTACTAAGGTGACAGGTAACTGTCTTCAGAGGCAGAAAAGTGAATGGACCAACACCCTAGAGCTGCCAAAGACCTGGGTTCTAATGCCCACTTGGGGAAGAGCTGCTTTCACAGGGCTCCATGGGTGAATGGCTGCTGGCCCTCCACTGCTGATGCCAGCTCTGGCTTCTGTGCCCACAGGCATTACTGTGGACAAGGCTGGGATGATTTACTTTGTGGACGGCACCATGATCCGACGTGTTGACCAGAACGGTGTCATCTCCACCCTCCTGGGCTCCAACGACCTCACCTCGGCCCGGCCACTCAGCTGTGACTCTGTCATGGATATTTCTCAGGTGAGAACAACCTGCTCTGCCCCTCCTGGGACTGGGAGGTCACTGCTAGGGTGACACATGGGTGACAGACAGAAACTTGGGAGGCAGTGAAGAAACATGACCAGGACATGCCAGAGGCAACAGAGCTACACGTGGTACAAATTTTAGTCTGTACCCACCTGAACCCCTTCTTTGAAACACTTAAGGTTATCTGTATGCTGCCTGTTCTCTTTCTTTTTAAAAAAATGTACTTATAAAATTAAAAATATCAACAAGGCCATAGGATAAGAAGGGTAAAATTCCCACCATCAGAGTTCCATATCCCGTCCCCTCCCTTGAAAGCTTTCCTATTCTTAATCCCTATGAGAGCATGGACCCAGGATCATTATGGGGTGCAGAAGGTGGAAGGTCTGATTTCTGTAATTGCTTGTCCACTAAACATGGGTGTTGGCAGGTTGATCTATACTCCCAGCCTGTTTCTGTCTTTCCCTAGTTGGGCAAGGATTTGGGGAGGTGGGACTTCAGAATACATTGGTGAGATTGTCTGCTCAAGGAAGTTGGCATCATGGTAGCAGCTGAAACTTGGTGTCTGAAAAACCATTTAGATATAAGGGAGAACAAATTTAATAATCAAGAACCTAAAGGCAAGAATATAACATGAGATTTGGGGTCTCCATTTTGGGAAAAGTTAGTAGGTTTATTTTAGGTATATTCCAGGAGGCCCATGACTTTACTAATTTTTGCCTGCTCCTGACAGCTAACTTGAAGCATGGTAGACCAAAGAAATAGTCTGAGAAGATGATGGCAGAGTTGGAAATAGGACATAGGACTAGGAAGCTGTATCAGGGAAGAGAGTGGCTCCCAAATACGGGAAAAGTATATAAATATTGTTAACTGTAAACCCCATCGATTTGATCTGGGCCCTATTTTCTGTACAGGAGCCTGTGTAACCTCTGCATCCCTGTAGGCCTGAGTTCGCATTCTGTCATCATAGCTAGGAGTTTGCCACTGCCAGACCCATATTCTTCAAGTGGTAGAGTATTTTGGTCCTGTTTTCTTTCTATAAGTAAATAATAAATAAATAAAATCATTTATTAGTGAAAGAGGAGGGAAAGAACCAGAGCATCATGCTGGCACATGCAATGCTGGGGATGGAACTCAGGACCTCATGCTAGAAAGTCAAACACTATCCACTGCACCACGTCCTGGGCTACACCTCTTCTCATCCTAAACTGTAGCCACATGCATCCCAGACAGATTTCTCTTCCAGAGTGCCTGACATGTTGTAGAAGCACAGCCACTGCTTGTTGGATTGACCAGATTCTAACTTTGCCACTCACCATCTGGTCAGCAGACTAACACATTTTTGGGGTCCCTCGGGCCTCCTCTGTCACATCTGTGAAATGACACTGCTGACCTTGGCCCTGCAGGATTGCTCTGAGAATAAGGAAACTGGCACAAAGCCCCCAGCACTGCGTGGCCACTAGGAGGTGACAAATAAACAGAAATCCAAGCCCCACTTTCATAAGGAAGGTCACATTTGTGCCAGTTTGGGAGGGACACAAGGGGTTTTCCTGGTGTCAAGGGAGCAAGGAGCCAATGCACACAAAGGAAGCAGCATGTGCAAAAGCACAAAGGTAAAGTTTAATACAAGGTGCCCTGGACAACTGGCAGCCAGAGCACAGGAATCTCAGAAAGGAGAAGGAGGAGCTGAACCAGAGGAACATGATGGAGATGGGAGAGGGACACAAGCACCTGCTTTTCTCTGTCCTTAGCATGGCATCCTGTGGTGACTCGGCAAGACGTATGTCCTCTACTGCTTCATCCTCTGGGCTGAGTCACTGAACACCCAGCTTGTCATCATTAGTAAAACTATAGACAGGGCCTTCAATTACATTAAATTGCAAGAGTTTCTTTTTCAGTTGATTGGTTATTTGGTTTGCGGTTTGTTTTTGTTTTTGTACCGATGTACTACTTTGCTTTGGTTGATGGTGTTGCCAGGGATTTAACCTGAGACTTTGGAGCCTCAGACACGAGAGTCTTTTTATATAGCTACTGTGTTATCTCCCCCACCGTAGAACCTTTTTTTATGTTTATTTATTCCTTTTTGTTGCATTATAGTTACTATTGTTGTTATTGATGTCTTCGTTGTTGGATAGGACAGAGAGAAATGGAGAGAAAAGGGGGAGACAGAAAGGTGGAGAGAAAGATAGACACACCTGTAGACCTGCTTCACCGCTTGTGAAGTGACTTGCCTGCAGGTGGGGAGCCAGGGGCTCGAACCAGGATCCTTCCAGTTCTTGCACTTTGCACCACCTGTGCTTAACCCGCTGTGTTACCGCCGGACTCCCCCTAGAACCTTTTTAAAAACCACTGCTGACAATAGTGCTCATGTTGTTTAGGATCATTGTTATTTCTTAAATATCCTATTATTTTATTCATTTATTTTTAAATAGAGAGAATTCAAGAAGGAATGGGGAGATAGAGAGGAAGAGAGAAAATGAGATACCTGCAGCACTGCTTCACCACTTATGAAGCTTCCCCCAACTACAGATGAGGACCAGGACCTTGAACCTGGCTGACCCTTGCTGGCTGGCAGTTTGCCTCAATCCGAGAACAAGTTGGGTTGGGCCTTCGGAGGCCACCGTGGCCTGACATTATATACACAAGAGCTTTCAGCTCCACGCACAGGCCCTCTGCCAGCCAGCACTGGCTGCTACCAAGTGCCAAGCCACATGGCAGAAAGTTGTCTGACTTCAGACAGAGCTTTGTCTGCCAGGCAGTCACAGCAGAGGCTGGCGGGACAGCTGGATCAAATGGCATGGTGGCTGGGGAAGACGACTGGACTTAGAGATCCAGATGATTCCTCAGGAATATAGGTGCCTCGTGGGAGGACCTGGACTCCAGCCCCTGAGGCCACACAGAAGCACCATGCACAAAGTGCACCCTCCAGGTTCACAACCAGAGAGAGGGTTTGAGAACAACAGCTGCCTCTGCCTCCAGACCCCACCTGCCTCTCCTGGCTCCCCAATTCCATGACCCCAGCTGACCATCTGTGTGCTTACTGCCTCAGCCTATTTCACAGCTGAGACTACTGTATTTTCCACGTGGTTCTTTGTTGTTTTTACTGTTTGTTTATCATTGTATTCAGGGGTACAGTTTCTCATCTCCCTGTGACAGTCTGCAAGACACTCACCTCAATCTAAATCCTGTTCCAGCATTATGCACCAAGACACCCAAGCGGTCTCCCAGGCCCTTCCCTGCCCTCCTTCCCCAGAGTGTTTTGCTTTGGTGAATACAGCAAACCCAGTCCAAGCTGTGATGCCCCCCTTCTTCATTTTCTGTTAAGGTCCTGGGGAGCAGTCCAGTAGTGGCTCCTGCCTGGTTTCACTCTGATGGTCCCAGGGGTTCGGAGGACAAGCTACTGTGAGGCCTTGACAAGTGGGACAGTGTCCCATACTCTGCAGGGTCTGGGGGTGGCTCACAGTGGGCCCCTGGCCTGGCACCTGAGCAACTGTCTCTTCATCCCCAGGTCCGCCTGGAGTGGCCCACAGACCTGGCCGTCAGCCCCATGGACAACTCCCTGTACGTGCTGGACAACAATGTCGTACTGCAGATCTCGGAGAACCACCAGGTGCGCATCGTGGCAGGCCGACCCATGCACTGCCAGGTCCCTGGCATCGACCATTTCCTGCTGAGCAAGGTGGCTGTCCATGCCACTCTGGAGTCGGCCACTGCCCTGGCCATCTCCCACACTGGGGTCCTGTATATCGCCGAGACGGACGAGAAGAAGATGCACCGCATCCGCCAGGTCACCACAAGCGGGGAGATCTCACTGGTGGCCGGGGCGCCCAGTGGCTGCGACTGCAAGAACGATGCCAACTGCGACTGCTTCTCTGGCGACGACGGTTATGCCAAGGATGCCCGGCTCCACACACCATCCTCCCTGGCCGTGTGTGCCGACGGTGAGCTCTATGTGGCTGACCTGGGCAATGTCCGCATCCGCTTCATCAGGAAGAACAGGCCTTTCCTCAACACCCAGAACCTGTACGAGCTCTCCTCACCCATCGACCAGGAGCTCTACCTGTTTGACACCAGCGGCAGGCACCTGTACACCCAGAGCCTGCCCACTGGCGATTACTTGTACAACTTCACTTACAGCGGGGACGGCGACGTCACCCTCATCACCGACAACAACGGCAACATGGTAAACATCCGGCGAGACTCCACCGGCATGCCCCTCTGGCTTGTGGTCCCCGATGGCCAGGTCTACTGGCTCACCATGGGCACCAACAGCGCCCTCAAGAGTGTGACCACACAAGGGCACGAGCTGGCCATGATGACCTACCACGGTAGCTCTGGCCTCCTGGCGACCAAAAGCAATGAGAACGGGTGGACCACCTTCTATGAGTAAGTACCGAGCTGAGGCCAGGGTGGCCTTGTCTGAGCTGCCTGGTGGGATTGGAGCAGGTTCCAGGGGTTTGTTTTCGTTACATGGTTCATTTTCATTCAGGATTTGGGGCTGTGAGCCATTCATTGCAGCTTCTTCTCCACAAGCACTTTCCAGGCATTTGCTTCTGGGGAAGAATGAAGTGCTTTGAATCCATGGAGGTTGGGAGGTTGGGCTCCATCTCTCTCTGCCTCAGTCTCCATATCTGTCTACCTGCCTAGCATAGCACAGGAAGGTGACATAAAAACTAAAATGCTGGCATCTACACAGGGCCACAAGCTAGAAACAAGGGAACAGCTCCATGCAGATAAGCTCACCATAATCCTCAGAGTTCACGTCTCCTAAGACTTGAAGGAAAGGAAGAAAGAAAGAAAGAAAGAAAGAGAGGAAAAGAGAGAAAAAAAAAAAACAAAACTGTGTTGTTCACTTTAACTACTTTAGGGAAAGAAGCTCTTTGCTTGCCTTCTCTCAAACACACTGTATATATGAGACCAAAACTTTCTCTCTCATGAGTCCAGATCATTAAAGAGGGCTCACATCCCCAATGTATCGTGTGCAGTAACAAGGAGGAGGAAAGGAGGCTACAGAGCTCATCCCACCAGAAGTAACTCTACACTGCTCAATGTAGATTGGATATCCTTTATGTGACCTTATCCTGTCACTGTTGGTTCAGTCCTGGTGCCTAGAGAACCAGACCCACTTACTACAATCCTAGCAGAAAAGTTGCATGTAAGGGTGCTAAGTGGTGGTGCACCCAGTTAAGCACAGAGAGTATGAAGTGCAAGGACTCTCACAAGGATCCCAGTTCAAGCCTTCAGCTCCCCACCTGTAGGGGAATGACCTCACAAATGGTGAAGCAGGTCTGTCTGTCTACCCTTCCCTTCTCAATTGCTCTCTGTCCTATTCTCCCCCCCCCCAAAAAAAATTGAAAAAATGGCCACAGGAACAGTGGATTTGTAGTGCAGGCACCAAGCCCTTGCAATAGCCCTGGAGGCCAAAAAAACTGCATGTAGTTCACATATTAAATATTAAATAATGGGCTGGTGTGATAGCATAATGCTTATGCAAAAAGCCTTTTGTGCCTGGGCTACCAAAGGTCCCAGGTCCAATCCCTAGCATTACCATAAGCCAGAGCTAAGCAGTGCTCTGGTAAAAACAAAACATAAAAACACTAAATACAGCTGTATTTTTAAAGTTTTATTAGTGATTAAACAGTGCTTTACAAAATTATAAGATGTCAGGGATATGAATTCATACCCACACCCTGGTCCAAAATTTTGTGCCCCCCCTTCCAACTTCCTTAGTTCCCACAACATCCAAGAGACAGGTTTTTTGTTTGTTTGTTTGTTTGTTTTTTAATGTTCATTTGCTTTAGTCCTCTGTATTCCACACAGGAGCAAAGCCACCCAGTAGTTTTCTTCACCTCTTTTCGCTCAGCATGATCACCTTCAGTTTCATCCAATCATTTTTTATCACTAGGTGATAGTTCATTGAATCTGTATCCTGTAACTTCTTTTTTCAGCCATCTGTTGATGGGCATGTAGGGTGTTTCCACTGCTTGGTCATTGTGAATAGTGAACATAGGTGTGTATGTATGCCTGTATCATATCCTTTGGATATAGGCCAGGAGTGGTATTAAATACTAGTAGATTTGACACATTAATTATACATGTCATTTATGTGTTTGAGTGGTTCCTCTTAGAAGCTATTTTAATGAAAGGACTTTGTGGCATCTTTTTATTCACTTAGCTTTTCTAAGCTCCCTTATGAGCTCTACAGCTGAGTGCTGACTAGGTACCTGGGTGTGTGTGTGTGTGTGTGTGTGTGTGTGTGTGTGTGTGTGTGTCTGTGTGTGTGTGTCTGTGTGTGTGTGTGGTGTGTCAGGAACCAGCTCTTCTGAGCATTAATTCTGACCTAGAAGCAACATCACTACACTGCACTGCCCCACCCCCCAATATTCGTGATAGTATGTGTCTCACAGAAAAAGAAACCAAGGCTTCAGCTCATTTGTCCTATTAAATAGTAGACAACTGGCAATATGGGGTTCACCACCATGTCCATCCAGAGCTCTTACTCTTACAGACAGCCCCACCCCTCCCGTCAGAGTTCATTAATCCCAAATTAACTTGAATCTTTGAACCTAAAGTGTTTCCCAAGCTTGAAGAAGCATGTTTCTCATAGTCCCAGAATCCAAAGGAAAAGGATCTATAATAGACTTTTAAATATAGCTTGGACCTCCCCCCAAAAAAAATGTCATAGCAATTTTTACAGAGTTCACTGGTTAAATCCCCACCTCCTAATTAGGACCTTGTTAATTACAAAGACAAGACAAAGACTAAGGAAAGCAGCAATTATCTTGATTAACTCATCGGAATAGAACTAAACTAAATAATTCAGTCCCCCTGCCCCCAAGTTGCCCAGTGGAATCCTCTTATACTTATTTAGCCAAGACAGGGGATTCTTTGTCAGAGCCGGTCATGCTCTCAATTAGTCCAGGGCCACTGCTGCAGGCCCAGTAGTGTGACACACTGCTACAGCTGCTGCCCAGCCAGCCATGAAATAAATCCACAGTCACTTTCTTTCTACACCTCTGGCAGAAAGCATTCCATGCCCTTTTCCTGTCTTTCCATAGCTGACTCTTTAAAACGAATGGAATGTCAGTGTCGTTACTTTTCTTTTGACTTCTCCTTCTCCTTCTCCTCCTCCTCCTCCTCCTTCTTCTTCTTCTTCTTCTTCTTATTTTATTAGTAATTTAATGATGATTTAAGAAATTACAAAATAACGGGCTACTGCTCCACACTGTTCCTACTACCAGAGTTTTGACTCCCCAGTCTCTTCACTGTAAGCTAGAGCAGTTCTCCTAAGGTTGCAGATATGGGTTTGCTATAATTTCTACAACTATCTGTGTATATTTGTATATATTTTCTTTTTAGATCCCATCTTCTCTTCTTTCCCAAGTCAGACATATACCTATTACTACATCCGAATGCCCCTTCCTTTCTCCTCTTCTCTCTCCAGGCTCTGATGGAGTATGTTTACTTTTTTACAAGATGGCATTTGGAATTTCCAAGTATCTGCTTAATAGTGGTACCCAAGCTGCAAGTCCTCAGGATAAAAGGAGAAACTCATGTTTCCATGTACTCTTCACAGCAACCCCAGCTGATAGCAATTACCACCCACATTTCCTCCAGATGGACAGACCAAAACACAGATTAGACGACTAGTCTAAAACCACACAATGATGGCAGAGCCAAACCAGAGCCCAAGCCTGTGTTCTCTCCACCAGGTTGACTGAGTTCACTAAAGTTCTTTGTGAGTTATTTGTATGGAGTCAAAGGAGTATTGCTTTCTTAGGGAGATTCTGAGGTTCCAAATTTCAGTGAGCTACAGTATGGAAAACTCAATATCATGCTCAAATAATAGCTGTAGCTGTTATTGGTTATCAGGGAAGACATTGAAAGAGTGCTGTTTGGCCATGAAAAGTATTGCCTGGGGTCATCTGCAAAGAAACTAGTGAAAAGAAGAGACAAAATTTGTGATGGAGGCAGGTAGGAGTCAAGATCAGGCCATGGCAGAATCAGCTGTCAAATCTTAGGAATCAAGGAAGAGATGAGGAGGGGAGGGGTAACGTCCCGAGAATCTCCAGAATGAGTGGGGAAAGGCAGGCAGAACTTCACATAGGGGCTAGGCAAGGGCTCGCCCACTAGAGTGCACACCTTACCATGCATGAGGACTGGGGTTCAAGCATCTCATCCCCATCTGCAGAGGGCAAGTTTCACATGCAGTGGAGCAGTGCTGCAAGTGTCTCTTTGTCTCTCCTTCTTTTAGTTCTCACCTTCTATAAAAAAATGGCCATTGGGAATGGTAGAGTCATGCAAACACAGAGCCCCAGTGATAACCCTGGTGGGGAGGGGAAAAAAATCAAAAACTAAAAGTATTTCACAGAGGCACAAGGGAAATGTGCACAAGTTATAGGGGCTAAGGCCCACTTATCTCCTCCCCAGCCACCCCCCTCCCTGACCCCAGGCAGAAGTACCAGAGTTCTGATGAGCTTACCCCAAGTGTGGGTAAGGTAGAAGGTGGGCCAGTGGCATTTCACAGGCTCTAGAATGTAATGAGATGAATGAATAAGAAACCAGAGAATTCTACAAATTGACTGCTCTTTCTAATGTTCATTTTATTATTCCTGCCCTTCTAATGGAAGCTGGAAGTAGGAGAGATGACTGGGTTTCTTTCCTCCCTCCTTCCTTCTTTCCTTCCTTCCTTCCTTCCTTCCTTTCATTCTTTCTTTATTTCTTTCTTACTTCCTTTCTTTCTCTTTCTTCCTTTTTTCTTTTTGGGCCATCTCATATGAAATGAAACCAGATAATAAAAATCACAGGCCTTTCAATTGGCTCTTTGTCAGTGAATCAATAAGTGCAGGTGGTGCAAAGTGCAAGGACTGGTGTAAGGATCCTGGTTCAAGCTCCGCCTCCCCACCTGCAGGGGAGTCGCTTCACAAGCAGTGAAGCAGGTCTGTAGGTGTCTGTCTTTCTCTCCCCCTTTCTGTCTTCCCCTCCTCTCTCCATTTCTCTCTGTCCTATCCAACAATGACAACAATAATAGTAACTACAACAATAAAACTACAAGGGCAACAAAAGGGAATAAATAAATAAATATTTTTAAAAAACTAAATTAAATTCACATGAGGAAATAGTATAATGGTTCTGCAAAAACGATTTTCATACTTAAGGTTGTGAGGTCCCAGGTTCAATCCCCAGTACTACTATAAGCCAGAGCTGAGCACTGGTCCAGTCTTTCTCTCTGTGTCTGTCTCTCTCTCTTTCATTAAAAATAAATAAGGGACCATGCAGTGACACACCTGCTCATATGGCAGTGCGAAAGAACCCAGGTTCACACCTCTGGTCCCCACCTGCACAGGGAAAGCTTCACGAGTGGTGAATAGTATAATGGTTCTGCAAAAACGATTTTCATACTTAAGGTTGTGAGGTCCCAGGTTCAATCCCCAGTACTACTATAAGCCAGAGCTGAGCACTGGTCCAGTCTTTCTCTCTGTGTCTGTCTCTCCTTTCAGTTTATCTCTGTCTCTATCCAATAATAAATACAATATTAAAAATATAAATAAAATATATTTAAATATTTTTCTTTAAAAAAACAGATGCTACCATGATGCCAGCCTGACTTCCCTGGGCAGACAACCTCACCATTGTGTCTGAGAACTCCACCTATGCAGAGCCGTGCCCCACTAGGGAAAGGTAGAGACAAGCTGGGGGTATGGATCGACCTGTCAATGCCCATGTCCAGAGGAGAAGTAATTACGGAAGCCAGACCTCCCACCTTCTGCACCCCATACTCCCAGAGGGATAAATAATAGGGAAACGTTTAATGGAGGGGAGGGGAGATGGAACTCTGGTGGTAGGAACTGAGTTGTACAGAATTGTACCCTCTTATCCCACAATCTTAGTAATCATTAAAGCACTAAAAAAAAAAATTTTTTTTTAATTTTTAGAAAGGCAGCTATTCCAGCAGTAATGCCATGAAACTGTTGGATCAAAATAGATCTTCCATTTTGGATTTAAAAGGTGACTCAAAATCTGAAGAAATGTCAACTTACTCATACACCATGACCATAGATGGATTTCAGAAGACCAGGGTAGTGTCCAGGAGAAAGTTTACTCTGTAGAGCATACCTTATGCTGCACAATGCCCTGGGCTCAAGCCCCAACACATGGGAGGACCGTGGGCAGCACTCTGCACTGGGTCCCCCAAGCCCTCTGAACTTCCTCCTCTCAACCCCATGCTTTCTTGTCTTTGCCACAACAGACCACAGCCAGTCCATGTTTAGCCTTTTGCTCTCCTTGTTTCTTCAGTTCCACCCACAAGTGAGATTTCCCAGTATTCATCCTTCTCCTGCTGGCTGATCTCACTTAGCATGATTCCTTCAAGTTCCATCCAAGATGAGGCAAAGGGAATGATTGTATCTATTCTTTCTGTCTCTCTCCCTTCTTTCCTTCCTCCCTCCCTTCCTTCCTCCCTCCCTCCCTTCCTTTCTTTCTTTCTTTCTTTCTTTCATAGCTGAGTACTATCCATTGCATATGTGTACCACAACTTCCTTAACTGTTCATCTGTTTTTTGGCATCTGGGTTGCATGTGAGAAACATACAGCTTGAATAGGAATCAGAAATACTGACATCTGAGCCAGGCACTAGCTCAGTAGGTAGGGTGCATGCCTTGGAACATCAGGGTGCCATAGCAGCAGTGAGAACTCTGTCTCTGTCTCCCTTTTTATCTCCCTGTCTGAAAAAAAAACAACCCAGGCCAGGGAAGCCTTGCCGGGGGCCAGCCCTTGCAGAGTAGTTAGGGTCCCTGAAGGAAAGAGGGTCAGCTACTTCAAGTGAAAGAGAGAGGCACCTACCTCTGTTTCTCTCCCTGCAGAGATTTATTTTTATTTATTTTTTAAATAATTTTAAATATTTATTTATTCCCTTTTTGTTGCCCTTATTGTTTTATTGTTGTAGTTATTATTGTTGTTATTGATGTTGTTGTTGTATAGGACAGAGAGAAATGTAGAGAAGAGGGGAAGACAGAGAGGAGAGAAAGATAGACACCTGAAGACCTGATTCACCACTTGTGAAGTGACTCCCGTGCAAGTGGGGAGCTGGGGACTCAAACTGGGATCCTTATTCTGGTCCTTGCACTTTACGTCACCTGCGCTTAACCTGACTCCCTGAAGAGATTTATTTTTAAACAATTTTTACCCAGATATAGTTGACATCATGTAAGATTGTTTTCATTAATACCAAGGATACATGCATGATGTTTTTATTAACATCAAGAATAACCTTAAACAACATTATTATAGGCATGTTTTCCTTAGAAAGTTTCCTAGGTCTGGGGCATCCTAATCTCCCCTTGAAAGTTTCCTTGGTCTGGAGTAGTATTTGTGTATTTCCAATATAGCTAATAAATCCTCAAATTATCAATGTAATTGGAAACAAAGGATGAATAGCTTCAGTTTAGTCTAGGACTTCCCACTTTGCAGGCAGTCCCAGCCTGACCTGTACTTTGTCAGTCAGTAGCCTTGACTTCGCATCCTCCAAAGCCTCACCTGCACCATGAAGGTTCTCTTACTCAGAGCCACCTCTTGGGTTTCAGGTATGACAGCTATGGCCACCTGACCAATGTGACCTTCCCAACCGGACAGGTGAGCAGTTTCCGTAGTGACACTGACAGCTCAGTGCATGTCCAGGTGGAGACCTCCAGCAAGGATGATGTCACCATCACCACCAACCTGTCTGCCTCAGGTGCCTTCTACACTCTGCTGCAAGGTAGGCCAGGGGAGGACCCGGGGATGGGAGGAGCTGGGTGGGGAGGCCAAGGCATGAGGAAGGCATCACAGTCGGTGCCTCTCTGCTTTGCCACCTCCCCTGCAACACACAGCATCTCGAGTCTTGGAAATTATCTCCCAGGAGCTTCAGCCTCCTAGCTTTCTGCCCAGTGAATAGAGATGTCATCAGCTGCTAAGCCAAGTGGCCTCCACTGCCACCACTTTGATGCCTCTCAGAGTTACTAGGGACAGCTGAGTCACAGTAGCAGAACCTCACTGGGAACAAACCCTCTGCCTCTGTTGTTTTCAGCTGTCCAGAGTAGACTTTATAACTTTGCCAGACTCATTTGCTTTATTCACACACACACACACACACACACACACCCTTAAATTATTTTTTGTGCTCCCAAAGACTTTGGTCCTGAGTAATAAAAAAAATGCCTTGAGTTTACAGAGGCCCAGATTCAGATTCTAGTTATGTCTTCCCCCAAACTGCTGTGGCCCTTGGGTTCCCTGCTGGAAGGAAGCAGGGTGAAGGCCCATTAGATGGCGTGGGGCACAATGGAGGGCAGGGCAGGTATACCAGGTGCCCAGCCCCACTGCACCCAGTGCCTGCTGTGCTGGCTCCTACCCACATGAGTGGACTGGAGTCCCTCTTCTTCCAGTCTGTTGGTGGGCCTGGGAAATGGGCTGAGCTCTGATATCTGTTCTGTGCCTTTGCTCAGACCACTTCTTGGCACGGCAGCCAGTCAGTCTCCTGGTGTTGCTCACTAAGTACTTGTCAGGTTAACTAAATTAGCTGTTCATTAACAGGTACTTTGATGTACCACAGGAAAGTAACTGCCCAATTCACCATGATTTTTATTCTCAAAGAACAGTAACTGTTGTTTAGTCAAAGAAGGAGAGCTTGAAACCCTGGAGTTCCTCTCCCTGCTCCCAACAGTGGCTTAGGACACATCCCAGGGGATTGCCATCTGAGTGGGCATTAGCAGGAGAAGGGGGCTGGGCGGTGCACCACCCAGGAGAGCTCACACTCTACTACTCTCACAGGTCCAGGTTCCAGCCCCCAGCCCCCACATGTGAGGTAGGAAGCTTCACAAGCAGTGGAGCATTGCCACAGGGGTCTCTCCATGTCTCCCTAGGTCTCTTATTGTATCTCATGATTTGGCAAAAAGAATTGACACCAGGAACAGTGGAGTCATGTAGGCATAGAGCCCCAGCATTAGCCCTGGCATCTAAATAAAATAAACAAGTAACAAGAGAAGGTGCCTATTGTGAGTTAGCTAGGATCTTGCATGAGCTAAAGACAAGGATAGCAGGGCCCCTGATTCCTTGCACATCAGGGAGCCATGTAGTGGCACACCCAGGTTGAGCACACATTTTACCTCAGTTATCTTGTCCATTGGACCTACTTCTTTCCTGCAGCTAAGTGTCCCCTCCTCTAAGCTAACACAGGCTAACTTCTGTTGGGGCAGGTTTTTTTTTTCTTTTCTTTTCTTTTTTAATGCATAAATGTCACATCCCTTTAGTTCTCAAATGCCTTAATCTCATCACAGCTTTTCCAACACAGGGGAGACAGGCTCACTGCTCAATTGCCAGTGCAGACCTAAGACACCTGCCAATTCAGAACTAGGAACATGCACAAAGGGAAGGCTGCCCTGGCACCCAGGAAGTGGGCTCCCTATTTGGCCTCTTGGCATGGCTGCCAAGCTCCTTTGCCTTTTTCCTTGAGGCTCAGAGGTTCAGCTTTGCAGCTATCTCAGTGACAGTTTTAAAAAAATCTCTTGGGTTCCTCCTCCGTCTGAACTTTGGGAGGAAATAAAAAGGCACAGTTAATGTGCAGAGACCTAGGGAAGTCCCAGTTTGAGATACAGGGGAGTGCTGACCCTGGTCCTCTGCCCGTGGGCTCCCATCCCAAGTCTCCCTTAATGGAGAGATGGGGATTCAGCAAGAAACAGATTTCCCAGATGACATAAACACAAGTGTGTCCCTCATTCCAAGACAGTGATATACAGTATGTCAGTGGGTGATGCGGAGGCTATGAGAGAGAAGGTGGAGACATGAGACATGGAGGCAGGAGAGGCCAATGCAGTGTCATTCTAGCTGGGAAGATTTTAAGAGGGCTTCCTACAAAAACCACTGCCCTCTGGTCTGACAGAGCCTTGCAAGTGTCAGGTTCAGTACAGCAAATATTAGCTGAGCACATACAATAGCCGGGGGGGGGGGGGGGTTCAGTGGCATTAATATAATTGTCAATGAAAAACTCTATAAGCAACTATTTTAAACTATGAATATACTAAGAAAGATCTTAAAACCAGAGAATATACCAAAATATTTTAAGTGGTTCTCTTTCTTTTATACCTGAAACTGATATGTAATATGTCACTTTTACCTTTAAAAAATGAATAAAATGGGGAGTCGGGTGGTAGCGCAGTAGGTTAAGTGCTTGTGGCACAAAGCGCAAGGACTGGCATAAGGATTCCGGTTTAAGCCTCCGGCTCCCCACCTGCAGGGAGGTCACTTCACAATCGATGAATCAGGTCTGCAAGTGTCTATCTTTCTCTCCCCCTCTCTGTCTTCCCCTCCTCTCTCCATTGCTCTCTGTCCTATCCAACAACAATGAAATCAATAATAACAATAATAACTATAACAACAATAAAAAATAAGGGCAACAAAAGGGAAAATAAATATAAAATAAAATTTTTTTTAAATGAATAAAATGAGGGACCCCAGGTGATAATGTACCCAGTAGAGCACACGTGTTACCAAGCTCAAAGACTCAGGTCGAGGCCCTGGTCCCCACCGGCAGAGTGGAAGTTCCACAGCAGGGGAGAGGTGCTGCGGGTGTCCTCCTTCTCCCTGTCTCTCCCTGTGTATCTTCCTTCCGCTGGGTCTGTCACCTCACCCCAGCCTGACCCCTGCTGAGCAGTTTGTCCTTGCCTCCCCCAGATCAAGTCCGGAACAGCTATTACATTGGGGCAGACGGCTCACTGCGCCTCCTGCTGGCCAACGGCATGGAGGTGGCGCTGCAGACAGAGCCGCACCTCCTGGCGGGCACAGTCAACCCCACCGTGGGCAAAAGGAACGTCACATTGCCCATCGACAATGGCCTCAATTTGGTGGAGTGGCGGCAGCGCAAGGAGCAGGCGCGCGGCCAGATCACTGTCTTTGGGCGGCGGCTGCGGGTGAGCTAGGCCTGGGGTACTGAGATCTTGCAGGGAGGTGAGAAAGAGGGAAGAGTACATGGTGGAGGAGGGACTGGAGAGGGAGGAGGGATCTGGGGGCTGTGTCCTGGTCATGTGAGAGAAGGTTCTCCAGGGTCCTCTGTCCCCTCCTCTGCAGAAGAGGAGAAAGTACATAGACCACCTCTAAGAAGCCTTCTTGTGGCTGGTGGGAAGGGGCTGGCTGTGGACCCAGTCAGGCCTGGGCAAGTGCTTCATCTTCAGTTCTGTCATCTACAAAATGGGGGTGGAGGTGGGGGGAATCGGAAACCAACTCAATCAGTTGCCACAGAGATCTGAAGACATGTGTAAACCGCCTCACAAAGTCTGGCCCAGAATAAGTGGCCAAAAGTCAATAATACCTCTCCCTGTTGTCGCTCTTTCCTTCCTTCTTTCTTTTTCTTTCTTTTTCTCTTTCTTTCTTCCTTTTTTTCTTCTGTCCTTCCTTCCTTCCTTCCTTCCTTCCTTTCTTTATCTTTTCTAAATAAACTCAGGGCCTCCTCCTTGCATACATAGCACTATAGACACACCTACTGGGCCCAGTTTTTTTATTCTTTATTTAGAGAGACAGAATGGACAGGGGAAAGACACCACAACACCACTCCACCACCCATGGAGCTTTCTAAGGGCCATCCATGGTACTCCCATGTGGTGGCAGAGCTCAAACCCAGGGCCTGGGGAGGGCAGACTGTGCTAGCTGAGCTGTTTCCTTGCTCCTGTTGTCGTTATTCTTGTTATTGTTATTGTTGTTGTTCATAGTCTGGCCATTGGGAACCTCAGGCACGTCTCCCATTCCTTCCAGGCAGAGCCGTCACTCCTACCAGAGCAAGACAACCTTCCACCACACGTAGCTGCCACTGTAGACTAGTATCTTGGGAGTAGATGCCCTGAACCACCTTTATTTTTATTTAAGTAGTGGTTTACGAGATTATCAGAGAATAGTGCTATAGGTTCACACCACTCCCACTACCTAAGTTCTACCCACTAGCCCCACATATGAGGGAAACCATCCAGTAGTTGTCTTTCACCTCCACTTCCATCCGTTTTGTTCTGAAGGACACAGCATTATCTTTTTGATTGCAGAGTAGTATTCCATGGAGTATATGCCCCATGACATCTTTACTGAGTCATCTGTTGATGAACGTTTAAGTTGCTTCCATATTTAGGCTTTTCCAAATAATGCAGCTGTAAACATGAGATTGTGTGTGTGTGTTTCTTCAAATTAGTGTTTTCATGTTTTCTGGAGAAATACCCAAGAGTTCTGAGCCAACCCTTTCTCTTGTATCCCTGCCAGTGTCTCTGTAGTGTGGCTGCTGCCTGAGGCCTGACATTTCCCTCCAGCTTTAGAAAGTGACCCTGGATTTCATCACCACTCTGCATAGGCCCCAGCTGTGTGGAGACCTGCTGAGCTGAGAGGAACCCCAGAACTGAGCCGGGTGTTTCTGACACAAACCATAGCACATCCACAGGCCCTCCTGGGATCCCCTGTCTTTCAGCAAAAGATGGCTTTGTCCATGCCTCTGGTTCCCCCACAAGGTAGTAAGAGGAAGAACATTCCCAGATTCACATCACTAGGCCACGGAACAGACTCCAAGACAGTACCCTCTGTCTTAGTTTATATATATATATATATATATATATATATATATATATATATATATATATTTCCTTTTGTTGCCCCTTTTTATTGTTGTTGTAGTTATTATTGTTGTTGTTATTGATGTTGTCATTAGATAGGACAGAGAGAAATGGGGAGAGGATGGAAAGACAGAGAGGGAGATAAAGACACCTGCAGACCTGCTTCACCACCTGCGAAGCGACTCCCCTGCAGGTGGGGAGCTAGGAGCTCGAACCAGGATCCTTATGCCGGTCCTTGCACTTTGCACCACATGCACTTAACCTGCTGAGCTACCACCCAACTCCCTCTGTCTTAGTTTCATTCCACAGAAGGTGCAAGTAGGAACTGACTTATCCAACATCACACTGCTGGGCCCCAGAAAGCCAGGCCTTCAGAGTCCTGGAAACAGCCATCTTCTGCTTTTCCAAGGAGGGCCTCACCTTCTGTGGCCCACCACCTCCTGAGGACCTTCCAGAATCCCCCTGGCCATATCCTCCAAGAGCTTCTCCCACACCTTATAGCCAATGAGTTAAACAGAAGGTTCCACCTGTGGCCAGGTGGTGGCACACCCAGTAGAGCACACACATTACCGTGAGTAATGACTTGGATTCAATGCCCCTTCCTGTATTTAGGAGGGAAGCCTCAGGAGTGGTGAAGCAGTGCTGTAGGTGTCTCTCCTTATCTCTCTCTCTCTCCCCTTCTCTATCTCTCACCCTCTATTGAAAAGAAAGAAAGAGAGGAAGAAAGAAAAAAAGAAAGAGCAAAAGAAAGAAAGGGTGAAGGGAGACTGTCAGGAGTAGTGTTAGAAGCTGTGCAGGTGCCAAGCCCTGGTGATAACACTAGTGGCAGTAAAAAACAAATAAATTTAAAAAGAAGAAGAAGGAGAAGGAGAAGAAGAAGAAGAAGAAGAATATTTGGCCTGGGTTTGAGTCCTGACTGCCTGGGCTGATATACCCCAAGCACTGAGCCTGGTGCTAGCAGGGCCAGGCGCTCCACATACAGCAGCCATCTGTGCTGTCAGGGCTTTCTCTCTGCCCGTGTGTGAGCCTGCAGAAAGCTTCCCAGGTTTAATCAGTGCATCTCTCAGTCCAAGATTGATGGCACAGTGGATGGGCACCCGAGTCCCACAACAAACGGCCTCCCACAGTGATGGCGTGTGGAATTAGAATGTTAGCCGGGCGTGCCTCCGCTTAATGGAGCTCATTTCTCACACCACCGGGAGCTTGTTTAATAAAGAGCAATGTAGAATGATCTCATGGCCGCCACTGCAAACACAGGAAGCCTCGGGCCATTCCCCAGTGAGCTGCTTAATTCAATTGTGTTCACTGTGCTGTAGAGATGATGTTCCCCCTCCAACAGAGTCCCCTGGGGGCTGAGGGGCTTGCTGGGGTGCACTACCTTGGAGGGAGCCACAGGGGCCTTCCAGGAGATACTTGAAAAGGCCCCCAGTTGTCACCGGTGGTTGTGACCTCACATCTCGCTCTCAGCCTCTGATGCCTCTGATTTTTCACTGAAATTGTCTGCCACACTGTTTGTGCTCTTATGACTGTGAGTGATCACCCTGGGGAGACAGCCTGATCCCTGCCGGGCTAGCTTCGCAGGCGGAAGAGAGAGACAACCAGGGATTCATGGCAGAGTGGTACGTAGTTCAGTCTTTATTCATGTGGAATGCAGCGCAGTCTAAGCTATCTCTAATCACAATCCTGTCCTTATATATCCTGAGGCGGAAGTGTCAGGAAGAGGAAGTACGTAGGATAGGGGGTGGGGAGAAGGAAGAAGCGAACCAGTGGAGATTAAACCAATACCCTGCAGGCAGGGCGGGACCCAGGTAAAACAGTGATTATGTAAATAGACCACATCGTAAGTAATACAAACAAACTTAATGTGATGATCAAAACAGAAGGTCTTATAAGCAGAATTTAGAAGCAAAGCAACAGATCCCAGCACTGTAAACCCCAGGCTGCCAGGCTTCCGAGTGCATTTGGGAAGACATGTGTCTCCAGCTCCTCTGGAAACGACCATGATCCTTTGCTGCCCTGTGATCCTTTGTTGCCATCATTGGCTTGGCCCCACCAGTATTCTTCAGCCCTATCACAGCATTGTTGTTTCACAGAGTTCAGTGCTGAAATCAGAGTGGGCAAGGCACTTGCTAATGTCACATGGAAAAGTTGATCTGGGATGTTGAGACTAGACTCCTGGCCTCTATTTCTGGACTTTAGGCCTTTCCTCCATGCAGGGCCGCAGAGGGCCTTCTGTCACTCTGAGCCATGAACATGATTTTGCTCCCTGTGGCTACTATTGTCACTTGTCTCTTGAGTCTGTGGTCCAGCTTCATCAGTGACCAGTGGGAGAGTCAGACACTCTCAGACTCCCCATCCTTCAAGCCTGTGAGTGGAGACCCACTTTTGCACTGTGTCTGAGTATCTGACAGTCTTGCAGTGGTGAGCAGAGCCTACAGGGCAGTTCCCTACACAGAGCCCAGCTCTGGCATCTCAGAGTTAGCCACTAGAGAGATAATCAGACCAGCACTGTGCCATCCAAGGGGCTGAGAATCAGCCACTGGACTTCATGCCTGCAAATCCTTGGCTCAGCCTACTGGATCACTGCCTGGACCACCACAGTGGATTTGCTGGGCCAGTGAAATAACTCACTTGGGTAATGCACTATTTTACCATGTGAATGACCCAAGTTCAAGCCCAGCCCCTCCACCCCCCCATGATACCCCCCCACACACATATAAATTGAAGGTCTCTCTATAGCTCTATCTGTCTGTCTGTCTGTCTCTCTATCTAAACAAAATAAATAAAAATAATATGGGAAGTCCTAACTGAGCTTTAGCTCCCATGTAAGCCTTCTGTTCCTGGCCCTGGGAGAAAAATCAGATGTGAGCTGACTGGAGCAGGACCTAGGAGGGAGGGGAGAATGCCTTCCTCCAGGACTTGTGTCCCCAGGTGGTCCACATCCAGAGAAGCCACCCACCACAGGTTCAAACATACACCCCACCATGAAGAAGACCTCCCTGTAGTCAAAGAAAGCAAAGGGAGGTAGACCTACCTTTATGACGTGTCCTTGTGAGAAGTCTGGGCTTGACTCCCCTTGGAGACAGCTTATACTGGCTCAGCATCTGTCATGCCCCTTGCCCCCACAGTAACCCTCTGCAGCAGCTGGGGGCATAGCTAAGCAGGCAGAGCACAGGACTCTAGGTTGAGTCCCTGGTGCTGTGGGGTTTCCCTCTTTCTCTCATAGGAAACTCTATAGTTCATAGGAAACAAATATATAAGAAATTGTAAATAAGGGGGTGGTGTGAGTGGAGAGTTAGGTCACCAGAGAGGGTGTGTGAATGACTATGTGCATAGCCCGGGTTCAAGCTCCTGCACCACATAAGAGTCACAGCAGTTGTGGCAGCGCCAGTGTTGTGGCTTTTCTATCTCCACCTGAATGAAAATGCCCACCCAGGAGCAGTGAAGTCATGTGCAGGCCTCACAGGGGAGAAGAGTGCCAACGTCCTCTGCGACTGGTACAGTGTAGCCCCCCCCCTCCCCACACACACACACGTGGGGGACCTGCACAGAGCTGACAGCCACAGAGCCAGCTCAGCACAAGCCCTCTGGGGTTAGCGGGACCTCCCCGCCCTGGGAGCCCATAGTCACCACCTTTCCCTCCCCCTCCACCCACCTACCCCCTGCAGGTGCACAATCGGAACCTCCTCTCCCTGGATTTTGACCGTGTGACACGCACGGAGAAGATCTATGACGACCACCGCAAGTTCACTCTGCGCATCCTGTACGACCTGGCGGGCCGGCCCAGCCTCTGGTCCCCCAGCAGCCGGCTCAACGGGGTCAACGTCACCTACTCCTCGGGTGGCCACATCGCCGGTATCCAGCGGGGCATCATGTCCGAGAGGATGGAGTATGACCAGTCGGGCCGCCTCACCGCCCGCATCTTCGCGGACGGGAAGACATGGAGCTACACATACCTGGAGAAGGCAGGTGTCTGGCCCCAGCAGGAGGTGTTCAGCTTGGGGCGGGTGCAGGTGTGGTTGTGGGTACTGGGTATCTGTCAGGGCAGGGATGCAGGTGAAGGGAGGGTTCCCCTAAGTGACAGCTGGGAGAGGGCTTACTCCAGCTGCACTTCCCGGGCAGCTTGCAGGACCTGGGCCCAGGACTCCCCACTCTGGTGTGCAGCTGCAAGCTCTGTTCGTGGGAGGCTAGAAGCTGCAGCTCGGACAGGAAATTCTGTGTCCTGGACATTAGGTCAGAGTCTCCAAGATGAGGGGACCCAGAGGACCTTAAGGCAGACATTGACTCCAAACAGGGGGAAACGGCAACTTGGGTCCAGGGATGCCTCAAGGTCCACTCTGTGCCCTGTGCCTGGCAGTGCAGACCCTGACTGACAGCTCCAGGGCCCCATCTTGTTTGTTTTCTTTTTCTTAAATGTTTTACTTATTTATTTAGCTAGAGACAGAGAAATTGAGAGGGAATGGGGAGATAGGGAAGGAGAGGAGCCAGGTGGTGGTGCTCACATATTACCAAGTGGAAGGACCTGGGTTCAAACCCCGCTCCCCACCTGCAAGGGATTTGCTTCATAAGCCATGAAGCAGGTCTGTAGGTGTCTTATCTTTCTTTTCCTCTCTCTATCTCCCCATCCTCTCTCAGTTTTCTCTGTGATATCTAATAAAAATTAGAAAGAAAGGAAAAAAAGAGAAAAATGCTGCCAGGAGTGGTGGATTTACAGTGCCAGCACCAAGCCCAAGTGATATCCCTGGTGGCAATAAAAGTTAATTAATTAATTAATTAAAAAATAAGAGAGATATAGGGAAAGAGGGTGGAAAAGAGACACCTGCAGCTCTGTTTTACCATCTAGAAGCTTCCTCCCTACAGGTGGGGCCTCAGGGCTTGAACCTAGGGCCTTGAACATGGTAACATGTGCACTCAACCAGGAGTGCCACCATCCAGCCCTTATTTATTTTATAAAAAATAATTTATTTATTCCCTTTTTCTTGCCCTTGTTGATTTATTGTTGTTATTATTGCTGTTATTGATGTCATCATTGTTGAATAGGACAGAGAGAAATGGAGAGAGGAGGGGAATACAGAGAGGAGGAGAGAAAGATAGACACCTGCAGACCTGCTTCACTGCTTGTGAAGCGACCTCCCTGAAGGTGAGGAGCCGGGGGCTCAAACCAGGATCTTTATGCCTGTCCTTGCGCTTTGTGCCACCAGCACTTAAGCCCTTATTTGTTTTCACCAAAGCACTGCTCAGCTTGGCTTATGGCAGTACTCAGGACTGAACCTGGGACTTTAAACCTCAGACATGAGAGACTCTTTGCATGACCATCATGCTATCACCTCAGCCCCCAAAGTCCTGTGCAGGTGCTGAGACTGACCTTGCTTGTCACCTAGCAAACTGAGGCAGGAAAGGACTTTCTAGGACCACATGAGATCGTAGTGGGAGGCCAGGGCTCCCCAGCCCCATCACACACCTTTTGCAGGGGACACAGGGCCTGTCACCACATAAACAGCTGTGCTAAAGCCATGTCCCTCACTCCAGACTGGTTCTTCTGCTGCAGGCCTATGGAGATCAGGAGGCTGCCGGATGGGCAGTAGGTTCTGTCAGACCATCACATTGTGGGCTTAGGAAAACCAGAAAATGGCTCTTCCTGGAGTAGGGCAGAGGGGATGTTTGTGTGTCAATTTGAGGTGGAGTCTGGGGCAAGAAAGCCAGAAGAGGCAGTGCAGAAAATGCCTTGGGCCAGTGTGCCCAGCCATGCTTACTCTCCCTCTCTGGGCATCATTTTTTAAAAAATATTTTATTTATTTGTGTAAGAGACAGACAGAGAGAGAGAGAGAGGAAGAAACAGGGCATCTCTGTGGCACAGATGTTGCCATGGATAGAACTCAGGACCTCACGCTTGAGAGTCCAACACTATATGCACTGCACCCCCTCCTGGGCACCATTCTTTTGCCCAGACAGATGGGGTCAGCTGAAGAGGCTGCTCAGCCTAGGGAGGTGCAGGGGGCGAGAGAAAGCACTGTCCAGCCCTGGGCCTATACCCATCTGCAAGAGCAGGGGAGGCATTTTGGGGCCTCTGGCCTGGGCCACATCTCCTGGCTCACCTACTTCACCTCACCTGGGGCCTCCCTCTCCCTGCAGTCCATGGTGCTGCTCCTGCACAGCCAGAGGCAGTACATCTTCGAGTTCGACAAGAACGACCGCCTGTCATCGGTGACCATGCCCAACGTGGCGCGGCAGACGCTGGAGACAGTGCGCTCGGTGGGCTACTACCGCAACATCTACCAGCCACCTGAGGGCAATGCCTCAGTCATCCAGGACTTCTCAGAGGCCGGGCAGCTGCTGCACACAGCCTACCTGGGCACGGGCCGCAGGGTGCTTTACAGGTACGGCAGGCTGGGGAAGCTGGCCGAGGTGCTATACGATACCACGCGGGTGAGCTTCAGCTATGACGAGGCGGCGGGCATGCTCAAGACCATCAACCTGCAGAGCGAGGCCTTCACCTGCGCCATCCGCTACCGGCAGATCGGGCCCCTGATCGACCGGCAGATCTTCCGTTTCACTGAGGAGGGCCTGGTCAATGCCCGCTTCGACTACAACTATGACAACAGCTTCCGGGTGACCAGCATGCAGGCTGTCATCAACGAGACGCCACTGCCCATCGACCTGTACCGCTACGACGACGTGTCGGGCAAGACGGAGCAGTTCGGCAAGTTCGGGGTCATCCACTATGACATCAACCAGATCATCACCACAGCCGTGATGACGCACACCAAGCACTTCGATGCCTATGGGCGCATGAAGGAAGTGCAGTACGAGATCTTCCGCTCACTCATGTACTGGATGACGGTGCAGTATGACAACATGGGGCGCGTGGTGAAGAAGGAGCTGAAGGTGGGGCCCTACGCCAACACCACCCGCTATGCCTACGAGTATGACGCCGATGGGCAGCTGCAGAGTGTCTCCCTCAATGACAAGCCGCTGTGGCGCTACAGCTACGACCTCAATGGCAACCTGCACCTGCTCAGCCCCGGCAACAGTGCTCGCCTCACACCGCTGCGCTACGACCTGCGGGACCGCATCACGCGGCTGGGGGACGTGCAGTACCGTGTGGATGAGGACGGCTTCCTGCGCCAGCGGGGCGCCGACGTCTTCGAGTACAACTCGGCCGGGCTGCTCAGCCGGGCCTACAGCAAGGCCGGCGGCTGGAGTGTGCGCTACCGCTACGACGGGCTGGGCCGGCGTGTGTCCAGCCGCAGCAGCCAGGGCCACCACCTGCAGTTCTTCTACGCCGACCTGAGCCGCCCCACCAAGGTCACCCACCTCTACAACCACTCCAGCTCCGAGATCACCTCCCTCTACTACGACCTGCAGGGCCACCTCTTCGCCATGGAGCTGAGCAGCGGTGACGAGTTCTACATCGCCTGTGACAACGTGGGCACACCGCTGGCCGTCTTCAGCGGCACCGGCCTGATGATCAAGCAGGTGCTCTACACGGCCTACGGGGAGAGCTACCTGGACACCAACCCCCACTTCCAGGTGGTCATCGGCTACCACGGTGGCCTGTATGACCCCCTCACCAAACTCGTGCACATGGGCCGGCGTGACTATGACGTGCTGGCCGGGCGCTGGACCAGCCCTGACCACGAGCTGTGGAAGCGCCTAAGCAGCAACAACATCATGCCCTTCAACCTCTACATGTTCAACAACAACAACCCCATCAGCAACCAGCAGGACATCAAGTGCTTTATGACAGGTAAGGTGGCTCCCAGAATGGCACTCAGGGCAGTTCCTAGAATGGCACCCAGGGTGGCACTTAGGGTAGCACCCAGGGTCATGCTGCTCTCTGGCCGTTGCCCAGCAGAAAGCAGGGCTGGGAGCAGTGGGAAACACTGGTTTTATCTCTCTCTCTCTCTCTCTCTCTCTCTCTCAGCAGCATTTCCCAGAGTGTACTTAGGGAAGCACAGCTCAGAGAATGTTCTGGAGTGGCTGGCTCTAGCCCTCCCGTCTGGCAGAGCTTAGACTCCAGCTTAGGCGAGGCTCTGGGAAGACTTGTAGTGAAGGTAACTGTTTACTGTGTCCACTTGCTACTTCCCGAGATGATCTGACCGTGAAGCACTCACAGCACACTGGGTGGTTCCCTGAGATCTCACTGTGGAAGTTTCTGACACTGAGATCAGAGTGACTCAGAATCCTCACTAAGTTTAGGGGAGATTAATGTGTCCTGTTTGTGGGTGAAAGAATAAAGAATTCAGAATTTGGAAGCAGAACTGGGTGAAGGCTTCACCATTTCTCTTTTTCCCACTTTGTTTGAAAAGATTAATTTATTGATATACTTAGGAGACAGGGAGAGAGAGAACATCACTCTGGCACATGCAGTGCCAGGAACCAACTCAGCTTCATGCTTGCAAGCCATCTGCTACTTCTTGGACCACTTTTTTTTTTCTTTTTAAAGGTTTATTTAGGTTTTAGAGAGAGGGGGGGGGTGTCACAAGATCATTCCACTTTCCTGAATTCCCTTGACTTCTATGTTTTAACTTATGCATATTGTAAACCACAGAGCAACCACTTAAAAATAAAATGGAAGCATAACTACTAAGTCAGTAATGGAAGACTAATAAGAAAACTCAATCCTTGGGCTGATGAAATAGTTCGCTTGGATATATGAGCAACCCAGATTCAAGCCCAGCTCCTACCCCCCATCACATCAAAGAAAGTTTCTGACCTGTATTGTGAGGAGTGATGGACTCATTCAGGCATGAAACCCCATTATAAACCCTAGTGGCAAGAGAGAGAGAGAGAGAAACCCAAAAGTGTGAGGCACTGAAGTTTGGGGTGATGCATGCCTTGACAGAAATCTTCCGTGGGTAGAAGAAATTTCTGTTTGACTTGAGGGTAAGGTCCATGTCAGATATCACAAGAATGAAAGGGAAGAGGCCCAAATCTCCAACAAAGAGAACCAATTGGATAAATACAGGCCCCAAGTTTGTCCTAAGGGCATCACGGGCACATTTCCCACTGAATATTGACAATCTTTAAGGCTGACACTTTCCCAGCTCTACCCCACCCAATTTCTTGGGAATCTGCAGTATTGCTCACACATGCATGCTTTCCTCTACAACTACCGATTCGGATGCCAGTCCTCAGCCTCGAGGAGAATGGCTTTCTTAGGTGTTCTCTTTGTTTTGTTTTTCCCTGCTTTGTTTTAATTCCCTAAAGAAATATTCTATTCGCCAAGATTTTGGAGAATAGCTGGCTCAATGCTTTGTGTGGCAAATGACCCAAGGATGTGAGGATGAAAGCTGGGGGAATCAGAGCCTGCCCTGAGCTGGGGCTTAAACTGGATATTCTGGGGCACTTGGGCTCACCTTGGGGAGGGCCAGGGTTCCACTGTGGGCCACTGCAGTAAAGCCAGCAGCACAATATATTTTTTGGTTTCTCAGGATCTGTAAATGTTTTCTTGCTGTTTGTTTGGCTTTCTGTTTTGATTTTTGTTTTACACTGTGGCATATCTCTTGAACTATTCCAGCAGACACCTCCCCTCTCCCCCTTTTTTTTTCTGGATAGTGACAAGGAGAAAAGGGACGATAGAGAACAGGAAAGATGCCACAGCACTGCTGCACCATGAAGATTTCCCTTGTAGGCATTTCCCTGTGGTGGCTGGGGGCTTGAGGCCAGGTCCCCGCACATGGTAAAGTGTGTGCTCTACTGGCTGGGCTATCTCCAGAACTCCTGAATATCTACACTGTGCTAGAGCCACTGAAGTATGCACTCACGTGCTGTCTTTCTGTCACTGGTGTTATCTCTAGGGGTAAATGCCTGTAAGGCAGCTCCACTGGTCCCTGAAGCCATTTTTCCTCTTTTTCTTTCTTTTTTGACAGAGGGTGGGAGAGAGGAAGAGAGACAGAACTAGATATGCCTACAGCTTCACCCTGAAAGTGGAGACTGGGGGCTTGAAACCTAGGTCCTCAAGCATGGTGACAAGTATGTTCTACCAACAGGACTTTTTAAAAATGTTCTTTGAGAGAAAGAGGAGAAACACCACAGCACCACACCACTGTCCTTGATTCCCCCATACGGAAGGCATAGTCCCTATTTGTTGAGATACTGGGTTGTTGGAAAAGTCATGACATATTTTTTTTTGTTTTTCTATGCAAAAAAATGTGTCATGACTTTTCTGACAGTCCAGTATATATAAATATATCTAGATTTCTTACAGATAAGAAATAACTCGTGGGGCCAGGAGGTAGTGCACCAGCTTATCAGTGCACATAGTATGAAGTGCAAGAACTCGCGCAAGGATCCTGGTTCAAGCTCCCATTTCCCCACCTGCAGGGGGCTCTCTTCACAAGTGGAGAAACAGGTCTGCAGATATCTATATTTCTCTCTTCCTCTCAATTTCTCTTTGTCCTATCCAATAAAAATAGGGAAAAAATGGCCACCAGGAGCAGTGGATTTGTAGTGCTGCCACCGAGCCCTAGCTATAACTCTGGAGGCAACATAGAAAAGAAGGAAGGAGAAAGGAAGGAAGGAAGGAAAGGAAGGAGGGAGGGAAGGAGGGAAGGAAGGAAGGAAGGAAGGAAGGAAGGAAGGAAGGAAGAGAGGGAGGGAAGGAGGGAAGGAAGGAAGGAAGGAAGGAAGGAAGGGAGGGAAGGGAGGAAGGGAAAGAAATAACTCAAGTGAACATTTTTTTTGAAAATTCATTCATTAAAATAGTTTCCCTTGGAACTGGGATAGTTCACATAGCAGAGGGTATACCTTACTGTGCACAAGGCGCTGGCACTGCACGAGAACAGCTGCATAGATGGTGGGGCAGTTCTGTGGTGTCTCTCCTCTCTCCTCTGCCTCTCCCATAGTGAAAAAAAGGAATAGTGACCTGATGGTAAAATTTCAGAATTCCAGAGTGCTGCTTTGATCTCTCTTTTCCTGCCTCCATATCTCCCTCTCCCTCTCCCTCTCTCTTTCATTCAGTCTCATGATGACTGTGCACAGTCTTTACCCAACAGCTGACCCTTGATATGAGGCTAAAGGTCCTGGTGGTTGAAGTGACAGAAGGGAAGATCTAAGTTCCTTTCAGTGAAATGCAGATGGGGTGGGGGACATGTCCCAGGGGCATGAAGGTTTGAATGTCCTTTTCTTTGTTTTGCTTTGTTTTTTGTTTGTTTGTTTCTTAGTTTCTTTACTGGGGGATTAATGGTTTACAGTTGACAGTAAAATACAATAGTTTGTACATGCATAGCATTTCCATATAACAGTACAACCCCCACTACCCCACAACCTCCTCTGCCATCATGTTACAGGACCTGAACCCTCTCCACCACCCTAGCGTCTTTGACTTTGGTGCAATACATCAACTTCAGTCCAAGTTCTGCTTAGTGTTTTCTCTTCTGATCTTGTGTTTCAACTTCTGCCTGAGAGTGAGATCATCCCATATTCATCCTTTTGTTTCTGATTTATCTCACTTAACGTATCTTTAAGCTCCATCCAAGATAGGGTAAAGAAGATGAATTCACCACTTTTAATAGCTGCATAGTATTCCATTGTGTATATACACTACAACTTACTCAACTACTCATCTGTTCTTGGATACATGAGTTGCTTCTAGGTATTGGCTATTACAAATTGTGCTGCTATTAACATAGGTATGCACAGATCTTTTTGGATGGGTGTGTTTGGTTCCTTAGGATATATCCCCAGGAAAGGAATTTCAGGGTCATAGGGTAGGTCCATTTCTAGTCTTCTGAGAATTTTCCAGACTGCTCTACACAGGGGTTGGATCAATTTACATTCCCACCAGCAGTGCAGGAGGGTTCTTTTGTCCCTACAACCTCTTCAGCATTTTGCTACTGCTATCATTTCTGATGTATGACATTCTCACAGGAGTGAGGTGATATCTCACTGTTGTTTTTATTTGCAATTCTCTGACAATCAAAGACTTGGAGCATGAATGTCCTTGAGTCCAGTTGCCAGATCCCCTGTACTCTTGTTTCTCCCCTTGGTGATGTGGCCTGGCTCTCAGCTGCTTCCTTGGAACATGTCACAGGGAAGCTCACTTCCCCCCATGGGATGTTTCTGCTTCTCTCTCCACCAGATGTCAACAGCTGGCTGCTCACCTTTGGGTTCCAGCTGCACAACGTGATTCCGGGCTACCCCAAGCCTGACATGGAGGCCATGGAGCCCTCCTATGAGCTACAACACACACAGATGAAGACCCAGGAGTGGGACAACAGCAAGGTAAGCACACTCCCCCTGATGCTTTCTTCAGCTGCCTGGGGCACCCGGGAGTGGGCTCCCAGGTTGTCAGGGAAGCTGAGACTGGTGAGCGAGACTACAAGGCCTCTGCAGTACAGCAGAGTGAGGGCCTGCCACCCAGGCCACAGAGAGACAAACCCAATTGCACTAACTTCTGAGGGGGGTGGGGAGGAGCTGAATACAGCTGCTCAGACCTGCAGACGCAGACAATGGTGGGGCATGTTGACTCAAATCTGCCTCCAGAAAATGTCAGCCATTCCTTCAGGTGAGGGGGAGGGTAGGAAAGCCGAGGGCTGGATTTGGGGTGTGGGGTGTTCTAGACCCTCAGATCTGCCAGCCTTCAGTACCAGTGCACCTCAGATGTCCTCCTGGAAGAAAGTCATCAATCATTATTTCAAAAGGGCCTTCAAGGGTGACCTTGCCTAGGGTGACAGTGGCCCAAAGAGGAAAGCAGGGTGGCCAGGCAGCTGGTGGTCAGAAACATCCATATCTGAGGCCAGGTCATGGCGCATCCCGTTGAATTCACACATTATAGTGCACAAAGAACTGAGTTCAAGCCCCCAGTCCCCATCTGTAGGAAGGAAGCTTCTTAGTGGTGTAGCAGGGCTGCAGGTATCTCTCTCTCCCTATCTATTTCCCTGTTCCCCTTTTCTCTTTCTACCTAAGAAAGGAAGGAAGGAATAAAGGAAGGAGAAAGGGAGGGAAGAAGGAAGAGGGGAAGGAAGGAAACACACATGTCTCAACTTCTCACTCCCTCCCTCAGCTGTATTCTCAGCTGCAGCTCTGCAACTAAGCTCTGCCCACCCCACATTTTCCCCTCTATCAAAGTGTGCCCTCCCACGTGATTATCAATCCAGTTTCTCTCTGCTCCTGCAGTAGACCAAGAGCCCTCGACAGAGGGGGAGCACAGGCCCTTAGCTGGCCCCCACAAAGTTGAGGCTGAGGTGTGGGAAGTATGTTGAATAGGTAGAGGGATGTTGCAGGTAACAGCTTGGTGGAGGGACACTCTCTTTACCACCTCCCCAGTCCTTCCCCCCACTCTCTGAAGCACCCCCCCTCAGTGGCTATTCTTGGGGGACTGAGTCTAGCATCCCCTCCCCTCCTGCAGAGCCCCAGTCCCTTCCAGCCTAGCCTGTCAATGAATTATGGATTCCTGCCCACCCCCCCCCCTTGCAATCAGAGATTTGGTGCTGAACAATCCATTGTATGTGCAGCTCCAGGAAGTAATTGTTCACAGACAAGGCTCTATTCATTAGAGAGAGGACTTAATTTCTGTGAGGAGCTGATGGACCTGTACAGGCCTCTCCCCTAGTCACCAATAAGGCCCCAGAACCTGCTGGAATGGGGCTCCCTGGCTCCCCAAGCCCTAGGGGGGACAGTTGTGCCAAGGGTACCCAGCTCAGTGACTGGTCCCCCCAAGGGAGCCACCAAGAGTGGGACCCCAAAAGGAGCTCTGTGAGGAGGAGAGGCCTTCCTTGCAAATGAGTGACAAACATGAATAAGAGCAGTGAAGCAGAATGAGAGCCCATCTAAGTACCCAGTTGATCTACCCCGCCTGCTGCTGGGAGCACAGTCTGGCCCGGCCCTGCCATCCCCGCTGACTCCTTTACCTCAGCCTGGGCTGCCCTGGAACCGCAGCCCCCACGGCCTCCCCCGCTCCACCTCCGGGTGAGAGGTTCTCAGCTTCATTCGCACCTCCCAGCTCCAGCAGCCCCCAAGACCCAGCCTCTCGACTCACACAGGCCCAGGCTCAGATGCTGACTTGAATCCACACTAGTTGTAGAGCCGTGGGCCTCATCTCTCCTCACATGGTCCACCATTGTTGTGGTGCAGATCAGATGACAACATGCATGTCCATCATGAAGCTCTCAGGCGCAGGGACAGCTGACCTGGTAGAACTGAGGCCTTGCAATCCAGGAAGGAGGCCCTAGTTCTGACCCCAGCACTACATGGGAGCATCATCATGGCACTGGGGGAAGCTTCCTCCATGGTAGAACAGTGCTGGGCCTCCCCACACCCGTCTTCCCTTATCCTCTCTGAAATCTCGGAAATAAATAATGAAAGCATCTGAGATAGCCACTTGGCAGTGGGGTCATTTGTGCCCTCAGCTCCAGTCCAGCATTAAAAAATTACCAGGTCAGATGGAGGCAAACCCTTTTGAGTGCATACCTTAACCGTGCACAAGGACCCATGTTCAAACCCTGGTTCCCACCTGCAGGGAAGGAAGCTTCACAAGTGTCGAAGCAGTGCTGCAGGTGTGTCTCTCTCCCTATCTCCCCCGCTTTCTCAATTTCTCTCAGTCTCTAGCCAGTAAATAAAATAAGATAAAATAATATACCAGGTGACTTCTGCCTGAGAATGGTGGTCACCTTTGGCTGTGGCTCTTTGCTGTCCAGGCTGTGCTTACCCACTAAGCCATGAGTTCTGCATGGGCAGGAGTGATATCTGAATCAGGGTGTTGTGTCACCCCCATAAGCCCGTGACTCTAAGTGGAGCAGTTTGTGGAAGGAAGGGTGGTAGAGGGGGAGAGGAGGAAGCAGGGCTGGGAGGGTCCTGTCTTTGTCTCACTCTCCCCCCCTTCTCCAGTCCATCCTCGGGGTGCAGTGTGAAGTGCAGAAGCAGCTCAAGGCCTTCGTCACGCTGGAGCGCTTCGACCAGCTGCGTGGCACCACGACCCCCAGCTGTTGGCAGGCGCCTGCCACGGGCAGGTTTGCGTCCAGCGGCTCCATCTTCGGCAAGGGGGTCAAGTTTGCCCTGAAGGATGGCCGGGTGACCACAGACATCATCAGCGTGGCCAACGAGGATGGTCGGCGGGTAGCTGCCATCCTCAACAGCGCCCACTACCTGGAGCACCTGCACTTCACCATCGACGGGATGGACACCCACTATTTTGTGAAGCCGGGGCCCTCGGAGGGTGACCTGGCCATCTTGGGCCTGAGCGGGGGCCGGCGGACGCTGGAGAGTGGGGTCAACGTCACTGTGTCGCAGACCAACACGCTGCTGGGTGGCAGGACTAGACGGTACACGGATGTGCAGCTGCAGTTTGGGGCGCTGCTCCTGCACACGCGCTACGGAACCACAGCGGACGAGGAGAAGGCGCGGGTGCTGGAGCTGGCGCGGCAGCGGGCGGTGCGCCAGGCCTGGGCCCGGGAGCAGCAGAGACTGCGGGATGGGGAGGAGGGCCTGCGGGCCTGGACCGAGGGGGAGAGGCAGCAGGCGCTGAGCACCGGGCGGGTGCAGGGCTACGACGGCTTCTTCGTGGTCTCAGTGGAGCAGTACCCCGAGCTGGCGGACAGCGCCAACAACATCCACTTCATGAGACAGAGCGAGATGGGCCGCAGGTGACAGCGAGGCCCGGCCTGGACCTCTTGCCAAAGACAGCCGCCCTGCCCTGTGCATGGCCACAGTCCTGCTGCTGTACTTCAAAGGACAGAGAGAGACATACAGAGCCTTTCTTAAGCAAGCACAGAGGACAGACAGACAGACAGAAGAGATGCTGGGCTGGCTGCCTTGTGAACTCAATGCAGCCTCCTTTTTTATAAGAAATGAAAAACACAGGTTTGGCCTTCATGCAGTTTTTTTCTTCCTGAGAACAGGAGGTACTTTTTCTTTTCCCTATTGTGTGATGGCAATGACTCTGTCTTTTGTCCCCCCCCCCAGCCCTCTCTTTTTTACATCCCTTGAGGGTCTTTCCCTTACTGTTTGGGGTCCCTTCCTCCCTGCCGAGACGAAGCTCCTGGAGTGTGTGCCCTTGTCTGTCCCCAGGTCCCCCAGTGTGATGTGAGGCCCACATGTCTGTACTGACTCATCTGGTGTGCAACCCTTTCTTGGGGGACAGATTGATGATGCCAGGTAGTGAGGGGTGCAGGGAGGAAGCGACCTAGGTAGAGGGTGTGTCGGACCGCAGGTCTTGGCCAGGCTCCCTCAGCCAAGTGGTAGCGTCTCTGCCATGTCCCCTGTCTGCAGAGGCCCTTGGGGGACTTCATCTCGGCCTCTTTCTCAGACTGTCCCAGACTCCGGCCAAAGCTTTCTACTTGATGCCCTCTGGCCCCCCAGCTCCTCTTGCAGATCCTGTGTCGTTGTCAGTGCCACCCCCATGCCCTGTGCGGGGATAGAGAACTTCTGTCCCAAATCCTTTCCCCTAGTCTGGTGACATCACATCCTGAGGCTCAGAGCTCCTTCCCCAAGAGGCAGGGGCCTCTGGGGTGTCTGTGATCCCTCTGACCCCTCTCCCCCAAGCCCCACGGTGTCCCGTTTCTCTCTTCCTCTCTCCCAAAGTCCCGGGTAAGAACCAGCACTGCACAGCCAGCCCTGGGTATGGGCACCATGCTCGGGAAGGGGGCATGTGGTGGCCCTGGCAGTGGCCTGCCTGCCCAGGTGATGCCCTTGGCCCCGACTGGGATTCCTCTCCTGTGCTTGGTGATCTCCACTGAGGAACACTAGTGAGTGTGGGAGAGGCGCCTGGTGCCTTTGACTGTGGACAGATGCTTCTTTCGAGAAAGTCAGCCAAAGAGGGGAAGGCGTGTGTGCGCAGCATCCTTCTAACCAGCTCCTGAGGGCCCCTCTGCCCCCTCTCCGTGGGCTCGGCACAGAGCTGGGGGCAGCAGGATCTGCTTTCAGGAAATTTCCTTCTGTGAAGTTCTTCTTACAGCAGCTTCCTCTCTAGAGAAGCCCAACCAGGGTTGTTTTTGTTTTCTGGTTTTGTTTTGTTTATTTGTTTTTTAAAGAAATATTAAGGAGAAAAGAGGGAAG
This sequence comes from Erinaceus europaeus, assembly GCF_950295315.1. Lineage (NCBI taxonomy): Eukaryota > Metazoa > Chordata > Mammalia > Eulipotyphla > Erinaceidae > Erinaceus > Erinaceus europaeus. The sequence goes on along the minus strand of NC_080178.1, from coordinate 54,571,491 downwards.
AGCTCTTTGGGTGTGGCCTGGCTGGCACCTCCAGTTCCCCCTGAGGTCCCTGGGAACTGGCCTAAGCCCATGCTTTGGGGGCCTGGAACTGGAGTGGCAGCAGGAAAGAGACCAAGGCAGTGAGAGCTGGGGCCCCCGGCCTGGTCACCCCCATTGTAACACTCCCAGGAGACTGTGGGGAAACAGGAGTGATGCCACAAGCCCCCCTTTGAGCTGGACTTCTTAGAAAATGGGACTTTTCTGGGTCTCCTTTACACTGAGTGTGGAAATGAGCTCTGAGTCCGAGCTGTCCCCTGAGGAGACCTTGCTGAACCGACACGCTCATGGCACCTTTATAGCCTTACCTACAGAGTCTTCAGAAAGGGACACAGGTCACTGAGGCCACAGCAGGTCTCTCGGTGTGATGGGGAAACAGCGTGGGGCAGCTCAACCAGGCGCATGGAGGCTGAGGCTTCTGGGAGACAGGCTTTTCCTCACGGCCCACTGGGATGAGAGGATATGGTTTTCTAAGTGCTCTTCCAGTTTCCAAAAAATTAAAGAAAAAAAAAAGTCATGCTGATGGAGCTGTGTGTCTAGGGGTACAGCACCTCTAGAGTCAGAGGTGGCTCTCCCCAGGGTCACAGGGACCTCCATCTAGTCAGAATTGCCCTTGAATGGGATGGAAAAGAACTGGGCCTAAAGCACACATGTTGGTTTATTTTTTTAACCGGAAATAGACTTAGGCCACTCAGGATGTTGTTACGCTAGAAGGGGCCCTCACTCGGGGCAAGACTTTCCTGCCGGTGAGATTGTCAGCTACTCCCATGCCAGCTACCTGACATCAGGCAAGACCTTGGGGATGTCTTCCTGGAGGGCCAAAATAGCATCTCCTACCATCTTCCTAGCCCTTGGATCCATCATCGCCAATACCATCGCACTTAAGCACCATTGTGGAATTTGAAAGATCAAGAGCACAGAGTTCCTGAGTGTTCCTTTTCTTGAAATGAATGCTCGGTCTCCCCTGGGCCCTGTTGCAACCAGGAGGCCCAATGGCTGGGCCAGAAGACAGACCTGAGATCAGAGAAAAGCAGCCCCAGGTCCTGGAGCAGCTGGGGTCACAAGCACTGGTCCCTAGGAGTTACTTTCCAGCTAGGCTGGGCAGTGCCTCTGCTCATGGTCTCCTACTGAGTCCAGCAATCTCAGACACACAGTCAGAGTGGGCCTAAAGCTGAAGCTAGGGGCCCTGTGCCTGCTTGAATGGTGCCCAGGGAGTGAGTCCCATCCCTGATGGTACCTACCTTTTTAGCACAAGCCACCCCAAATACATCCATTCCTTGGAGGGACCAGGCCTCTGGCCAGTTTCATGGTCCAGTAGATACAGGATTCCACCCATGACTGGGTGTGTCTCAGAGAAGTTCTGCCTTTCTCCGCTACCTTCCTCAGCTGCCACCTAGGCCCTCTTGCTTCACCTTAAAGAGGGTGTTAATGACCCTTGTGCCTCAGAGGCTGAGATGTCTCTCGAGGCACCCCAGGACAGCAATGGCTGGAAAGCAGAGCAGGAAGAGACTGCAGGGGCAATGCTGTCTGTGTCAGCCCCCAGGTGTGTCTCATAGCAGGGGCCTGAGAAGGGGCCTGAGGAGCAGACCCATGCCACATGCCCCCAGGCCTCCCGGGCTCAGGACAGTCCCTAGGAAGCCACCCAGAGGCTGAGAGCAGTCGAAGTCCTTTAGAACTTCAGGAGGGGGCCACCTGTGGCCCCGGATAGCGTGTAGGACCTCCTACAGGCAGAGCAAGGATGTGTTTATCAATGAAAGCAGGGGTCTTGGAGAGGTTACTTTCTCAATCTCACAGGGGCAAGGTTTTCCCGAGTGGTTTGGTTCCTGCCATCTTGCACTTGTGGTGAGGGTGGTGACAATAGCTCTGACGCAAGGAGGAGAAGGAGGCATTTGTAAACCCCAGCTGGTGCCCAAGCTCCAGGGCTTGTTGTCCTAGGAGACAAAGTCAAAGCCAATCTCTGTGCCTGGCAGGGGCCAATGAAGGTTTAAATCCCCAGTGAGGTCAGACAGCAGGTGGTGGCTTAGTGGAGGGACAGATCAGAAGAGCCTCTGTAACCAAGGCTGCTTCATACAACAGACAAACTCCTTTGAAAGACTCATTGCTCAGGTGACAGAACATCCACTGCAATCCCTACCTGGCCTTGCATGCCACCCCACACAGCACTGAGTTCTTAAGGGACAGCTGGGACAGTGTGCATCAGGGGTACTGAGGTTAGGGGCTGAAGTGTGTCTCCCTCTCTGGAATGCCAAAGGTGTGACCTTCCAGTCCCTACAGTAATGTGACTGACTGTGAGGGCAGAGTGGCCCAGGGAGAAGCCACAGCCCTCAAGTCACTCATCACCTGAACCCCACTTTCCAAGCCCACCTGAAGTTCTTGAAGACTTCTGAACCTGAAGTTGGGGCTACGGGACTCCCCCAAGCTGCCCTTGGAGACGCTGGCCTTACCACGTGGGAGTCACTTTCCCCAAGTTCAGAACTGATAGGAGAAGTTGTTTTTTCTCTCAACACGTCGGTGTCCCTAACACTGTATTCCTGACTGTATGTAAGGACATGCTGTACATACACGCAGGTGTAGATACCTTCTAGGAAAATGGAAAGACAGAAAAGAAAAAGGCATAAAAAAAGAAAACCTGAAAGTGATCCTGTGTAGCCTTCGTGGACAAATAAAAGACTATTTTGTGTTTAAATGTGCTTGGTGTCTTCCTTGTGTGGTGGTGGCTGCCTCGTGCCTATCCCTGCCCTGAGCTGGGACCCTTGAGCTCACGGGCCTGGCCGCAGGCTGTTTCCAGGAGGCCGCAGACCTGAGTCCCTGTAAACCCTCCGGGGACACTCTGGGGGACAGATGGTTCTAGAGCCACTGAGATACTGGGGAATGTCGGCTTCTTCTACCTCACGTGACCTCATCGCCATCATGTCTTGATGACCGGCCCACACCACCCAGAAGAGGAGAGCCTGGGCTCTGCCACTGACCACCTACCAAGGTGTTCCACATGGGGTTCCCTGGCTGCACCTTTGAGAAATGAATGTATGACATCACTCAAATACAGGCACATGATACTGCGGAGGGGGGTGGAGGTGACAGGGGAGAGAACTCCGTCAGCCTGCTTGTTTCTCTCCTGTGTGTTGTGTGTGCTTTCAGTGTATCTTTAAAAATATCCTAGAGACCAGGAGATAGCTCACATGGTAGAGCACACACCCTCCTATGCATGGAATCCTGGATAAGAGCCCAGGCACCATATGGGAGCACTATGGACAGCACCTGAGGGAGCTCTATGGGAGGTGGGGAGTGGTGCTGTGGCGACTCAGGTCTCTGAGAAAGATAAAGAATAGGTTGGGGGGGGGGGGCGGTGACAGACCGAGAAGATGGCTCAGTGGGGCCAGACCTAGCCCACACTGGGCTGCACCATCTTTCCCTCTCTCCTTCTGTCTCTCAGTCTCTGTCTCTATTTTAAAGAGAAAACAAAAAGTCAGCTTGCAGGGTGAAGGCCCAGTGAGGAGAGTCACTACACTGAGTGCTGGAACCTCACCCCCCCCACCCCTAGTGTGACTCCTTGGACCAGGAAATCTTTTTGGGCTCCATGGTTTGCATTTCTGAGTGTGTCCAGGTGACACCAATCCCCCTCCGGCAGCCCTGCCATCTGTGGTCTTAGACACCTGCTCCCAGGGGCCCAGCAGCAGTGAGGCCCAACTGCCCCCCGGCTGTCTCCCAGATGCTCTCACGCAGCACCTAGCTTTCAGGCTCACTGGGAGATAGATCCGCCCTGGTGAGCTCCCAAGTCCTGAGGGTGTCCCTCATGTCCACAAACTGCACCCACAGACACCCGGGTGCAGGGCTCCCTTTAATGTCAGCCGCCACTCTGCTGTGTTGGAGGGAGGTGCTGAGCTGCCAAATAAGTTGCAGTTGCCAGGGGCCAGGGCTGAAGACGGGGCAAGAGGGTGAGGGTTGGGCGAGAGCTGGAGAGGCAGAGTGAGGGCAGAGGGACGGCAGCCTCCTCTGCTTCTGCTTCCCTGAGCTGGGAGCCCAGAACCCCTCCTGCCACCCACACAGGTAAGTTGGGCACCCCTGTTCTTGTGGACAGACTGATAGCAAGTGAAGAGAAGGAGCTGAAAAGTGAGTATGAGAAAAGGGAAATGTTTTTCATGGGGTGGCTGCCCCTGGAAGGACAGCCTGTGTTACAAACTCTGAAATCCCAGCCACTGGGGGAGGGAGGGTTTCAAAGGGGGTGGGGCTGTGTGTGGAGAGTTGAGGGGCAGGGTGCAGGGAAGTCCCTGTGCTGTTTGAGGTGTGGTGACTGGTGGGCTTTGGGGGGTGGGCTGCAGGTGTTGCCCCCACCCAGGGTGATGAGGGCCTGTGTGCTGCCTTGTGGGGAGCTGGGCTTCCTCTTGTGGTTGTTACACTGGGCCTTTGCTGCTCTGGGCTGACTCTTTCAGAGACAGACACAAAGACAGACACTGCCCCAGAACCATGGGCTGGGTGGAGCCTGGTCGGCTGCTTAGTGTAGCAGGTGCAGGTTTAGGTGAGCTGTCTGCTGGCCCTGGTGTCTCTCTCCTTAGGACACAAGTCCCATCCTACTGGAAGGTGTCAGGGGACAATGGAGGTTAGGGCCCAGGGGAAAGGGTCCCCCTCTGAGTCTTGGGAATTGAGGCCCAGAGACTGTCCTAAAGCAGCAGCATTCAGGGATAAAACCCACTTTCCTGCAGACAGTGAGGAGGAGGAGGGGTGTTTGCCTGATGAAAATGGGAAACACATGACTTTCCAGGGTCCTCAGGTTAAATGATCAACAGTGCAAAGGAGCAGCTGCGGGCTTTTTGTTGTTGTTTCAGGTAGAGGCAGAGTAAGAAAGCGTGAAGGAGACCACAGCACTGAAGCTGCCTCCATTGTGGTTGGAGCTTGGTCTGAACCTGGGCAAAGCCCATGGCAAAGCAGCGCATGATCCAAGTGGCTTATTTCCGAGCCTCTGTTGCCTTCCATTTGTGTGTCTGTATTTATTAATGAGAGTGAGAGGAAGAACCAGAGCATCACTTTGGCACATGTGATGCTGGGGATTGAACTCAGGACCTCAGGCCCACTAGCCCAACACCTCAGCCACTCCACCACCTGCTGGGCCACATTTGAGCCTCTTCCAGAGCTCAGCTGTTCACTTGGGCCTGTGGTACCTGGGCCTCTGAGACCCTTCCTATGAGCTTCCTATGGCCCATAAAACCATACTCTCCAGAGGCTCCCCCAACACCTCGCATGTCTCATCTTGTTCACAGGCAGGACCAAGCCACCTGGGCTATCTGGACCAAAATAATGAGGATGAGGGTTTTGGGGTGTTTCTCTCCCCACACCTCATCTCAGCCTGCACACAAGCTGGTTCCAGGCTCTTTTATAACAAAGGATTTTGCAGGCTCTGCTTGAAATCCAACTAGCAAGAACATCTGACTCACGGCACGTCTAGTGACGGGAACAGGGATCAGTGCTCCTTCCTGTCTCCTTTTCTTTTTTTTTTTTTTCCTTCCAGGATTATTGCCGGGATCGGTGCCTGCACCATGAATCCACCGCTCCTGGAGGACATTTTTTTCCCCTTTTTGTTGCCCTAGTTGTTGTAGCCTCGTTGCGGTTATTATTGCCATTGTTGACGTTGCTTTGTTGTTGGATAGGACAGAGAGAAATGGAGAGAGGAGGGGAAGACAGAGAGAGGGGAGAGAAAGACAGACACCTGCAGACCTGCTTCACCGCCCGTGAAGCAACTCCCCTGCAGGTGGGGAGCCGGGGGCTCGAACCGGGATCCTTACGCCGGTCCCTGTGCTTTGTGCCACGTGCACTTAACCCACTGCGCCACCGCCCGACTCCCCCTGTCTCCTTTTCTATCTTCAGCTAGAAAGTGGGGTCTTGGGTGTTCTCACAAGTAGACCCCGAACAAGGCCCATCTCAAAGTATTAGGAGGTGTCCTCAAGAGAAGCAGCAAGGCAAAGGAAAACCAGGGACAAGAAAGGAAAGGGAACTTTGTCCCCAGCACCACCTGGAAGGGAAGGAGGAAGGAGAACACCTTCCTGGGAGAGCTGAAGTGAAGCCCTAGGAGGAAGACTGCTTTCTGTCCAGCAGGAGAGTTATGGGGATAATCTAGGTCACCCCTGAAGATTGTCCCCTGGGACAGAAGCCTGGAGCATTCATAGATCAGCACTGTGCTCTGCCTGAGGGTTGCCCTAGGCTATTTCCCGGTCCTCTGCCTCTGGGGTCACTGGGACATGGGGCTCTGGCAGGGGAGTCAGTTGTCTGCAGAGCTGCAGGTGCTGGCACCCAGCTCTGCTGTGCCCCCCCCCACAGCCTGCCTCAGGGTCAGCACACAGGAAGTCCTGACCCACTGCTGGCCACGAGGAGTGTGTTCCTAAGCAGCAGCTGTGAGGATGAAGCCCCACCTGTGCCCCATGGGGGTGGGCTCTAGACCCCCAGCTTCTTTCTAACATCCCACTGAGCTACAGCATCCCCCATGGCAGGTGCTGCTGCTCCCTTTGGTGCGTAGGCCCTGTAAGGCTGGGGGCTCATGCCAGCTGCTAAGTGACTGACTCCTATGGGGACCCCACCTGGCCCCACCAACAATTCCATAGTTTCTCTTGTCTCTTAAAGCTAGGGAAGGGCAATCCAGTGTGAGACCCAAAAAAGGGCCAATAATGGGAGCTCAACCACCTTAAGCAGCCAAGGGTCACCTGAATACCAATTCTGTGGACACCAGGCCCCAAGGCTGCCTGACTCCACACACTGGGGGTGTGTCAGGCCTGCTGTGGCCACCCTGAAAAGTCTTGGTCTGGTAGCAGGGGGCTGCTGCACTCATTTTGCACTGGGCAATGCTGGTCAGCTTCTGGGTGACAGCACTCCCTAGTGGTAGCCTCTCACACCTCTAGCTCTGCTAGTGACCACAAGGGAATCCTGGGAGACTCAAAGGAGACCAAATGACAACCCCCCACCCCAGTCCTGCACTGTGTGGGCCAGACATCTGCATTCAGGACTGCTTCTCATAGAGCAGGGACACTTGGGAGGGGCCTCCAAACTAACACACTTAATGCATACACCAATATGTGCAATCCATTTACACAGTCACATACATAAACTCTCATACACTTACATTCTCTCTCTGAAAGGGAGCAGCAGAGGATAGTCATCTCTAGAGCACTTTTTGGCATTAAAAAACTTTTATTAGTGATTTAATAATGATTGACAAGATTGTGGTTTAAGAGGGATATAATTCCCTTACCAGGGTTCCCCTCCGCTCCATTGGAAGCTTTCCTACTCTTTAACCCTCTGGAAGATGGACCCGGGATCATAACGAGGTGCAGAAGGTGGGAGGTCTGGCTTCTGTAGTTGCTTCTCTGCTGGGCATGGGCATTGGCAAGTTGATCCATACCCCCCAGCCTGTTTCTGTCTTTCCCTCATGGGGCAGGGCTCTGGGGAGGTGGGGTTCTAGGACACATTGGTAAGGTTGTCTGCCCAGGGAAGGTTGGTGTCATGGTAGCATCTGCAACTTGGTGGATGAAAAGCATTAAGAAGGGAGTCGGGCTGTAGCGCAGCGGGTTAAGCGCAGGTGGCGCAAAGCACAAGGACTGGCATAAGGATCCCGGTTCGAACCCCGGCTCGAACCCCGGCTCCCCACCTGCAGGGGAGTCGCTTCACAGGCAGTGAAGCAGGTCTGCAGGTGTCTATCTTTCTCTCCTCCTCTCTGTCTTCCCCTCCTCTCTCCATTTCTCTCTGTCATATCCAACAACGACAACAACAATAATAACTACAACAATAAAAAAAAAGGGCAACAAAAGGGAATAAATAAATAAAATAAATTTTTTAAAAAAGAAAAGCATTAAGAAATAAAGCAAAACAATTTAATTATCAGGAATCTAAAGGTAAAAGTATAGTAGATGAAATTTGGGGTCTTCATGTTGGAAGGAGCTAGGAAGTTTATTACTACCACCCCAGCACCTCTCAATTTCTGGTCCTGTGTGTACTGCTCCCAAAGTGGGAAGGAAGCAGATGCTCCCAACCCTCAAGTCCTGTGGTTTGAGCCCCATGTCAGGCTTTGCCCAGAGTCAGTGATGAAGTCTCAGTGACCAGGAGAAGAGGAATTGGCTGAATAGCCCTTGTGTCTTAAGACTCTCAGGGCCGTGATTCTGTTCTGGGGCCCTGCTCTGTGCCAGGCCCTTTGGGTGCTTTAGTGCCTTTGACCATTCAGTCCTCACCACAACACACAGCAGGGAGGGTCCAGGTGTGCAGCAAGCAAGAGCAGACTTCTTCTTCTAGCGTTTGCCCTTCTTCCGTAGCCAGTCAACAGCATCAGATTGAGCCTGATGTAAAGTTTCGAGACCTCCTTTGAATCTGGAGAAGGCACCTAAACTCCCAGTTCAGCGGCGCCCTCTGCTGGTCACCCCCAGCCTACCTCCTGGGCCTCCAGACAAAAGGCACAGGCCTTGCCCAGAGCCCTGGGGGGATTGGAGGCGGGGTAGGTCACTGAACATCCACAGGGTGTTCACGCGTTTGTCAATTGCCTTTTCTGAAGGGGCAGGGAAGATGGCCTTAAGCTAGGTGTGGCGGGATGGGGCCTCAGATGGGAATCACCCCATCCTCACCTGAAGCAGGCTGACTCTGCTCAGGGGGCTTCAAATGGGGGAACTGGGACTCCCGGGTTTTAAAAGCAGCAGCTGCAGGATGGGCTAGTCGAACCCGTGCAGTTAGAGCACAGGACTGTTGTGCCTGGTCCAAGCCCTGCAGCACCACAGGCCGGCACCACACAGCGGTCTGGTCTCTCCCTTGCTCACATACAGAAGCATCTTCAAAAGGAAACACGTTGAAAGGAAGCCGGGTGCAGGCTGGCACAGCTGGACAGACAGCCCTCAAACCCTCAGCTGAGCGGCTCTGAGACTGCCTCTCTGAAACCCGCAACACTGGTCATCTGCCAACAGCCCCGTGAAGTCTCTCCCTCTGCTTTATGTACCCTCCACCCACCCACCCCCGCTGGAAGGGAAGGTGAAGGCTAGTGGTGAAGGCTAGTGGTGAAGGCTGGGCTCAACTTCTCACAGCCATAGCGCCCAGCGGGTCCAGGGGCCCATAGACAGGCCTGTGCTGCCATCTGCTGGCTGCATGTGCACACTGTGCTGGTCGAATCTAGGGCTGCCGAGCCCTGAAGACCTTTGTCTCCCTGCATTGCCAGAGTGAGGCTGCCATCACCTGAGTTGTACAAATTAAGAAAAGCCTGAGACTAGGAGTAACACATTCGAACAAAAGGCACTAGTTACTGTGTACTGGCTATTGAGCTAATGACTTTACGATCGTTACTTCCTTTGAAACTGCAAGTAACTGACCTGCAATATTAGACTTACTTTTCTTGCTGTAGCATTGGTCAATTTTATTTTAAAAGATTCATTTATAGTGATAATGAGAGAATGAGAGAGGAACATGAGACACACAGAACCAGAGCGCAGCTCAGCCCTGGTCTAAGGTGGCATCGGTGATGGAGCTTCAGGCCTGTATAAACAGGTGCTCCAGCAGGCTGACCTACCTTCCCAGCCTGTCTCTGTAAAAATTATTGTACCTACTTATTGATTTGAATGAGAGAGGAGGATAACCAAAGCATCAATCGCTCTGGCCACAAATTCAAGACCTCTTGCTTAAGAGCTCAACTCTTTATCTTCTATGCCACCTCCCAGGATTCTTTCGCCTAATCCTTTTTGTTTGCTGCTTCTTACCAGTTACTGCTCAGCTCTTGCTTATACTGGTGCGAGGTATTAGACCTGGCACCTATGGTGCCTCAGACATGAAAGCATTCTTGCAGAACTACTATGCTATCTTCCCAGCCCTCTTACCCTTTTCATTTCCCTTCTTTCTTCTTTTCTTTCCTCTCTCCCTCCTTCCTTCCTTTCTTTCCTCTCCCCTTCCTTCTTTCCCTCCCACACTCCCTCCTTTCACTCTTTCTTTCTTTCTTGGCACTACCTGGTCACTCTCTGGTCTGAAGGGTGGTTCTGAGTGTCACTTCCTCCTGTGATTCTGTACCTCTTGAAAGGCAGTGAGGGGACCCAAGGCCTGTGCTCCAGTGGTTCTTAGATGTAAACTGTCACGTGGTGACACCTGTGCTCAAGCAGCTTTCTTCCAGCCTTGGTCTGGACTTGTTCATCTCATTGATGGAGCAGAGCAAGACTGAAGTAGATGAAGCTACTCAAGGACTCACTGTGTGTAGCTCTTAAGGTTTACTTCAGTTCAGTTTCAGTTGTTTCAAGCCAGGCTCATTCCCAGGCAATTTCTATTGGTTTCCTAGTATATCAGTGTTGTTGTTGTTGTTTTTTTCTAGCTCCACTCTGGCTTACTGTGGTGCTGGGATTGAGTCTGGGAATTCAGGGCCTCAGACACGAAGATCTCTTTTTATCACCGTTATGCTATCTCCCCAGCCCTCTAACAAGGACTTTAAACCCACTCTTACCAAAGCCATCAGAAGGAAGGGGCTGGGAACACTCTTGAGGTAAATAGGCAGACAGAGTATCAGAAGGAAGCAAGAAAGATAAAAAGGATGTTGTGGAGATTCTTGAGCTGGAAGAGCCCATGAGCTCTGACAGTTTGAAGCCTCACTGGTGTGGATTTCATCTGGAAGATGGAGTGGATAGATAGACTGGAGGTGTCCACTCAGCGCAGTATGAGAAACCACAACATTAAAAAAAAACTGGAGATTCAGGGACCCAGGAAGCCACTGGAAAAATGTCTAGCATTTGGGTCTTCAGGGTGAGGGAGATGGCAGTGCAGGAAAGATGCCCAAAGAAATATGAACCAAGGGGATGGGAAATAGCTCACCCAGGATGGCTGCAGTGACATGCAAGAGACTTAGGGTTAAAACCCCAGCACCACGTGGGAGCACCGTGGATGGAACGAGGTAATGCCATGGATCATAGATGGTGCTGTGGTCTCTCTTCTGTACCCCTAACTCTGCTCCATCCCTCTAAATTAGATGACTGAGACAGCTGTTACAGGTCACTCCCGTAGCTGTGGGATCAGGTACACTGGAAGCTCGGAGACTATGTTAATAGGTCTTTGTTTTAACAGAGAGAGACACAGAACAGAGTACTGTCCATCTCTGCCTTATGGTGAGGCAGAGGACTGAATCTGGGATTTCTGAAGTCTTATGCATAAAAGTATTTTGCATAATCATTATAACCATTGTGCCATCTCCTCCATTATTTTCAAATGGGATGAAAAGTACCCCTAAAAGGTGGCAAAAATTCAGAAACTGCATATTTAAGGGCTGCTCTGTCAGCCCCTCATAAGTGCAAGTCCAAATCTGATAGCATATGGGAAACAGTGAGGCCTCAAGGCCCACAGCTGGTTAAGTGTGCTTACTCAGTGCAAACAGTCAGGGCACAACCCAAAGTGAGGGAATCCAAGTGCTCCTGGTTCCCAGTGTGAGTGCAGATGAGGCACTGGACCCAGTAGTTGTTGGTCTCAGCTGGTTCTTTTCAGAAATGAAGCTCCAATTTGCTTGAAAGTTTCTTAAACTCTGGATCTTGTCTCTGTTCAGAACGTCAAACCATTCTATGGGGGGGAGTTAGCATAAATGTTGATACAAAAAGATTTTTATGCCTGAGGCTCCGTGTTTCCAGGCTCAATCACCTGTACCACCAGAAGCCAGAGGTAAGCAGTGCTCTGGTTAATATTTAAGAAAGATAGTGTACCGTTCACTCAGAAAAGACTTTTAGTAACTGGGAGTTTATTGTATAATTGGTCCTTAAACAATGCAGGGTTGGGTTGCTGGCCCTGCCCTTGTTGAAAATCTTTTTTTTTTTAGTATTTATTTCATTTATTCCCTTTTGTTGCCCTTGTTGTTTTATTTTTATAGTTATTATTGTTGTTGTTGTTGTTGGATAGGACAAAGAGAAATGGAGAGAGGGAGGGGAAGACAGAGAGGAGGAGAGAAAGACACCTGCAGACCTGCTTCACCGCCTGTGAAGCGACTCCCCTGCAGGTGGGGAGCTGGGGTTGGAACCGGGATCCTTATGCCGGTCCTTGCGCTTTGTGCCACCTGCGCTTAGCCCGCTGCACTACAGCCCAACTCCCTCTTGTTGAAAATCTTATGGAACTTACAGTTACCATTTAGTTGCTGCAAGTTTCCAATCCTTGCCATCTTTGAGGTAGTTGAATCCCTGAATATGGAGCCTCCAGATAGAAAAACAAATCTGCTTGTAAGTGGACTAGGACAGTTCAGACTTGTGCTGTTCAAGGATCAACTGCATTGTTGAAAAATTCATTTAAAATGAACAAACCAGAGAGGACCTAGATCACACTGATGCTAACATAGTATAAACCAAAGATCATGATGAACCCAGTTCCATAAATATCTGAGGTATAAGTTTTTTCTACCCTTCAGTAATTGTTTTTGCCTGATGGGGCCTCACACCTGCTTCTAGCAGACTTTTATTTGTTCTTCTTCTAAACTTCAGTGGGGGGGAGAGAGAGACATCACTTCACAGTTCAGATATGATGCTGGGGACTTGAACTGTCTCAGGCATGGCAATGTGTGTGGTCCACTTGATAAGCCATGTCCAGGTTCCTACCCTGTAAATATATATATATTCTTATTTTGCCTCCACGATTGTCACTGGGGCTCAGTGCCTGTACTGCGAATGCACTGCTCCTGGAGGCTATTTTTCCCCTTTTTGTTGCCCTTGTTGTTTATTATTATTGTTGTTGTTGTTATTGCTGTTGTTGAATAGGACAGAGAGAAATTGAGAGAGATGGGGAAGACAGAGAGAGGGAGAGATAGATAGACACCAGCAGACCTGCCTCACTACTTGTGAAGCTACCCCCCTGCAGGTGGGGAGCCGGGGGCTTGAATTGGGAATATATTTTTCATTTTTTTAAATATTTATTTTTCCCTTTTGTTGTCCTTGTTTTATTATAGTTATTATTATTGTTGTTATTGATGCCATCATTGTTGGATAGGACAGAGAGAAATGGAAAGAGGAGGGGAAGACAGGGGGAGAGAAAAATAGACACCTGTAGACCTGCTTCACCGCCTGTGAAGTGACTCTCCTGCAGGTGAGGAGCTGGGAGCACGAACCAGGATCCTTACGCCTGTCCCTGAGCTTTACACCACCTGCGCTTAACCAGCTGCGCTACCGCCCAACTCCCAACTCTGTAACTTTTAAGAGGTAAGAGAAGATGAGGAGGAGATGTAAAGGAAAGAAGGAATATGGATGAGGAGAAAAGGACATACTTCCAAGTCTTAGTAACTCTGAAATACAAAAGTCAGGATATACATTGGGGAGACAACATAATGGTTCTGCAAAAGACTTTCATGCCCAAGTCCCAAGTTCAGTGTCCTGCACCACCATAAGCCAGAGCTGAGCAGTGCTCTGGTCTCTCTCTTTCTGAACCTTTCTGTAATTTTTCTTCTCATTAAAATGAAGTAGGAAAAGGCAGGATATATATATTATCTTTATTTATTGAATAGACAGTCAGAAATCAAGCAGAAGGGAGAGACAGAGACAGAAAGACTCTTGCAACCCTGCTTTACCACTCCCAAAGCTTTCCCCCTGCAGGTGGGGACTGGGGGCTCGAACCTGGGTCCTTGCGCATTGCAACATGTGCGCTCAACCAGGTGCACCACCACCTGGCCCCAAGGATATATACTTGACTCTTTCTGCCCGTTATTAATGTCCAAATCAATTAACATATGCATGAGGCTTAAATACAAGGTTTGCCAAGTACCATCATGAACTAATTAATATGATTTGATGTTTCTTTCATTCATTTTCATTGTGATGTGCAGATAGTACAGATGCCCAAGTCTTTTTGGCATGCTGTGAACAGTCTCAGATGGTTTGCTTCCAAAGTATTCTCAAACTCAGTAAGTTTAACACCAGAGAAATGGAATCCATCATTCTTCAGAGCAACCCTATTTCATTTTATTGAGGAAGTGTGTTTAGACATTACTATCCAAACAATATGAATGTTCATCACTACAGAGTTCTCATGACTTTTAAGCCTTTTAGCATAAAAAGAGCTAGAAAATCCTTTTTAACTGTGGAGAAAAATCATAAACTCTGTGGTATTTCCAAATGAAATACAAAATGGCATGACTTTTACTTCGATGTTGATACTTGATTTTCTTTCCTCTGAAACTGAAAATTTTGTTTTCAAAGCATGATGACATGATTAGTCCTTGCTTCATCTCCTGATAAACCATGTGACAGTGAAAAGACAATTCCTAGATGTGGCTGAAAGTTTCTTTGCATCATCTGAAGATATTTCTCAGTGCAGTTATGTAGCCACCTTATAGACTTGTTTCAAACTTTTATAGCCTAGGAGGTGGTATACTGGGTAAAATACTGGGCATGAGGTCCCGAGTTTGACCCTTGGCATCTCATGTGCCAGAGTAATGCTCTGGTTTTCTCTAATAAAGAAATCGTTTAAAAATTTATACCTTTTGGGAGTCGGGCAGTAGTGCAGCAGGTTAAGTGCAGGTGGTGCAAAGTGCAAAGATCCTAGTTTAAGCCCCCGGCTCCCCACCTGCAGGGGGTTCGCTTCACAAGTGGTGATGCAAGTCTGCAAGTGTGTCTGTCTTTCTTTCCCCGTCTTCCCCTCCTCTCTCCATTTCTCTCTGTCCTACCTAACAATGACATCAACAGCAACAACAACAACAAAACGGGCAACAAAAGGGAATAAATATTTTTTAAAAGAAAAAAATTATACCTTTTATTCATTTAACTTTTATGAGAGAGAATCCAGAGCTCAGCTCTGGAAGGTGGTGGTACCTGGGGTCAAATCTAGGGGCTCAGACATATAAGTCCTGTGCTCTACTACTGACTCATTTGCCCTAACTTTACTATTTAAACTGTTCAGGATCAAATTATAATAATGTAGAAAAATAACATTGCTGCATTGAACAAAGGTATACACTGATCTCTCTGAATATGTGTTTTGCTCTTTCAATAGATGTCTAGGAGAGTAATGGCTGACCTTATGTTATGGCCAGTTTTAATATTTGAGGAATCTCCAGACTGTTTTCCACAGGGAACAATTACATTCCCACCAACAGTTTCACTGGAGTAATCTTTCTCACAGGGATAAGTGACACCTGGTTATCTTGATTTTCATTTTACCTAATAATCAGTTAACTCTGAAAATGTTTTGTCTCTAGGGTTATCACCGGGGCTTGGTGCCAGCACTACAAATCCACTGCTCCAAGTGGCCATGTTTCCCATTTTACTGGGTAGGATAGAGAGTTGAGAGAAGAGGAGAAATACAGAGACACCTACAGATCTACTTCACCACTTGTGAAGCATCCTCCTACTTTGAGCATGTTTTCAAATGTCTACTGACCATATGATTCTCTTCTTTGGTGAAGAGTCTGTTCAGATATTCTCCCTATGTTTTAATGGTGTTTTGTTTTTGCTTTGTTGTTGCTGAGTTTCGTGAGGCTTTTCTGTAGTTTGATTATCTCTTTGGTGTGTGGTGTCCTGATCAATTTTGAGTTGACCTTTGTGCATAGCGACATGTAGTGGTTCCATTTAATTCTTTTCCATGTCAGTCATCACCCAGTTTTCCCAACACTTTACTCTCCCTTTTCAATTTAAACTTTTCCCATATTATCTGTCCATATGTCTAAGGGTTTATTTCTAGACTCTCAATTCTATTCCATTAATCTTTGTGTCTGTTTTTGTTCCAGTACCATGCAAGTTTTTTCATTTGATTTTTTTTTCTTGGCAAGGAGTACAGATTTATTTAGTAAAGACACCTGTTAAAGGCAGAGTGTGGGTTTGATCTCAGGGAAAAAGTCTGATTCCAAGCTCCACAAGGGGTAGAAAATCTACTTAAGGAAAGGGAAAAAGATACAGAAATTGAATAGAAAACTTATTCCAGTGAAAATGTACACCTTTAAGGAAAGCATGGAAAAGAAGTAAGTCTGCCACCATGCGGTTTTGATAGCCCTGTACTTTAAAGTCAGGATGCCTCCATTGCTTATTTTTCCCAGGACTGTTTGTCTTGGTAATTCTGGGTGTTTTGAAAAGGACTGAAGTAAATCTTGAATCTGTATATTGTTCTCAGTAGTATGGTCATTTTCATTCTTCCAGTCCATGAGCATGAGCTATCTTTCCATTTGTATATTTTTCTACTTCCCTTATTAGTGGTTTTCAATGTAGGAGTCTTTCACTTTATTGCAGAGGATTGAGGCTAAAATGTGTGTGGTTCATCTTTTTTTTTTTTTCACAAAGAATAAAGGAGCTCATGGTCAAGCATTATGAACTTTATTAAGGAAAATTAAAACGTGAATAGTTGACCAAGTTGGGTTTTTTTTTTGCCTCCAGGGTTATCACTGGGGCTCTGGGGCTCTGGGGCTCAGTGCCTGCACCACAAATCCACCACTCCAGGATACCATTTTTTTCCCTTTTGTTGCCCTTGTTGTTTATCGGTGGTGGTGTTACTATTACTGTTGTTATTGTTGTTGGATAGGACAGAGAGAAATTGAGAGGGTAGGGAAAGACAAAGGAAAGATAAACACCTGCAGACCTGCTTCACCACCTGTGAAGTGACTCTCCTGTAGGTGGGGAGCCAGGGGCTCGAACCGGGATACTTACACGGGTCCTTACACTTTGCACCACATGTGCTTAACCTGCTGTGCTACCGCCCAGCCCCCCAAGCTGAGGGTTTTTATAAAGCCCCTCTTCCAGTCATTCCTGTATCTATTACTGCTTCCTCTGGTGTCCCTTTTTAAGATACGGAAACAAATGCTCTTCAGATGTTCTCCAGAATGTCTTCTCTCTCATGAGAAGGGATGGAGCCAAAAGCAAAGGGTCATGGTAAATGGAGTTCAGGGCCTTTGGTTCTAATCTTCCCCTAACGCTTCCCCCTCTGGGAGTATGGACCAAAATTCTTTTTGGGGTGCAGAAGGACAGAGTTCTAACTTCTGTAATTGCTTCCCCGCTGAGCATTGGCACTGCCAGGTCAGCCCAGGCCTGTCCCTAATCTTTCCCTAGTAAGGTAAGTCCCTGAAGATGTGAGGTGTCCAGGCATGTCAGGATAATAGCAGCATCTGTAACTTGATGGCTAAAAGGTGGTAAAGCAGGGCAAATGTTTAATAAACAGTAGTCAACGATTTAGGTGCAGGGAGCCAGGCAGTGGCACACCTGGTAAAGTGCTCACATTACAGAGTGTAAAGACCCAGGTTCAAGTCCCTAGTCCCCACCTGTAGGGGGGAAGTTTCACAAGTGGTAAAGCAGGGCTGTAGGTGTCTCTCTGTCTCTATCCAATAAATAAAGATTTACGTGGAGCCAAAAGCAAAGGATCCTGGTTACAAAAGCTTCAGGTCCCAGGTACTCTTTGTGCAACTGGAGTTCAGGGCCCTAATCTTCCCTCTATGGCCCAGCAAATTCTTTCTTATTGTAAAGAGCATACACACATTGTAAAGAGAATACACAAACTAATATTTAACTAATTTTTTCCTCCAGGATTATCACTGACTCCTTGCCTGTACAATTCTATCCATTCCCGTTGGTAGATCTATCTTTAGATAGCAGGTGCCAGACAGAGGAGAGGAGAGAAAAACAATAGGTTTTACAGCACTACTCCAGTTTGTGAAGGTCCCCATGTAAGGTGCTCCTATGATGGCTTGAACCAGGGCCTTCACACCATGGGGTAAGCCATCTCCAGTGCCCTCACAAATTTATCTTCTAAAAAGAGGGAGAGGTCCAACACACAAGCCAGCACTGGTACATGTGGTATCAGGGATGGAACCTGTAATCTCAGGCATGCAAACTGCCCTGCTGCTGAGTGATCTCCATGTCCAACAGAATAGCAATTTCCATATAAAAACAGTACTGACCTGGGTTATCTATCCTGAGTTAAGGAACCTGTGATGGGTTTCAAGTTGATGGGGGAAGATGCCATGTAACAAGGAAAGGATGCCTTCATCTTTACTCACTCTGGGAGTAAAAAGGTAAAGACTCCATGACAAATAGGACCTGGATGACACCATCAAGCTGCATCCTTCTAGGACATTACTGGGTCACTAATGGATTCGTCTTTAGTGAGACAAAAGGCTAAGGACTGAGGTACAACAAAGGCTTTCTTTCTCTTTGCCTCAAGGGCCTTCACTGCGCCAACATACACAGTGCTCCACAGTCCTAAGTCATGGAGACTACCTGACTCCCAAACCTGTAGAAACTGGGTTGGCCCCTAATTCTCCATGCCAAGGATGGAAGAAGCCTAGTTGGGGCTTATTGAGAAAAGCCTACCTGACTTTTTTTTTTTTTTTTTTGGCAAAGACTGATCTTAGAAAACAAATAGACCATGGCTTTTAAGAGAGCCAGAGTGGAGAATTTTCCTCAGGGAGCAATGTACCACTGGTGGGTTCCAGGAGCTGTGGGGACCCCTGGCTGAAGATCAGTCTGAGCCAGAATCTGATGGAATCCCTTGGAAAGCCATTGCTGATAGCAGCTGCCTTTTATTTTCTTCTTCTAGAAAACGACCAACGTACCAAGTGACTGAACAGCAAAGTTGAGATACTGAAGCATAACATCAAAGAGAAGACCAAACTTCAGATAAGATTATTTGACAATGCAAAAAGGATTAGGAAAACAAAGAACTGCTCAGAAAAAAAGAAGAAAAAATCAGATTCATTGTGTGGCTGAAAAGAAATCTAAGAGAAAAAAAAGAAAAGAAGTCAAGTGAGCCAATCCCATTACCGAGAGATATGAAAAGAATGTAAAACAGACTGTCATACACAAAGGTGAAAATACATCCCTGAACCAGTGCACGAGTAAGCCTGAAACTGTAAATCCAGGTCTAGGAGGAGTGAGTCAGATGACTTAGCCAGTGGAGGAGGAGGAGAGCTGAATGTGAATGTGACTTCAAAAGTCAAACTCAGTAGAAGATAGTTGTTTCCTGTCCATGACTTCAATGTCTGCTGTCGAAAAGGAGCCAAGATGTGCCTATGGTGAATTTTAAGTTATCCTGTTGAGACTGGAAAATCGAGTGAAGAAGATCAGAGTTGAATGTGACACCCTCCTGTATGCCAAGACTGGGCTTGCAAAAAACCTCACCAATCTAAGGAAAAACCACAGATCATGAAGACTTTCTGTGAGACGAGGAAGGACACAGAGATGGAGCTGGACGATAAAAAGGAGGACTTGTCAACCATAGAACAAAAGACTATGGTGCATGCAAAAGAAGCAAAAGCTTACCAGCAGAAATGGGAAGAAATCTAACAAGAATATGAGATGTCAGAACATTCATTTAAAAGGCAGCTTTGGGTTCAAGAGAAAATAGCTCATGAGAATAGGCTAAACACTTGTGCTGTACAGAGAACCATGGTCTCAGTGAGTGAGGAAAATATCACCCTGAAAAAGGAATTTCTGGAAGGAGACCATGATGATGGAGAGAGCCGTAGGTAAGATAGGTCCCAGAAATCCTCCAGTAAGAGATGCCCTGAGATGGTGGAAGAGTGTCTGCTCCCATGCCTGCATGAACGTGCTCAGCCAAGCCCAAGAGAGGCACCCAGGAGGTCATGGAGCCAGAAGCCAAGGAAGTTACCAGGGTAAGTAATAGCATCCCAATCTCCCCTCCCAAGAGTGTCCTGGCAGAGGAGTGGGAAGCCATAGGAGAAGACTCTTCTCTGCTGAAGGGGTACACCTCAGTACCCTCTCCCCCAGCAGAAGTCTTGTACTAGACCACCAGCTCCACACTGCCGTTCTTTTGGGCCTTGCCCCAGAGGAGAAGAGGCATGGGCCTTTCCACCTGAAGGTTGGGGGATACCTCCCCCTGCTATGCTAGTGTGCCTTCATCACACTTCAAGATTCTCTCACAATGTCAGACATGCTCACCCCAAGAGAGCTCTGTTTTCCTGGCACCTGGCCACCAGCATTACCCGCCTCCACCCTGGGGGCTGTAGTCTGTCATCTACCCAATGGGGGACCCCAGAATGTTCCTGCTGCTAGAGATGTGCCACCTTCTGGAGGGAGACAAGAGCAGCCACCTCAAGCAACAGCCAAAATCCTCATCAATTTAGTGTAGATGAACAGGAGTGTGAATCAAAGTCTTTCATGGACTTTAACATCTGAAAGAGAAAGGGGAGAGAAAAAGAGAACATTTTAAAAGGTTGGGTACTAGAAACAGGCAGTGCTGACAGTCAGCCAATTCGAAGTTTACACATTCCTGCTTCAATAAAAAGCAATCAACTGCTCCCACCGCCTTGCAGCTTTGTTTACTATCAAGCAGTGTGTGACACAGAATGCCTGGGCTTTAGTTCCTGTGGTCCTGGCATTGAATGAAGGTGTCAGGAAATGCAGGATCATCTCCTATGCAAATGCTTAAAAGAGCTGCATTTCCATTTAGTTTCTCTTTTTGGTGTACACCAGTGGAATATACAACAATGCAGTTTATTGTCTTGATTTAAATATTGTCTGGTCACAAAGACTGTTACACTAAAAGTGTTTACTAGCAGACCACTTAACTTGAACTCCCTTCCTGCTATGGCTTTTGTGGAAATAGCTGGTAAAACCTAGTTACTAATTTGTAAAAAGTTTATGGAAATGCAGTTACATATGAAGTTATACAACAGATATACAGGTCTGGGGTGGTGCCACACCAAGTAAAACACAGATTATAAGATGCAATGAAGACATGGGTTCTATCCCCCAGTCTCCATGCAGGGGGTGAGCTTCTGTAGTGAGTGGAGCAGTGATTTGGGTGTCTCTCCTGTTTCTCACATTATCACAAAAATAATGTAAAGCTACTAGCAATGATGTCACCATGCAGTAACCAAGCCCTAGTGACGATGGAAGTAGAAAACACTAGCTATAGCTGTAGATTATAGCTACTTCCACATTTACTACACACAATTATCTAAAGCATACTTTGCAAAAATGGGTATTTGGAACAATATGTAGTTTTAAATTTCAAAATGAAAAATAATCACTTTGACAATAAGGAGACCACAGGAAAATTATAATTCTGTCACAGATTGGCTATTGTATATACTATTATGTGTTGGTCTGCTTCTAAATTCTTCTTCTAAGACCCCTTCTGTTTCATTGGTTTAATCCCCCCTGCTTACCACTGTAATCTATTTACATAACCCCTGTTAACTAAGCACCACCCTGCCTCCAGGGCACTGGTTTAATCCTCACTGTTTTGCAGGCTTTTTCCTTCTCCCCACCCCCTATCCTACATACATCCTCTTCGGACCTGACACTTCTGCCTCAGGATATATAAGGACAGGATTGTGATGAGAGATAGCTTAGATTGCGCTGTGTTCCACATGAATAAAGACTGAACTGCATACCACTCAGCCATGAGTCCCTGGTCGCCTCTCTCTTCCGCCCACGAAGCTAGCCCAACAATTATGATTTAGTAGTGCTGTTTGAACAGCATTGACTAGTTTATTGCACTGGGTTATAAATATATTGGCATTTTTCAGAGATGTTCACAACATGCAAAACAAATATAATAGCAAAATACTTGAATAGATAAAATATTTTTTTATTGTTGTAGTTGTTATTGATGCTGTCGTTGTTAGGACAGAGAGAAATGGAGAGAGGAAGGGAAGACAGAAAGGGGGAGAGAAAGACAGACACCTGCAGACCTGCTTCACCACCTGGGGAGAGACGCCCCTGCAGGTGAGGAGCTGGGGGCTCAAACCAGGACCCTTAAGCCGGTCCGTGCACTTTGAGCTATGTGTGCTTAACCCGCTGCACTACCGCCTGACTCCCAATAAAATATTCTTAAGGTCATAGATATGCAAGAAGCTGGTGTTTGTAGGAGGAAATTTTGATACCCTGCCACTCTGATTTTTAAAAAAGAAATCAAGATAGCATATTCTAAAAGAAATATTTCATTATTTTAGCAACAGAGAGAAACACTTCTTAGCTCTGACTGATTATAGTGCTGGGGATTGAACCTGGGACCTTAGAATCTTAGCCATGAAAATATTTTGCAGAACCACCCTCTTCATATTATTTTAAGTGAAACTAAGTTTTCTATTTAAAATGATATTTGAAAGAAAAGTTTAGTTTAAAAAAATCACTAGGAAAGCAATGTTCCCAGCTGTGACCATAAGCTATGAGCTCAGTCTAATAGAACTTAGAAGGCTCTTATGGTAAATATAAATACATATGGACCTTGAGTCTGGTGGTTGGGGGTAAATAGTTAATTTTATTCATAAGATTTTTTTTTTCAAGAATGGGAGCTACTCTTTGCCCTAGTCCAACTTTCTAGCCTTTTTCTCTACTCTGACACCATCTTCTCAGACAATATTTTTATCCAACTTCATTTTAGCTATCAAACTCAAGCAAAAACTACTGTAGTCATGGGCCCCTAGAAACATGCCCAAAATGAACTTCCTAGCTTCCATGTCAAGCAATTACAATAGTCAGAACAATTACAATAGTCAGAACAATTAGTCAGAAGCAATTACAATAGTCAGAACTCCTACCTTCTGCACCCCAATAACAACTTTGATCCATACTCCCAGTGGGGGAGAAGTGACAGGAGGAAGAGAGAGGATAAGAGAGTTCTGGTATGCTACAGTAAATTCTAATAATGGGATTTTCAAAGTTAACCTAATTGCCAAATGATCTGGTTATAGCAATAACTACTGCTTTCTTAAATGCTAAGGCAACAGGAACCTTTCCCTTTCTCTATAAAGCCCATATTTCCCCCAGTCCTGGAACCTCTAGGGTGGGGCTCACTTTCCGGCATGCTTCTCTCAATTCATACCAACTGATACTGCATCTGCTGATGCCAACCTAATCAATGCAATGAGTACTACCTCAGCATGGTTCACTTCGGACTGTGTCCAGAGACGTCAGGCATGGAATGTCAACCCTTCAGTTTCATTACTCTGATGAGACCTTTCCTAGCTTATAGGACTCCTTAATTCCATTTGAGGTGGTGCACTTAACAAATCTCAAAACCTAGATTTAGACCAGGTCCCATGAGATAAGGCATATATACACATGTATCCACAAGTTGGGGAAAAACATACCTGAAAGCAAAAGTACACAGTAGTTTACAGTGAGTCAAATGAATGAAGCAAGTAAGTAGAAAGTACCTAATGAAATAGTTTCTGCTTAAACCTAGATACCCTCCTCACCTATCTCCTACCGCACATTCCTCAAACACTCCAAACCTAACCTTGTCAAAGCAAGGAATACAAAAACTGAGTAAGGGCAAAAGATTGGCATACTTTAATGATGACTTTCTAGTCACTACCAGGCCACCCAACACCTGGTACCCTAATCAGAGAGTCCTGGGATTCCCACACAGACATGATGGGCCTAGCCCTCTAACAGATCCCTCTCACCACTGTCACTGGTCATCTTCATCAGGAACAACATAATAGACCCCTCTGTGGGCCTCTGTAGGTCCTTGCCCTCAATGTGGACCAATAAGGGTGGGGAGTGTCCCATTCTCTGAAGGGAGGTTGGAAAGCATACTCTGCCTATGACCTGAAGATAATGGGTCCTGTTATTAGTGCAGCCTAGACTATTCCTACCCATGTCCACAGAATGTGAATTCAGACATACAGGGATGCAGAGGTTACATAGACTCCTGTGCTGACTATGGGCACCAGATCAAATCGATGGGGTTTACAGTTAACAGTATTTAAATACTTTTCCCGTATTTGGGAACTACTCTCTTCCCTGATCCAGCTTTCTGGTCTGTTTTCCAAATATGACATCATCTCCCCAGACAATAACTTAGGTCACCTGCATATTAGATGTCAGGTTCAGGCAAAAATTAGTTGGGTCATGGGTCTCTTGGAATATACCTAAAATAGGCCTACTAGCTTTTTCTAAAATGGAGACCCCAAATATCCATCTGCAATATTCTAGCCTTTTGGTTCATGATTAGTCAACAATCTGTTCTGCTTTATATCTTAACTATTTTTCAGCCACTAACTTTCAGATGCTATCATGATGCCAACCTGACTTCGCTAGGCAGATGACCCCACCAATGTGTCCTGGAGCCCCACCTCCCCAGATCCCTACCCCACTAGGGAAAGATAGAGACAGGGCAGGAGTGTGGATCAACCTATCAACACCCATGTTCAGTGGGGAAGCAATTACAGAAGCCAGACCTTCCACCTTCTGCACCCCATAATGACCCTGGGTCCATATTCCCAGAGGGACAAAGAATAGGAAAGCTATCAGGAGAGGGGATGGTATACCGAGTTCTGGTGGTGGGAATTGTGTGGAGTTGTACCCTTCTTCTCCTATGATCTTGTCAGTGTTTCCTTTTTATAAATAAAAATTAAAAGGAAAAAAAAAAAAAGAAAACATGGGGGGATTTATATACATAAATATAGTTAATAGAATCAGTCCATATCAGTGACCTTGGGAGTCCTACAGTTTCCAATGGAGAGAACTCTGGTGGTGGGAACTGTATGAAATAACCCCTATTATCTTACAATTTTGTAAATAAATATTACATCACTGATAAAAAATAAAAATAATTTTTAAAATCACTTTTTTTTTGCCTCCAGGGTTACTTATAAGGCTTGGTTCCTGCTCCTGGTGGCCATTTTTTCCATTTTTTTTTAATAGAATAGGACAGACAGAAATTGAGTAGAGAGGTGAATATACAGAGGGGGAAATTCAGACATCTGCAGAGCTGCTTCCCTGCTTGTGAAGTGACCTCCCTGCAGGTGGGGAACCGGGGATTTGAACCAGGATCCTTGTATGTGGGTCCTTATGCTTCGTATTGTATGTACTTAACCTGGTGCACTACTGCCCAGTCTCCAAATCACTAAATATTTAAAAAATTACATGCCCTAACTATACTTCATAATTCCTTAACTAAATAATAGGTACCAAGTGACAAGGAAGTAAAGGTATAATTGAAAGGAATTTTCTCAAGAGTGAGGAAACTATTAGAGACTTAAACCCAACAAAACAAAGAAATAAAAATACTCTTAAACTGAAATAATAAAAAAAAAAAAAAAAGAAAAAGAAAGAAAAGGTGGCTTAGAGCAGTGGCACCCTGCAAGAGGCTACAGTGCTGCTTAAGCACAACACACACACAATCTAACTACATGAAAAGGATGGCTCTTCAGAACTTGGACTGCGTTTGGTGTACTACGCCAAAGCAAAGAACTCTGGAAGGAGGGGGTTCCAGGTCCTGGTGCAAGATGGTGGAGGAGGACGTAGGCTGGGGGTGGGTGGGGTGGTGTGTGACAGTGATTTGTAAAAAAACTGAGAAATTTGACACATATACCAAGAACTGTATTTTACATCATGTTATGGCCATATCACCCTATACATGCCTGATCTTATCTAAGTAAGAGGACAAACTTTTAGACCACACTGGGGAAACGGCATGATGATTATGCAAAAGACTCTCCTGCCTGAGGCTCTGAAGTCCCAGGTTCAACTCCCAGCATTACCATAAGCCAAAGTTGAGTATAGGAAAGAAAGAAAGAAAGGAAGGAAGGAAGGAAGGAAGGAAGGAAGGAAGGAAGGAAGGAAGGATAGAAAGTGAGAGTGAGGAAGAAAGGAAGGAAGAAAGAAAGAGGGAGGGAAGGAGGTTAAGAGTGGGAGAGAGGAAGGACAGAAATAAACTTTCAAGCTAAAAGCAAAGTTCAAAGGAAAAAAATCTAAATAAAAGATCTACATTGTTATCTTCTTTCCTGTAGTCCTTACCTTTGAGACCTTGTGCACATTCTAACTGATGTCACTGATGTCATATCAAAATAAAGACCATGCTTATCAAAGAGAAAAAAATGACAATAGAAACCAAGAGATTGATAAGGATTCAGAAATCCCTAATGTCTAAAAACTTTAAAAACACCACTGAAATTGATAGGGGGAAAGAGGGTGAAGACATCAACACCAACAGAAAGCAAGGAAGATTTAAAAAGAGCAAAACACGGTATAATCATGAATCCCTCTAAAAAATCAAAATAAAAATTCATTACTATTTCTGTCCCTATCTCCAAATTATTTTCAGTCTTTTTCTTATGTGTCAATCAGAATTTCTCAGAAAATTACTCAGTGATAAATTTTTTAAAACAGATTTATCTTGGATAGAGACAGAGAGAAATTGAAAGGGAAGGGGGTAGATAGAAAGGGAAAGAGAAGTCTACAGCTATTTCACAGCTCCTGAAGCTTCCCCTGTAGGTGGGGACCAGAGTCCTTCGGCACTGTAACATGTGCACTCAACCAGGTGCTCCACTGCCCAGCCCTTAAGTATTTTAACTGTCCTATTTTACCTCCTCACATTATTTTTTCCCAACTAGCCAAAAGAACTGTGAATTTAAGTGAAGCAATCTCCCCTATGCTTCATTCAGTATTTGAAACAAAATATGGCAAAAATACAGGGGAGTAACAGACTAGTCTGAATTTCAGCTGTACCGCAAATCAGCAGTACAACCTTGAGCAAACCATTTCATCTGAGTGGGTCTCATTTTCTCCAGTTTAGGAAATTAGACTGTTGGGAGGTGGGGGGCAGGCAGTGGCACATGCAGTAGAGCACAAATGCTACAATGCACAAGGACCGGTGTTCAAGCCCCCAGCCCTACCTGCAGGAGGAAAGATTCTTCTTGAGTAATGAAATAATGCTGCAGGTGTCTCTCTCCCTCTATCTCCCTAACCCTCTTGAATTCTCTGTTTCAGGCAATAAACATATTTAAAAAGAAAAAAAAAGATTGATAATATTTCTTCCAACCTCTTGGTCGGGGTATAAATAAAAAGCAACTAACAAAAGTCTTTCCCAAAAAGGTACAAATGGCTTAGTCCAGAATTTCTTTCTTCTGTTCACTCCAAGCAGTAGAACATGATAGATCAGCACTGTCACATACAATTTTCTGGAATAAGTGGGCATGTTCTGTATGTATGGTAGCCTCCTATCACATGTGACTTCCAAGTACCTGAAATGTGACTAATGCCACTAAGAAACTACTTTTTTTTTTTAAACCATAATAACTGATTTTTTTAGCATCCATAGAAGACTTACTGGTGACTATGCTGGACATTCTCAGTGATCATGCACAGGGTAGTTCTCAGGGCTGGATGGTGGCACTTGGGGTTAAGTGCACATGGCACAAAGCATAAACCAGCGCAAGGATCCTGGCTCAAGACCCTGGCTCCCCACCTGCAGGGGAGTCACTTCACAAGCGGTGAAGCAGGTCTGCAGGTGTCTTTCTCTCTCCCTCTCTGTCTTCCCCTCCCCTCTTAATTTCTTTCTATCCTATAAAAAATAAAGAAAGAAAAGAAAATGGCCACAGGAGCAGTGGGTTCATAGTGTAGGCACTGAGCCCAGCAATAACCCTGGAGGCAAAACAAACAAAAAGCAGTTCTCTCAAGAATCTGGCAGTTTTCTCAAGACCATGGTCTGCTTTAGTCCAGCTCTGTCAGTTCAGCTAAGGGCAAGATTTGTGATAGGTATTGAAATGCTTAATACTTAGCTCTCACACGAGACTCAACCATCTCCATAAATATGAATACTGTGTGCTATGTATGCATAGTTCTCAACTTCCAGAATCTGATTCAATTATCCAGGAAGTCACATTCAAAACACTCAGAATGTCATTTTCTCAAATAAGCATATTTGAGTTTATTTATTTAATTTTTTTCCACTAGGGTTATTGCTGGGCCTCAATGCCTACACTATAAACCTACTGCTCCTGTGGCCATTTTTCTTTCTTTTCTTGATAGAAATAGAAAGGGAGAGGTAAAGACAGTGAAAGTCAGAGACACTTGTAGCACTCCTTCACTGCATGTGAAGCTCTCCCCCTGCAGGTGGGGACTGGAGGCTTGCATCGGTAATTTTATTTATTTATTCATTTACTAATTTTTATGTAATGCCAGGGAACCCAAGGCCACACACAGATGCGATGCCATTACTGAGCAGCCTTCTTAGCCCAAACTTATCATTATTTATTTCTTCAGACAGGAAAGGAGAATGAGGAAAGACACCACAGTACCATTCCACCACCATTCCTCCCTAATGGCAGCATGAGATGTGTGCACTCTATCAAGTGAGATATTTCCTAGCTCCTCTATAAACACTTGGAATAAGTTGTTAATGCTTTAAATTTAGCCTACTCAGACTCTAAAAAAGGGTCAGGAAGAATAGGAAAGCTTTCAAGGGAGGGGATGGGATGCGAAACTCTGGTAGTGGGAATTGTATGGAATCATACCCTTCTTATCCTATGGTTTTGTTGATATTTTCATTTTATAAATACATTTTTTTAAAAAAAGAAAGCATACCTTGGCATCACGATTTCTAACAACTTAGATTTTCTGTCTTTAGTTCCACATTTTGCCCTTGAGATGGACTTTTTACCAGCTGCCCTACAACTTCTATAGAACTCTCAAAAGCTAGTTTCCTATAATAAGAAAAAAAACATAAGCTATTATATGTAACTCTCAATTTAATATACTACTGATATCAGAACATTAAACTATTACTGATAGACGGTTTTCCCCTTACTTGGATTTAGAGCTACAAACAGACCCCAGAAACTGAAGCAATGACTAAGTGGGGGCCATTACTATGTGAAATGCTAGATAGGGCTGGGCAGATAGCAAATGGTTATGCAAAAAAAAACTTCAATCCTGAGGTTCAGGTTCAGTCAGTCCCCAGTACCACCACTATAAATCAGAGCTGAGTAGTGCTGTGGTAAAAACCATAATAAAAATAAATAATGAAGAACACCTTGAAGATTATTACAAGCACTTGGACTTGAGCATGAAGGCTATGAAAAGCAGATACTAAGAGGACAGTATGAACACTGAACTAAGAAAGTTGGAGAATAAAGGAAATGAGGGGGGAGAAAATCATAAAACAAAATCTCACCCACTATTCCAGCTTGAATCTGCTACAACCTGAAAGTTTTCCAACAACATGCCATCATGTACATGCTGGAACAGGACTTTGTTCTGGGATCTGACTGAATGAATCCACCTTGATGAAGACAACATGTCAAAATGTGAGTTTAAAACTCTTCACAGTGTCATCACTTCATCACACATATACACAGAGAACTAAGTAAAACAAATACGTAATTTCTATGAGATACAGCTTTGCCCCTGCTCCTTTTTGCCACTGTTAGTAACACTCACCATGCAGAACAAATGCCTAATTTTCCATCAGACTAAGGAGTCCAGCTCACATACCCAACCCCCTCATACAGGCTCTAGCAGCTATTTCATCCTGCACTGTCCCCTGCCCCAACATGAAGACAGGGCGCCTATTAAGGTGCCATTCTTCTCTGAGATCCTAAGCTCAGAAGTGACAGCATGTGGTTCTAGGCTAGCAACATTTATATGGGATTTCTTTTTCTCCTTTTACAAAGTATTACAAAAATGTTCTTGAGAAAATTGCTCAGAGTGAAGTCATACTAAGTAGTGAACAAGTTTTCAAAGACACTCCAAACTAAATGGCAGATGCTGAGTACTAATGTCTTCAAGGAGACCCCACAAAGCCATGCCTGCTCTCCCAGAGGTCACATCTAACTCAAATTTAACTAGAAAACAGAATGGTATTTTTCTAGCACTCTGTGAAGAAACTAATGGTGTTTGGTTAACTATCAAACACAATCAGAAGTGAGAATGATACAAATATGCCTGAGGTCCCAGAAACACAACACACACACACACACACACACACACACACACACACACACACACACACACGCAAAACAAAAACAAGCTGGCTAAACTGTATTTAAAAAATGTGTGTGTGGGGGGGGGGGAGTGACTGTTAGCGAACAAAATCAAACCACCATCCACTGCAAGGAAGCAAAAGATGTTTATTCACGAATTGCAATCCGGGCCAAGTGGCAACAGACAACAGTCTGCCAGCTCGACCCTGAACAAAGCTCAAACCATACAATTTATAGGAATTCAGACTACACTCAGGGAGGGGGAACACATCACCTTATCAGCCTATATCTAATCATTTCAAACTTAGCAAAAGCCTGATCCATTCAGAGCAAAGCATGGGCTAGTTCTAAACATAACACCAGACCAATAGGTCCCGGCCAAAGTGGGGGTCACCACATTCTTTTGTTCTCAACAATCTATTGGGCCATCATTTATCAGGCCATCTGTTTTTAACTGTCTGGTAACAGTATTCTGTTGCAGAGGTCATGAGGAGGCCTGCTCGCTGCAGGGTCTGTCAAAATAATTGATGGCCTCTTAGGTTCTGTTGAGGGGAAAAGGGCAAGGAATTTTCCACCTCACTGGGCAGGAGGGCAAAAAGCAACTATATTTAAACTATTCTTAAAACTCAAACTCAAAAAAGCAACTATACTTATAACTATTTTAGAGTTACTGCCTCTAAGATTCCCCACTAGTCTTAGCTGGGAATCAAGTCCTTGATTCATCATCTTCTTCTTCTGAGTTGTATTGCTCCTTGACATACCGAGACTCCAGGAGCATAACCTTCTCAGTTCTCCTTTTAATCAAGGAGATAAAAGACCTCCATAGACAAGGCCCCAGGGTAAGAAGTAGAAGTAGGGTGATCAGAGGCCCTGCCAGGGAACTAATTAGTGTTTTTAACCAAGAGGGCCAAGAAAATAGGTTTGCGAACCAGCTGTCCTCGCTCAGGTCCCTTAGACAGTTATCCCTATCTTCTATTCTTTTCTTGACCTCGCTTAAAGTTTTCTTCACCATTCTGGAGTGGTTGGCATAAAAGCAACAGGCCTCATTCAGGGCCACACATAACCTACCGTTTCATGAATAACAAATCAAGTCCCCTACGATTTTGCAGGACCACCTCGGCCAATGAAGATAGGGACCCTTCGAGAGATTCAATAGTGCCCTCTAGTGTGGCCATATCCTGATTGATCTGCTGATCTAATTGTACTAGAGTAGTCTCCTTAGCTAGGGCCGCAGCTCCCATTGCCGCTGTCCCTGCTATGGCTGTCCCCACGAGTATAGGAACTACTATTGGGACGTGCTTCCGTCTTATTGGTCCGAGGTAGTCTGTTCCTTGCCGTTCAAGGTGCGCCCACCCTTCTTCGCCATGGGAATAGTATACATGGGGCAGGATATGGGCCAAAACACAGAGGTCCTCTTTGGTCATTCCGTAGGGGGTGATGCAGGGGGTCATGCCCAAAGTACAGGCCCACCAAGTCCCCTCAGGGGCTTTGAGGAGGGTCGCCCACTCTTGAGTCTTACTAACTTTAATGGTTAGGTTGCAATTTCCCCTGTACGGGGAGGTGTCCAATTTATAGTTGGCTGTGATAATACAAATTAATACAAGTTACTTGTGGGGAGTACAGCCCCACAAGTGTCATGTGGGGCTGTACTCCCCACTTACATTCTGGGCCCTTAGAGTTGCTAGAGGATAGAGCCAGCTTCCTTATGTCTCCCTTTTGGCTACCTATTCCTGCAGAGGCGGCCACACCTATGTAATAAGGAGGCTCAGGGTGTAAACACAGCCAACAGTTTCTGGTTATGTTAGGGTCAGACTCATTCAAAAGGTAATACATTAATTCTACAGTTCTCACTAGTGGCTTTACCCTGGGATGCAAAGGTTCTGCGTCAGTCGGTTTAGTGCCACTTTGTGCAATGTCAGTCTGATCCCCATTAGTCTCATTCTCTCCCCCCATCCCTAAAGAGGGGGAGAGAGTAGGTCGGGGGTCTTCTCCCAAAATGATGGGTCTCAAGGGCCCAATAGGATTCTGATTCCATGGCAGCATCCGCAGTTGAATAGTGAATAATGTCCCAAAGTCCTTTTCAGAAAAAGGAATCTTAAATGCCCCACATTCTCCCTCTCATCCATGAATCAGTCTCATTCCAAGTTTTGACCATCACCTCCACAGGGTTACAGTCTCCAATATAGCAAGTACCTGGTTCGGTCGGGCCGCCTGGTCGAATCACTCTTGTGACTTTCAGGTGCTTATCACCATCCCTCCCTGGAGATGCTGTCAGACATTCCCCCCACAACCCACAGAAAAAATATGGTTCTCCTCTACATATGGTGGGGCTGTCTTCTTTGGGACATACATAATAGGGTCTGTCCCAAAGGCAATCCTCCAAGTCAATGGAGCCACACCCCCATCTATAGTAGTCCCTCCGGTTGCAGTCTGGCCGGCATAGATTACCCTGGTCCAGTTGGCACCAAATAGATCACACAGGTCAAGAGTGAATATAGGCTGCCCGGCAGTTAGTTGGTTGGCGACCATCTTTCCCTCTTTGTTTTTCAGCTCCCATATGTACAGAGAGGACACTCGGGGGTGGGAGGCATGTGAGCTTGGGCAGTGGCAGAGGTAAAACAGAAGTGCACCAGGCAAAAAACACATACAAGTTAGCAGGAGACCAAGCGGACCTTCATTGGGTCTGGGGTGGGTACGGCACACCATTTCCTCAGATTCTCTATTTCCGGGGGGTCCGCCACGGATTTCTTCAGGCGAGTATGATGAATCCAGTGTCATTTCCCGGCAACCTTAGCGGCAGTTGGCTTGCTCAGGATCACGGTGTATGGTCCTTCCCACCGGGCTTCGAGATGGTCAGGATGCAGCTTCTTCACCAGTACGGAATCACCAGGCTCGAACAAGGGGACTTGGCCTCGGCTTTCCTCCCTCCGGGTCCCAGGCTTTTCATCCCGGACAGCGGCTCTGGCTTTTCCTCGCACCACCTGCAAGGCCTGTAGGGACTTGAGGAGTCTGCCCCGTGACACTTCAGCCAATTTTTTCAGTCTCAACCAGGGGCACCAGCGTTGGCAGTTTACCATACACAATCTCAAATGGAGTAAATCCAGACACGTATGGGGTATTCTTGCTTTTAAGCAAAGCAAAGGGTAAAAGGGAAATCCAGTCCCCGCCAGTCTCTATTTTTAACTTGGTTAAGCTTTCCTTAATAGTCCTATTCATTCTTTCTACTTGCCCCGAACTCTGGGGGTGGTAAATGCAATGTAACTTCCATTTAATTTTTAAAATTTCTGCCAATTGTTGGGTGACCTTGGCAATGAATGCCGAGCCATTATCTGACCCCAGTGAATAAGGGAGCCCGAACCTAGGGATAATTTCAAAGACCAGTTGTTTCACTACTACCTGGGAAGTCTCTTTCTTAGTGGGGAAGGCTTCAGCCCACCCTGAAAAGGTATCTACTATGACTAAGAGATACTTATATCCTCCTTGAGCCACAGGCATCTCAGTGAAGTCCAATTCCCAGTGTTCTCCAGTTCCCCCCCCACCACCACCTGGTTCCTGGTCCTTTCACTTGTACTGGGTTAGCGTTGACTCTGGCACACGTTGCACAGCGACCTGCCACACTCTGGGAGATCCTGTGCAAACCAATTATCAAATAAAATTTACTGATCAGTTCAGCTAATTTGTTTCCCCCAAAATGGGTACCGTGGTGCGTTTGAGAGACCACCTGTCTTCCCAGTGGCTGGGGTAATAGAATCCTATCATCCGGGAGGACGATCCATCCTTCCTCATTTAGTCTCCCCCCCAGTCTCCGGCTCATCTCCTCTTCCTGTTTCGAGTACACTGGTTTCTGTCCTTTTGTCACTTATCCTGGTATAGGGGTAGCCACCACCAGTTGGGCCGGGGTCCCCACTAGTCTTTGGGCCACTTCCCTAGCTGTCTGGTCTGCCAACCGATTGCCTCGCGAGACTTCTGAGTCATCCTTCTGGTGTCCCTTACAGTGG
Organism: Erinaceus europaeus; assembly: GCF_950295315.1. NCBI lineage: Eukaryota > Metazoa > Chordata > Mammalia > Eulipotyphla > Erinaceidae > Erinaceus > Erinaceus europaeus. The sequence goes on along the minus strand of NC_080178.1, from coordinate 54,537,849 downwards.
ATGACAGCAACCCTCTCTGGCCCCCAAACAGCTGTTAGCAGGGCCAGTATCTCCTGAGCATGCTTGATAGCTTTTCCCCCGGCCGTCAGCAGTCCTCTCTCTTGATACAGCGCCCCATGGACATGGACGGTGGCAAAAGCATACCTGCTGTCGGTGTACACATTTATCTTCTTCCCTGCTCCCCACTTGAGTGCTTGAATGAGTGCTATCAGCTCCGCCTTTTGGGCTGATGTCCCTTGTGGCAAGGATGCAGCCCACAAGACCTCCCGGTTGGTGACCACCGCGGCACCTGCATACCGTACGCCGTCTTCCACGAAGCTGCTCCCATCCATGTAGAGGGTTTCCTGTGCATCCGGTAGCAGGACGTCCGTCAGGTCAGCTCTCAACAAGGTCAGGGCTTCCAAGATTTCTCCACAGTCATGGGTGGTGTCTTCCTCTGGGTTGGGGAGCAAGGTAGCTGGATTTAAGGCTGCAGTCTGTTTGAAAGTAATGCGGGGTGGGTCCAACAACAGTACCTGATAATGGGTGACCCGAGAATTGGTCATCCATCGGTCCGGAGGGGAGCGAAGTAAGCTGGCCAGATTGTGGGCTGTGGCGATTTCTAGGGTCTGCCCAAAAGTTAGTTTGGTAGTCTCTTTCACCAGTAGGGTGGCTGCTGCCACTGTCCTCAGACATCCAGGCCATCTGGCTGCTACTGGGTCCAGTCGTTTAGACAGGTAGGCGACAGGCTTCTTCCAGGGTCCCAGGGTTTGAGTGAGTACTCCCTTAGCCACACCGGCACTTTCTGCTACAAACAGCTGGAACGGTTTGTTCAGGTCTGGGAGACCAAGAGCTGGGGCACTTACCAGGGACTCCTTCAGTGCCTGGAAAGCCCTTTCCTCCGTCTCAGTCCATTTCAAAGGAGTGTCGCCTCCTCCAGTGGCGGTGTAGAGGGGCTCTGCGATCCATAGCCTACAGTAGCCTACCGCTCCCAGGAATTCCCGGACCTGTCTCTTGGTAGTGGGGGTCGGGATCTTTAGGATAGCCTGGATTCTTCCCTCAGACAGGGCCCTTCGTCCCTCTTTAATTTGGTAGCCCAGGTAGGTTACTTCTTGGGTATACAGCTGAGCCTTTTTGGCCGATACCCGGTACCCCAAGTTCCCCAGTACCTCGAGTAGGTCTCTGGTTGCCGTTTCGCAATCCTCTCGAGATAAGGCAGCGATCATCAGATTGTCCACATATTGTAGGAGGCTGCACTCAGGGTGCTCACTTCGGAAGGTCAGTAGGTCCTTGCTTAGGGCTTCATCAAACAAGGTAGGAGAGTTTTAAAACCTTGGGGAAGTCGGGTCCAAGTTAGTTGTCCTGACTCACCTTCCTCGGGGTCTGTCCATTCAAAGTCAAAGATAGGTTGGCTCTGTGGGGCCAAGAGGAGGCTGAAAAATGCATCTTTCAAATCTAGGATGCTATACCAGGTTTGATCAGGCGACAGTAGACTGAGAAGAGTATAAGGGTTGGGAACTGTGGGATGAATGGTCTCTACCCTCTTATTTACCTCTCGCAGATCTTGCACTGGTCTGAAGTTGTTCGTTCCAGGCTTTCGGACTGGGAGAAGGGGTGTATTCCAAGCTGACTTGCAGGGCACCAAGATACCAGCCTCTTTTAGGCGTCTAATATGGTTCCTGATACCATGCTGGACTTCCCGACTCATGGGATACTGCCAGACTCGGACTGGGGTGTCAGTGCTGACCAACTAGACTATTATGGGGGTCACATGCTTAGCCAACCCTGGGGGGTTGGTCTTGGCCCAAACTCTTGGGATCTCCCGCTTCCACCTTGTTAATAGGTCCGGGTTGCCTACATTCTGTGGTGCTTCATAGAGATGATATTCCTCCCTTACCGGCATGGTGAGCAAAATTCGGCCACCTGCTTGTACTATTGGTCCTTCATTTGTCTCAAAGGAAATGGTGGCCTGTAGCTTATGAAGGAGATCCCTACCTAACAGTGGCTCAGGGCACTCGGGGATCACCAGGAAAGAGTGAGTAATAGTCTTCAGGCCAGGGCCAGCGGCTCTTCCTATGGACTGTGGGTAACTCCTTGCTTCCCCAGTGGCTCCTATAATCTTAACCTTATCCCTTCCGGTGGGTCCAATTGGTTTTTGAAGTACTGAGTGGGTGGCCCCGGTATCCACCAAAAAATTACTTTCCCCCCTACCGCGAGTTTTACCCTAGGCTCCTGGGGGCTGGAGGAGCCCTGACTTCCTCAGTCTAAATCTAAGAGGGGGGCTTCCTTCCTCATCCTCTTTCCCTCCTCTTCTTTTCTTTTTGGACATTCTTTCCTCCAGTGCCCTTCTTCCTTGCATAGGGCACACTGAGTCTTTCTCAATCCTCTTAGGGGTTTATCTTTTCCCCTCATCTGCCATTTTTCTCTCACATACCTCCCTCTTTCCTCTCTATTTCCTGTTTCCCTAGCCAAAAGGACCTGTGCCATCTTCTTATTCAGTTCCAGAGTGGCTTTCGTGGGGTCCTCTCTATTATCAAAAACCTTCTGTGCTACAGCCAACAGCTCCGAGAGAGACTTCCCCTCAAAACCCTCTAACTTCTGCAACTTCTTCCTAATATCTGGGGCAGATTGGGCCACAAACTGGAGGGCGACTGCCTGCAAATTCTCAGGGGCCTTGGGATCTATGGGCGTCCAGGTTCGATATACCTGGTACAACCTCTCCAGGAAGGCAGTCGAACTCTCGTCTGCACCCTGCTTACACTCGGTCACCTTAGACAGATTGGTGGGTTTCTGACCCGCAGCCCGGATACCCCTTAATAGAGTCTGGCGGTACCTGGTGAGGGCCTCATACCTGGTGCTTGTGTTGGGGTCCCACTTAGGTCAGGATTGGGGGAACACCTCCTCCACCTCGTCCTGGTCAGTGGGAATCTCTCCCTTTTTATCCCGGACCTGCTTCTTTCCCTCGATTTTAATCCTCTCCCTTTCTTCTAGAGTGAATAGGGTACTCAGCAGCTGCTGACAATCAGCCCAAGTAGGTTGATGAGTGTAAAAAACTGACTCAAGTAGGGTTGCCACCCCTTCTGGGTCTACAGAGAAAGGAGGGCTTTGATTATTCCAATTATACAAGTCAGAAGTGCTAAACGGGACGTGAGTTCAGAGGGGCCGTCCTGACATATCTAATTCCCCCACCTCCCGTAAAGGAAAAGTCCCGACTGGTGTAGACTCTGACTCGAACATAGTTCCCGTTCTGGTATGAGGTGGGCTCAGGACCCCTGATGGCAACCCAGAAGTGGAATCGGGTTCAGGAGCGGTAGCCCCTGTAGTGCCAGCATACGGTGGAGGGTTCTCATCCCTCCTCTTTCTCAGTCTCAGGGGATTCGGGCTTAGTGGGGAGGACAGGAGGAGCTGTAGGCCTCCTAGGGAACCTATCCCCCCTCGTGCCTTCGATCACCAACACTCTCGACCTGCTTTTGACCTTCTTTTTTCCTTTGGAGTCGCCCTGACACTCCTGCAGATACCTTGGTTTATCATTAGCAATACTCATCCAGATCTCAATATATGGCATTTGGTCAGGGTGCCCAGGATTCCCAAAGATCACATCGTGCACTGCCGTGCACTTTCCCAGGTCAAGACTTCCCGTCTCAGGCCAGCCAACCTCAAAGGTTGGCCATTCCCTTTCACAGAACTTCCTCAGTGTGAAGGCGTCCACCTGGGCTCCAAACCCAGTGGCTCTCCTGGAAAAATCTGGAAAATTTTTAGTCAAACATTCAAGGGGGGTGAGCGAGCTGGTTTTGGACTGACTCTGTTCCATCTCCTCGTCAAAGTGGAACAGAAGGGAGACAAACACTGTAACAAGAATCACAGCGATTAGACCAAAGATTCCTCTCACTCTTCCTTGTACTTGCTGGCCAGCACACCATACACTCTTACACGTTCTCTCACTCTCAACCATTTTTCCTACTAACCCAAAGGGTGTCCACCTGGGACTTTCTCCCTTATCTAGATTGCGTGGAGCTTCTATAAATGAGGACTCCAGTTTTCCTACCCAAGAGTTCCTTTTTGGAGCCTGTTGGCATCTGGACACACAAAGACGGCTGACACAGAAAGAGACAAACAGTGAGTGTTGGAAAAAGAACTGACATCCGATGGATGCCAGACAATCAACTATGCTCACCTGGCCGGGCCCCTCGCGGGACCTTAAGGAGTCTTAGCTTAGGAGTAGCCATATAAACCCCGGCCTCGGTCTCAGCAGGCTGAGAATCTCCACTGAGCTGAAACGATTCCACGGATGCGCAGGTTGGAGCCCAATCAAGCCCCGTAGTCTTTTGACCGTGAGGCACGCAGCAGGCACACTAGCATTCACATCAAACCATTCACTCAGTCAAGGGAGGGCGATTACCTTTCCGGCTACTGCTACTAAGGCGTCACAAGTTAGGCCTTCAGGAGTCACCGGAGAGTAGCTCCGGCCAGACCCGTCAGTTGCACTAACAAGGTCAACCTTTTCGCGAATCGCCAAAGAGGACAGAAGACAGACACAACAAATGGCCACAAAAGACAGAACTAATATCCTGAGCTGTTGGACCCTATTTCAGATCCTTAGGGTGTGGACCCTGTTTCAGATCCAGTTGTCACCCAACCCAAGCAGCCTGGAAGTCGTCACTTCCCAGCGCTGCAGTCTGGGATTTCAATGCGGCGTCCCGCAATCCACAGACCCAGGCCCCGCGGGGACACACAAGCACACAAACGAAACGGTACCGTGCACAAAAATCAGGCCTGACTTACCGGTGCCGGGCAAAAGCTTCCAAGGTTTTTCCTAGGATCCGGACCCGGGATGGGGTGTCCTCAGGAACCTCCATCTGAGGATATCTCGGTGGGACCTCCAAATGTTAGCGAGCAAAATCAAACCACCATCCACTGCAAGGAAGCAAAAGATGTTTATTCACGAATTGCAATCCGGGCCAAGTGGCAACAGACAACAGTCTGCCAGCTCGACCCTGAACAAAGCTCAAACCATACAATTTATAGGAATTCAGACTACACTCAGGGAGGGGGAACACATCACCTTATCAGCCTATATCCAATCATTTCAAACTTAACAAAAGCCTGATCCATTCAGAGCAAAGCATGGGCTAGTTCTAAACATAACACCAGACCAATAGGTCCCAGCCAAAGTGGGGGTCACCACATTCTTTTGTTCTTTGTTGGGACCACTCGACCATCTGTTTGCAATCTATTGGGCCATCATTTATCAGGCCATCTGTTTTTAACTGTCTGGTAACAGTATTCTGTTGCAGAGGTCATGAGGAGGCCTGCTCGCTGCAGGGTCTGTCAAAATAATTGATGGCCTCCTTAGGTTCTGTTGAGGGGAAAAGGGCAAGGAATTTTCCACCTCACTGGGCAGGAGGGCAAAAAGCAACTATATTTAAACTATTCTTAAAACTCAAACTCAAAAAAGCAACTATACTTATAACTATTTTAGAGTTACTGCCTCTAACAGTGACCACTGGGAGCACTGGAGTCCTCATGCAGCCATCGAGACCCAGTGATAACCTGGTGACAAACAAAAACATTTTATTTAACTTATTTTGTCAAAAGGTCACCAACATATATCCATATTAAAAATGTGAGACTCGTTACATTTTCTTGATTTTCAAGACTCTATTATTATCATCATCATTATTAGTATTAGACAGAGAAGACCAAGAGGCACAAAGAGTGAAAGAGACCACAACATTAAAGCTTCTTCCAATGCAACTGGGAGCCGGGCTCAAACCTAGGTAGTACACATAGCAAAGCAGTGCACAAAGTGAGCTATTTCACCAACCTTTTTTTTTTTTACTTTTTCAAATTTATTTTTATTAATGATTTCATAATGCTTTATAAGATCATAAGGTTTTAGGGGTATAGTTCCACAAGGGGTGCATAGTTCAGCCCCCTTTCTGCCTTCCCCTGTTGCCTCCTTCCATAACCACCAGAGTTGCACTAAGTCCTAGGGACAGTCTTGCTCCTTTTTTTCTTTCTTTTTTTTAAAAATATTTATTTTATTTAATTATTCCCTTTTGTTGCCCTTGTTGTTTTATTGTTGTACTTATTATTGTTGTTGTCATGGTTGTTGGATAGGACAGAGAGAAATGGAGAGAGGAGGGGAAGACAGAGAGGAGGAGAGAAAGATAGATACCTGCAGACCTGCTTCACCGCCTGTGAAGCGACTCCCCTGCAGGTGGGAAGCCGGGGCTCGAACCGGGATCCTTATGCCGGTCCTTGTGCTTTGCGCCACCTGCGCTTAACCCGCTGTGCTACAGCCCGACTCCCCCCCTTTTTTTTCTTAAAATAAGTTCATTAATTCTTTTGTGGAATTTTAAAGATTATTTTTCATTTGTGTAGATACACTGAGGGGGATGTAAACTGGAACTAGCAGCCGTGCCACATGCACATGTCACCACGTGTCCCCGGAGCAGGAGGCTCCTTCCGGCACAGCTCCTGTGTGTCCCCAAGGAAAGCAGGACAGGGTGCTAACCGGGGGCCTTGGTGTAAACACCATGAAATCCACAGAAAAGCAGAGGGTCCCTCCACACTCTCGAGTTCCCGGAGCTGCAAGGACAAGTGGGGCACCGCGTGGGTGGCCGGGCAGCCTAACGAGCAGCTCCCAGGGACCTGCGGGTGCGGGTGCGGGTGCAGCCGCTGGACAGGCCCCCCGCGGAGGTCCTGGAGTCTGCAGCCCAGGAGGGGGCTGGGCGAGAGCAGCTCAACTGACGCAGTTAGCTGAGACTTGATCTCGGGGCTGACACCCCCTCAGCGCCCTCCCCTCCCCATTAGACCTGGGACCGAGCTGCACACTGGGCGGGGTGTTTCTCGTGGTGCAGAGGGCGCGGAGCCCCGAGATCCAGTGCCAGGGGTACTGGGGTGCAGCCCTGAGACTGCGCGTGTGACGTCGCTCCAGGGGCGGCGCCAGGCCGGAGGGGGGGAGGGGGGCTTGGCCAGGCCGGGGGGAGGGGGGCTAAACCGTCAGGGGTCTGTGGGGCACCAGCCCAGGAGCTGAGGAGGCCGCACCACCAGGGCCCTGCCCCACGCAGCTCACCGGCGCCAGGGAGTTGCGGCAGGGGTGGTGGAGGAGGAGCAGCAGGAACTAGGGGGCCTCAGGGCCAGGCGACAGCGGGCTCCTTGGACACCCACCTGGACCTTAACGTGCTCCCTGCCCGCGGCCTGAAGCGGGCACGCTCAGCAGAGAAGCAGGTGCGCAGGGCCTGGAGCTAGCCCCGGGGCTCCAGCATGGCTGCCGCACTCACACCGAAGCCCTTGGACCACAGAGCAGGCGAGGCGAGGACACGTGGCAGAGCTCGCGAGAAGACACCACGCGAGGAGCATGCTACTGGCCCTCCAGTGTTAAGCCACGCCCACATCAGGGCTCATGTGCTTCCCAGCCCTTCTGTCACCGTGCTGAGGAAACGTCCGCACACGCCTAGAAGGTCAAGAGCGATCTTGCAACTCCTGACCTCAGAGAGGAGGGGGGCGGGGCGATACATAGAGGCAGGCAGGAAAGGGTGTCTAGTCAGGTGGCGGGCAGTGAAGGGCGTGGCTAGAAGCCCAGTCGGGTCTCCAGGGAGACAGCTCAGCAGCTCAGTACAAGTGCAAACTATCTCATTTGAAGAACTCAAGTTGGAGCACTAGCCATCACATAGGAGCAATATAGAATACAGGTCCAAAAAGGATGATAGAGGACCTGGTGGGGGTTGTATTGTTACATGAAAACTGGGAAATGTTATGCATGTACAAACTATTGTTTTTACTGTCAAATGTAAAATATTAATTCCCCAATAAAGAAAATTTTTTAAATGATGCAATCATTTCCTCCACCTTATCTTGCATGGAACTTGAAGGAATCATGTTAAGTGAGATAAGTCAAAAGGAGAAGGATGGCTACCGGGTGATATCACTCATAGGTGGAACTTAAGAAACAAGGACAGAAAGGGAAAACACACAGTGAAACTTGGACTGAGTTGAATGGAGACCATGTTCCATTCCTGACAGGAGCTCATGGTCCAGAGGGGCTAGAAGAAAATCAGAATTGCAGTGAGAACTAGCAAGTGGAAAGAGGAATATTTCCTAACCAAAAGTTGGACAGAAAAAAAAAATGGTGACAAAGCAGACAGACAGCCTGAAGGAATTTGTTCATTGTCCTCAGCCCAGACCAGAAAATAGCTTGCCATGAGAGTACATTATTAGCTCATGGCATTTCTTGAATTCAAGGAAAGAAATATGAAAATTATCAGTCAAATGCCTTCAGAATGATATAACTGAGATGTAGCCTTTAGAAATAATACTATGAGTAAGAGAGACAGCTCACCCACTAGAGTGCCTATTTTGTTCTGGGTGGCTTCCTAGGTTTGAACCCTGGCACACATGGAAACACCATACATGATGCTGGAGGAGCTCCCATGGCTGGTGGATGTTGCTGTGGTGTCTCTTCTTTTCTGGAAACTAAAAGTAGAGAATAAGGCTGGGGAAGCTGTTCAGTGTTAGTGTACATGCTGGGTACCCTGGCTTCAATCCCCAGCAACACATACAAAATAATAAGCGTGCTTCTGGAGTACTGGTGTGAAATCTGGGGACTAAGACATTCTGGGGCATATAGAAATGGCATGTTTCCCAATTCAAATCTCTCTGGGACCAGTTAGGGACCAGTAGCTGTTTCTGTCTTGCCTTTTTCATCTGTTGCATCCATTGTGTATCTTAGAACAGTTATTGTCTGAATCTTAAGAGAGTGAGGATCCTGAAACTTTACCCTCTTATCTACTGTGTCCTTAGAGGATTTTTTTTCCACCCCTTGTTTCCCCTGATCAGAGGACTTCTCAGCTGGGTCTGTTGACAGTGCTGGCAATCAAGCCCAGGACCTCTCAACTCAAGTCTGGGGAATCACTGCTGTGCTATCTCCCCAGACTGTCTAATGATTTTCTAAGTAGAAATCAGTGCTAGTAGTTTGCCCCCAGGAAGGGAAGTCAGTGATGGAGCTGAGCCAGCAGTGGTTGAGTTACACATGTATGTCACAGGCCAGGTATTTTGTGCTGGGCTGTATGTAATCAGATCCCCATCCTGTATTTGTTTGTGTCCAATGTTGGAATGACCATTCCTCCTTCATATCTCATCATCTTGTGAGACAGTAGCCAAGATGGGCTGGGACCGGTCTCCATGGCTAGAGTGTTGCACTTGCAGGCTATGAGAACCTGATCTCAGTCCTCAGCATCACATGTGCCAGAATGAAGCTTTGGTTCTCTGGTCCCCATCACAATTAAGTAAGTCATTTTATTTTATTTTATTTTATTTTATTTATTTATTCCCTTTTGTTGCCCTTGTTGTTTTATTGTTGTAGTTATTGTTGTCGTCGTTGTTGGATAGGACAGAGAGAAATTTTTAATATTTATTTATTCCCTTTTGTTGCCCTTGTTGTTTTATTATTGTTGTTGTTGTCGTTGTTGGATAGGACAGAGAGAAATGGAGAGAGGAGGGGAAGACAAAGAGGAGGAGAGAAAGATAGACACCTGCAGACCTGCTTCACCGCTTGTGAAGCAACTCCCCTGCAGGTGGGGAGCTGGGGGCTCGAACTGGGATCCTTAGGCCGTCCTTGTGCTTTGCACCACCTGTGTTTAACCCGCTGCGCTACAGCCTGACTCCCCTTGTAAGTCATTTTTTAAGACAGTGCTCAAAGTGATCATGCTAAAATGAATATATTACAATGTCAATGATGATGATAATGGAATGAAACAACTATCGAATGTTTGCTGTCTACTGGAAATACCACATCTGTTACACGTCATCTGTGAAATGCAAATAAAGACAACCATGAGATACTACCTGACTCCCGTGATGTCATACATCAGAAAAGGTAGCAGTAACAAATGATAGAGAGGTTGTGGGGACAAAAGAATACCCTCCTGCCCTGCCAGTGAGAATGTAAATTGGTCCAGCCCTTGTGGAGAACAGTCTGGAGCACTCTCAGAAATGGACTAGAAATGGATCTTCCCTATGACCCTGAAATTCCTCTCCTAAGGAACTAAATGCACCTATCCAGAAAGATTTATGTATAACTATGTTCATAGCAGCACAATTTGTGATAGCCAAAACCTGGAAGCAACCCAGGTTGAGTAAGTTGTGGTGTATATATACAATAGAATACTACTCAGCTATTTAAAATGGTGATTTCACTTTCTTCCCTTCATCTTGAATGGAGCTTGAAGGGATCATACTGAGACAAGACAAAAAGAGAAGGATGAATATGGGATGATCCAACTCATACACAGAAATTGAAAAATAAGAACAGAAGGGAAAACACAAGCAGAATTTGGACTGGGTTTGGTGTATTGCACCAAAGTAAAAGACTCTGGGAGGGTCCAGGTCCTGGTACACGGTGGTAGAGGAGGACCTAGAAGGGGCTGAATTGTTATGTGGAAAACTGAGAAATATTATGTGTGTACAAACTATTGTATTTTGCTGTTGACTGTATACCATTAATCCCCCAACAAAGAAACAATGTACTAAAAAAGCCTACCATGCCCACCTACCAATGACTGAATAAAGAAATTGTGGGCTGTAAGAAAATGCAAAAGTCATCTGCACAAAGATTTGAAACCAGATTACTACAAATACCCCAAGTTTCTGCAGGAGAAGCTGAAATGCAGAGAGGCTTTAAACCCGAACCACCTCACACTCCAGTGAGAAATCCACCCTGCAAATGTTCCCAACAGTAGAAAGACCTGCCTCTTCAGACACCTGCCAGTGTCCTGCCATCCATGGAGTCCTTGCCATGCCCCAGAGCAAGGACTTTTCAATTCAGTGTCTTGGGCTGGTGAAATAGCTCCCTTGGATAGTGCACTGCTTTGCGACATGCACAACCCATGTCCAGCCTGCCCCCACTGCATTGGAGGATGCTTTAATACTGTAGTCTCTCTCTCTCTCCCTCTCCCTCTCTCTTTCTCTCTGTCTGTCTCTCTTTCTCAGATCTAAAAAAAAGAATATATAGCCGATGGTGTTTGAGATACACCCCTCCCCCCTTTTTTTCTGTTAACTGGCAGAAGTAGGTTTACCACAGAGATGCTGAAATCAAAGTCTAGAGCCCCTTATTTGCACATCTGTCTCCCCTCACCTCCCCCTTCACACTCCAGTTTAAAGCTGGGTCATGTGTGTGGCAAAGGAAGCAACCTCTCCAGTGAGCTATTTCATAGGTCCCAAGGACGTGGGTTTTCTGTACTCTAGAGTTTTTTTTTCTCTTCTTCTAAATATTTCATTTGCTATTTATAATTCTATAATTAATTCTATGGGGTTGTAAACACAACCCATAGAGGGGGTGAAAATATTTGGACTACATCTAACGGAGGAGAGCTCAGATTTAGATATATACAGAGGACCAGGAGATAGCTTATCTATTAGAACAGACACTTTACCAGGTTTACCCAGATTTGTTCTAGCCTCTGGAAGCACCATATGGGAGCAATGTATTCATACAGGAGGTGCTGTACAGTGTTGTCTTCTCCCTGTCCCCCGTCCCCTGCCAAAAAAAAAAAAAATCAACCAGGAGTGGTGGAATCATGATGGCATGAAGCCCCAGTGTACCAAAAAAAGTACCTCCATTAAATGGAGAAAACAGAGTCACTTCAACAAGAAATATTGGTTTGAATTGAAACATGCATGCAAGTATATGAACAAATGAAACTGGCCCACCACATATCATAATGCACAAAAGTCAACTCCAGGTGGATGAAGGACATGGACATTAGGCCAGAAACTATCAATAAATATGAATAGAGAGGGAGAACACAAAGTAAAATGTGGACTGCACATGATGAATTAATTATAACAAAGTAAAGGACTCAAAAGAGGGGAGGGAGAGGCGGACGAGAACATAATTTCCTGGTGCATAATGAAATTGGACCCATGTGTTAATGACTGCACTTTAAACCACTCACCACCTCCCATAAAAAGATTTTTTAAATGGATGAATGACAGCAACCAGGTTAATCTTTAATATTTAATCCCTTGCTTTAGAAGTAGTGTCTGATTCTTGGAGAAAATGATAATTGGTTGTTCTGGCAATGTACAATGGCACATTTTTCTTTTTCTCATATTCCCTGCCATTCTTCTTTCATCAGGGGAGGGGATGGGATACAGAGTTCTGGTGGTGAGAATTGTGTGGAGTTGTCCCCCTCTTCTCCTATGGTTTTTTTTTTCAGTGTTTCATTTTTATAAATAAAAATTTTAAAAGTCTCTCCCTCCCTCTCTCTCTCTATCTCTCTCTCTCCCCCCAATTAAAATGTTTATTTCCTTCCTTGCCATTGCTGGTTAATGGCTTTCTCTATCGTTTCTGTTTACTGACCTTCAAGGAAAAAGTCTGAAAGCTTGGAATTTACTGTACATTGTTTGAAGCTGACTGGCTATTTGCAAATTATTTTGAGTGTAGTTAACCTCTAAAAGTTCACACCAAGAAACAGTAACTCAAGGTAACTCAAGGAAGAAATAGCACATCAAGCAGAAAGCAGAAAGCAAGGTCCATGCTGATCACTTCTATTCCTGTTTTCCTTGGGATCACACAGAATTTCAGAGGTTAAGCCTGACTTTTCAGAACTGCCCTTTCCTGCACACAGACTTACAACAAGCACTATCTTGTCTTGGAAAACTCTTTTCACTATTTTCCTGATATTTGACAGCATTTTACATTTGATAAGGTCAGACTGAAAAGAACCAACAATTCCCCGCCCCCAGGTTTTCCAAAAGTGCTACACATGAAGGTGGAATGCTTCTATATAGTTAGAAGCATTTTTTCTTAGATTTTATTTTTTTAATTGAGATAGTGAGAAATAAAGAGAGAGAGAAGAGGACAGAATGAGAGAGATCTGTAATTACTCCACCACTTGCAAAGCTTCCCCCCTCGTAGGTGGGAACCAGATCTTAAACCTGGGTCCTTGTGCATAGAGTGAACCACCACCCATCTTTGATGTACAAATATATTTTCCCAAATCCTACATTGTCCTTTCCCCCTCCCCCACTTTTATTGCCCTTGTTATTATTGTTGTTGGATAGGACAGAAAGAAATTGAGAGAGGAGGGGAAGACAAAGGAGGGGAAAGATACCTGCAGACCTGCTTCACCACTTGTGAAGCAACTCCCCTGCAGGTGGCCTACACTGCCCTTTTATCCTTGTGGAATTTTCTTTCAATGTGGAGAAACTTTTTTTTTTATGATGTAGTCCCATTTGTTTCTTTTCTTCTTCTTCTTCTTCTTATTATTATTCTTATTATTATTAATTTTTATTTTTGCCACCAATCACTGGGGTGATTTGCACAATTCTACCATACCTGCTTTTCTTTTTCTTTTTATAAAGGATGAGAGGGAGAGAAGCAGAGCAAAGGAGAGATACCTGCAGCACTGCTCCACTGCTCATGAAGCTTCCCCACTGCAGATGGGAGCTGGGGCTTAAACCCAGGACCTCATACTTGGTAACAGGTGCACACTTCTGGGTAATCCAGATCCAATTTAATTACTCTTTCTTTAGTTTCCTTGGCCTTCAGGGTTACATAGGCAAAGTAAACTTCAGAATATATCTTTATTTACAGGTCCTAAGGTGTTTCACCTGCGTTTTTGTTTATAACTAATTTTTACTTAGTAACTTGTTTATCAAATTACTACTGCTCAGAATCTTAGCCAGTTTTCTTTTTTATTTTATTTTATTTATTTATTTATTTATTTTTATTTAAGAAAGGATTAATTAACAAAACCATAGGGTAGGAGGGGTACAATTCCACACAATTCCCACCACCCAATCTCCATATCCCACCCCCTCCCCAGTAGCTTTCCCATTCTCTATCCCTCTGGGAGCATGGACCCAGGGTCATTGAGGGTTGCAGAAGGTAGAAGGTCTGGCTTCTGTAATTGCTTCCTCGCTGAACATGGGCATTGACTGGTCGGTCCATACTCCCAGTCTGCCTCTCTCTTTCCCTAGTAGGGTGGGTCTCTGGGGAAGCTGAGCCAGTTTTCTGACAGTCAGGGTTTTGAACAGAACTCGTGGAAAATGACAGCACAGAGGTTCAGCTTCAAGTCTCTGGTCTCACGTCCCCTCTCAGTCCTAGTCTCCTTCCTGCAGTCTGATGGTGTATGTTAAGCTAGTCCTGTTTTATAACATAGGTTCCACCTCCCAGGTCACACTATAAGTGCCACAATTGAAACATTTATGTCAATTTTCCCCCGGACCTAGATCCAGTCCCAAATTCCACTTTGCGTTTACTTGCCATAGCCTGTCTTTCATGAGCTGATACCTCTGTCTCTGTCTCTCTGTCTCTCTTTTCAGTTTTTGCCCAAGCTCTACTAAACTCCAGCTTCTGGTGGTGCTGGGGATTGAAATTGGATCTTAGCTAGCTCATACATGAAAGTCTTTCTGCATAACTGTCTCCCTCTGACAAAACAAGAAACAAAACAAAAATAAACAAACAAACAAAAATCACCTTAATGATTCTGTTTCTTTCTGTTGCTTACAACCAAGGAATCTTTATACTATTTTAAGTTTTTAGCATTTAATCTGAACCAGCCCTTGCAAGTTGGTCACAGATACTAGCCTCTCCCCCCCCCTCTTTTTTAATAATTTTATTTGGGGCTTAATGTTTTATAATACAGTTGTTGGCACATGGGTCACAATTTCTTCCCTGTGATGGGTGCCTGCAAAATTTCATAGGTTCTGTTCTGCTCTTTTCTTTTTTTAATTATTAACATTATTACTTGGTAGGACAGAAATTTACAGTGAAAGGGGCAGGAGAGAGAGAGAGAAGCAACCAAGCAAGCAAACTGCAGTGCTGCTTAACTCTGAAGCTTTGGACTGGATACTTACAGGTGGTAACATGTGCTCAGGTAAGTACTCCACTGCCTGAAGCCCCTCAGATTCTTTGTTAAATAACTGTATTGTGAATCTCAACTTGGGGGAGACTACACAATGGTCATGCAAAAGACATTCACACCTGAGGCTTTGAAATCCCAGGTTCACCTCCATAAACTGTAATTCCATGTTCAATCACCATGAACTAGAGCTCAGCTGTGCTCTGATACAAAACAAAGCAAATTAAAATTACTTGCTCATGATTACTCAACATGTTCTAGAACCAGAATTTAAACTCCAAGTCTTAAAAAGTTTCTGCTTATTCCACAGCAAGTCAGCCCTAACCCCAGCACTCAAGAATCTTGCAGAGAAGTGTGGAAGAGAGAGAGAAAAAAAAAAAAAATCACTAGAGTAGATGGCAGTTTCAATCCCAGAAACATGTACAAGTATATATGGAACTCAGTGGAATCACTGATTTCAATCATAAGAGATAAAGTCAAGGCTTCAAAAGAAGACAGTAGTGGGTGGGGAAGATAGCATAATGGTTATGCAAATGCTCTCTCATGCCCGAGGCTCCAAAACCCCAGATTCAAACCCTAGCTCTATTATAAACCAGAGTTGAGCTTTGCTCTAGAAGAGGGGGAGGGAAAGAAGGGGAGAGAGGGAGAGGGAGGGAGAGGGAGAGAGGGAGAGAGGGGGGGAAGAGAGAGAGAGAGAGAGAGAGAGGAATAGCATTGTATTGGGGGTGATTTGGGGCTGAGTTCATTGCCCTTATGCTTAAAGATTCATCACATATAAACTCAACAAAGATTTGAGGAGAAAGCAGAATTTTTAGGAATTTTAAACATTATTCAGGAAAAATGAGAACACCCACATGTTGGAGTACACAGGGGCCAAGAGAGAGAGAGAAAGCCAGAAAGAAAGAGAGCCTGAGAGCCTTTACTCACATGATGGCAGGCCCACCTAGGCCAAGAGTAAGCCACACCCATAGGCCAGTTTATACAGATATCCAGAAGCCCCTGGTCCCCACCTGCAGGGGTAAAGCTTCATGAGTGGTAAAGCAGGGCTGCAGGTCTGTCTCTGTCCCTCTCTATCTCTCCCTCCCATCTTTATTTCTCTCTCTATCCCATAATAAAGGAAAGTCAAAATTAAAAAAAAAATTGAAACTCAAGCCTGGGACATAGCTCAGCTGTTAATATTACCAGGAAATGCACACCTCCGATTCCCAGGCATCACTCTAGTCCTCTGGTGCATACTTGGGTGGAACTTGAAGGAATCATGTTAAGTGAGATCAGCCAGAAGGGGAAGAACTAATAGCTAGTGAATTCACTTACTGATTGGCTGTAAGACACAATGAAATGGAAGACAGAAGACAAAACTTACCCAGACTGGCTCTGTTGCATAGATCAAAGGTCTCTAAAGGGAGCAGGACGGGCCTGGGGACCTAGTGTTCTATTGTGGAGGATGTGGTACGTTGACACTTGCTGCGGAGAGATATGAAACTGTACCCCTGTGAGACCAACAGGCTCATAAGTCAACATTTTCCCTGATAAAGTCACCTATTAAAAATAATATCAGCCTGGGAGGTGGTACAGCGGATGAGGCTTTTGACTTGGAGGCATGAGACTACAGATCTGATTCCAGGCATCACAAGTACTAGAGCAATCATCTGGCTCTCTCTCTCTCTTTTCTCCCCATCTCTCTCATACATAAACAAACCTTTAAATAAATTAATTAATTAAATAGAAAAATAAAAACCTCCTAACAATTCCAGAACATTCTTCCAAATTTATATTGTGGGAAAATGAGGCTGCGGGGGGGGGGGGGGGAGTGGCTTGTCCAGGGTCATGTATCTCATAGACAGCAGAACCAGCATCCAGCTCCTGAAGTGTCTGATGCCACTGAGTGGCACCAAGCTGAGTGTGTGAGGGGGGCCCTGGTGGTGGTGGGTGCAGGTGCACTGGCCAGTGTGGGTGGGTAAGACCCAGGAAGCAGAGAGGCTATAGGAATCCAGCTTGGCATAACAGATAGAGCATTGGACTCTCAAGCACGAAGTCCTGTGGTAAATCTTCAGCATCACATGTACCATAGTGATGCTCTGGTTCTCTCCCTCCCACCCCCATTCCCATGCTCAGGAAGCAGTCCTCAAGCCTCATTTTGACAACAGCAAGTGCTCACTCAGCACCTCCTCCAGGTAGGCGAGCCCAGAAACTGGTGACAGAGACACGGATATAGAGACATATGTGTAGAGAACCTTAGCCATTTGCCAAGGCCCTGAGATCAGATGTGTCTCAGAGTGGAGAGAGAATAACTAAATCCAGTTGCCATAAAGTTGATCAGAAGTGGTTAGATGGGACACACATATAAGACATTCCAAGCTAGAACAGTGTCAAATATGTGCACAACCATCTCAAGCTTCCAGGAGTATTTATTTGTAAAATTGTGCATTGCATCAAAAAGGAATAAGGAAGACTAAAGATGGTTTTAATTTAAGTAAGACATACATCAGGAGTAAATGTCCTGGCACAAGATAACAGGTGGTTACACAGCATATCAACACCAGAATACGTTTCTAAGCGGGGAAACATCAGAGTAAGGGTGCTTAAAACTGTCATCGTCCAAATGTCACATCAGGTACATTCATCTGATGCCATATTTGATTAGATATTGAGTTGACTCCAATTATGCTATGCACAATCTCCAAACCCTCGGGGCAGCAGCCAGACACAGAAATTAGGGGTGATTTCATGTGTGCAGTATTTCTATAAGACTGAGGGCAGTAACCTATGACATGTCCAGATTTGCTCTAATGCAGGGTTTTGTAACAAGGGACATAGCTTGAAAAATAGGTCTCATGGTACCTGAAATGTACCTGGCAGACAAACAACATTTATTTTGCAAACCTAGATGCAAAGGTAACAATTAGTAACAATTAATAGGCTTGTTATAATCTAACATGTATCAGGAAGTCTGAGATCAAAAACTTCTCCATCGTAAGGGCCTTAGTTCAAGTCTCTCTGCCAAGTGGGGAAGGGTTTGGACTTTGGACAGAAGGCTGCTTGAACATATGTGTCACCACATGACAGTTTACATACAGTCATGATTAAGAACCACTGGAGCACAGAGCTCAGCCTCCCTCACTGCCTTTCAAGAGGTTCAGAGACACAGGAGGAAATGACACTCAGAACCATAGGCCAGACCCAGGACTGATACCTTCTGTAGTACAAATGAACTAGTGTTTCCAAGAAAAATCCAAGTAGCTTGAAGAATAAGGTGAGAGCATCCTAGTAGGTTGTGCAGTGGATAAAGAGTTGGGTTCTCAAGCAAGGAGTCCCAAGTGTGATCTCTGGCAACCTGTATGCCAGAATGATGTTCTGGTTTTTCTTCTCTTTCTTTCTAATAAATATATTTTCTAAGAGACAGGCTGGGCAGATATCTCACCCTGTTAGAGCACCTACTGGCATGCCTAAAGCTCCAAAGCCCAGGTTCCACTGCTGGTGCCACCTTAGGCCAGAGCTGAGCAGTGCTCTGGAGATCTCTCTCTCTCTCTCTCTCTCTCTCTCTCTCTCTCTCCCTCCCTCCCTCCCTCCCCTCTTCTCTCTCTCTCTTCTCTCTCTCTCTGCCTCCCTTGCCCCTCCCTCTCCTGTACCCTTTCCCCACGTCCTCTCTGTTGCTCTCACCCTCTCATAATAAATATTTTAAAACAAATTCAGACTATTACATCATGAAAGGTGAGTCAACTATATAGCAGGTCAGCTTCTTGCAGACTTGCAAAAGAATCAATGAATGTAAAGTGCTTAGCACTGGAGCCAGGTGATGGTACACCTGGTTAAGTTCTCACATTACAGTGCAAAAAGACCCAGGTTCAAGCCCCTGATCCCCACTTGTAGGGGGGAAAGCTTCACAAGTGGTGAAGCAGGTCTACAGGTGTCTGTCTCTCTTCCTCTCTATCTCCCTTCTCAATTTTTTTCTCTTTAATAATAACTAAAAATATTCTTAAAAATAAACCTGAAAAAGGTGCTTAGCGCAGTAGCCAGAACACAGTAAATAGGGCCTTTGTTCTCTTGCATCACCCTCGTCTCAGATTTCTCTTTTTTATTAGTTATTTAATACTGATTTACAAAATGATAAGATAACAAGGGTATAATTCCTCACCATTTACACCACCAGAGTACTATGTCCCCATTCTCTCCACTGGAAACTGAGTAGTTTTCCCAAGGTCACAAATATGGGCTGACTATTACTTCCAGAGGAGGAGAAATGTTAGGGGAAGGTGATCAGAAGGCATTGAACTCTAATTCTATCAGGACCCAGACAGAGAAGAGGAAAAAAGGAAGGACACTCAGAAGTAGTAATAGGTGTGACTTAGAAAGGAAGAGAAGGCAGAACAATAGAAGACTGGGCAAATACATAAAATATAGATATAGAGGGTGTCGGGTGGTGGCGCAAAGCGCAAGGACCGGCGTGGGGATCCCGGTTCGAGCCCCCCGGCTCCCCACCTGCAGGGGAGTCGCTTCACAGGCAGTGAAGCAGGTCTGCAGGTGTCTATCTTTCTCTCCCCTTCTCTGTCTTCCCCTCCTCTCTCCATTTTCTCTCTGTCCTATCCAACAACGAATTGCGTCAACAAGGGCAATAATGATAACCACAACGAGGCTACAACAAGGGCAACAAAAGGGGGGAAAGGGGGGAAAAATGGCCTCCAGGAGCGGTGGATTCATGGTGCAGGCACCGAGCCCAGCAATAACCCTGGAGGAGGAAAAAATATATATATAGATATAGAAATAATAGTATTCTCTTAATATGTCTTAATATGTACAATTCAGGTGATGGCAGCCTCACTTTAGCAATGCAGGGAGACAAAGGTCTTCAGGGCCTGGCAGCCCTAGGTTCGACCAGTGCAGTGTGCACATGCAGCCAGCAGATGGCAGCACAGGCCTGTCTATGGGCCCCTAGACCGGCTGGGCTCTACTGCTGTGAGAAGCTGAGAGCAGCCTTCACCATTACCTTCACCAGGGTGCCCTTCTCTTCCAGCGGGTGTGTGTGTGTGGGGGGAGTACATAAAGCAGAAGGAGAGACTTCACGGGGCTGTTGGCAGATGACCAGTGTTGCGGGGTTCAGAGAGGCAGTCTCAGAGCCGCTCAGCTGAGGGTTTGAGGGTTGCCTGTCCAGCTGTGCCAGCCTGCACCCGGCTTCCTTTCAACGTGTTTCCTTTTGAAGGTGCTTCTGTATGTGAGCAAGGGAGAGACCAGACCGCTGTGTGGTGCCGGCCTGTGGCGCTGCAGGGCTTGGACCAGGCACAATAGTCCTGTGCTCTAACTGCACGGGTTCGACTCCCCCATCCTGCAGCTGCTGCTTTTAAAACCCGGGAGTCCCAGTTCCCCCATTTGAAGCCCCCTGAGCAGAGTCAGCCTGCTTCAGGTGAAGATGGGGTGATTCCCACCTGGACCCCCATCCCACCACACCTAGCTTAAGGCCATCTTCCCTGCCCCTTCAGAAAAGGCAATTGACACACGCGTGAACACCCTGTGGATGTTCAGTGACCTACCCCGCCTCCAATCCCCCCAAGGCTCTGGGCAAGGCCTGTGCCTTTTGTCTGGAGGCCCAGGAGGTAGGCTGGGGGTGACCAGCAGAGGGCGCCGCTGAACTGGGAGCTTAAGTGCCTTTTCAGTCTCTGCTCTTGCTTGCTGCACACCTGGACTCTCCATGCTGTGTGTTTTGATGAGGACGGAATGGTCAAAGGCACTGAAGCACCCAAAGGGCCTGGTGTGGAGTAATGGCCCTGAGAGTATTGCCTCACTCCAAGATTGACTTAATGCTCCATGGTTTGTCCCAGGTTTTTGCAGCAAAAGTAAAAAAAGAAAGGGTTTAATGCCTGTCAAAAATGCCTTGCAGAAGGACATCTCATAAAAACTGCAGCAAAGGTGGGCGTGAGGAATAACATCATTGCAAGACTGGCCAGCTCCTCATGGGGCGTGAGCGCTTCCACACTATGATCATCATCTCTGGCATTATGCTATTCCACTGCAGAACACTGTGCCCCAGTATGGTTCCGTAGCCCCCATGTCCACTTGGTCGATTCCAAATTATATTCCTCCATGAGGATAATTTCTGGAACCATCCGTTCCACCCCAGTTCCATGGCTGCCAGTTCTTAGCAACATCACCCCTCCAGATATTCGTCGGGATGCAGCATCATCTAAGTTCATTTCCCACGTCTGCGCTCAACCGGACCTGCCAATATAAGCGGATATCTTCGCCCACCCTGTCCACCGCTTGACGCCTACACTGAACTTCTCTGTTCCAGACTCTTGGAAACAGAGTTGGCAGTCAGCTGAGGTAAAGAACAAACACCTCATCACAGATCCCTGCAAGCGTCAACCCGGCTTTGACCTAGCACATTATGATTGGGCCCTCCTCAATCGCTGTCGAACAGGCCATGGCCGGTGCGCCGCTATGTTCCATCGCTGGGGAGCCAGAGACGACCCGAACTGCCCCTGTGGCTACAGACAGACTATGACCCACATAGTCAATGACTGCCACCTCTCCAGATTCAAAGGAGGTCTCGAAACTTTACATCAGGCTCAACCTGACGCTGTTGACTGGCTACGGAAGAAGGGCAAACGCTAGAAGAAGAAGAAGGGAAGCCTTGCAGTTAAATAAAGCTGGCCATCTAGACAAGGGACTCTGAAAAAGTCACGGCTATGAAGGCCCTGCTTTGGTTTTAAAATAAATTCTTAGGGCAGGCAGTGGTGCTTTCAACTGGGTGTGCCCCTGTGTCTGACACCCATCTTTCTGCTCCCCAAGAGCCTATTCGGGGACACTTTCCTGGGATAGCAGTCACTGTTCCCCAGATGCTCAGCATGGAGCTGCTGGCTGCTGCTCCCCCTCCTGCATCTCTGGGGCTCCCCTGGGACACACACCCCAGGAGTCTCTCCTTTGCTCTGCCAGGTGTTTCCCTCAGTATCTAAATCTGGGCTTGCAAAGCTGATGGAAAAGCTGAATGTTCCCTGCTACTCAGTAGAACAACACTCCTTTTGAGGTAGTTTTACATATTCTTTTGGTCTGTTGATGCTAAAATAAGTTTCCAAAGGATGTAATGCTCACAGATTTCCAGAATCTGCCCCCAAATAGCCTAGCACATAAGAATATTCTTCTTTGAGATTGTGCAAAAGCAAACCAGCAAATACTGCACTTGTCACAGAACCATATGTGGTCTAAAAAGACTAAGGTATTTCTAACTCTTAGAGCTTTCCTGCTGGCTCTCTCTCTCTCTTTCTGCATAATTGTTCTACTTCACAAGGCAGTCTGTAAATCTTCCCATTACAGGTTCTCAGGTCACAAGGTCATCTTAGATAGCTTAAGTAATTTTATTGGAGGTAAGAAATGACAAGACCACTTAAGTTGAATTTCAGACCATTTGTTAATAGGTAGAAGCTCACAGGTTGGTATTGTTTACTTTTTAAAAATGTTTTTAAAATTATATTTATTTTAGTAAGAGATATGCAGATACAGAGAGAGAGTTAGCGCAGAGCTTATCTCTGACCTATGGTGGTGCTCAGAATTGAACCTGGGAATCCAGAGTCTCAGGCAAGAACATCTTTTTGCATAATAATGACTCTGTCTCTATATCCTTCTGTTATGTTTTCTAAAGAAGACCTGGTTATGGATGTTAATAAAAATAGGTGGTCTTTCATATATCAACTTGTCTAGACTGCATCCACTGTCCCTTGACAGTTATTCTCCCTAGGGCTTTAGTATAAACTGGGATGAGTTAAAGATAGAGTTGACCCTTAGGTCAAGGGGGTGGCTCAGCAGCACAGCACCTGCCCCGTATGTGTGAGGCGTTGACTTCACTTCCCACCACACAGGAGCACAGGAGAAGTCCATGGAGGGAGGTTGCAGTGTTATGCTAGATCTCAGCTGCTCTCCTTCCCTGGCTCTCTCTTTCTGTCTCCTGCACTCCACTTGGTCACAAAAAGGAATAAAAATGTTCCATTCTGCAGTAGAGCACATGCAGATGATTTTGAGTTGAATCTCTAGTACATTCTGAAAAAGGGTCCTTCCTACTCAGAGAGTGGCATGCTGTCATGGAACCACAAGGTCATGGAATGGAAATGTGTTGGGATTCAAGGAGCTGAACTGACTAAACACAAAGCTTCTTCTCCTTACATAGCTTCCCCAGGAAAGTGCTTCTGCATATGCCACACTCTCTACTCTCTCCCCTCTCTCACTTGTCTCTTTCTCTTCTTCTCTCATTGTTTCCCTTTACTACATCATTGGAATTGTCCAAACTTCAAAATACTTCATCACAAAACTTGCTAAGTGCTTCAAGATGAACATTTTTATTTTCCTCTTTCTTTCTCTTCTATCTTCTCCTCCTCCCTCTTCTTCTCTACCTCCACCTCCCCTTCCTCTTTTTTATTGCCAACAGGGTTATCAGTGGGGCTCAGAGGCTGCACAGTGAGTGTACCATTCCCGATGGTCACCCTTCTTTCCCCCTTCTTTCCATTTTTTTTGATAGGACAGAGAGAAACTGAGAGGGCAAGGGTAGTAGAGAGGAAAAGAAAGAGATACTTGCAGTACTACTTCACTGATTGGGAAGCTTTTCTTCTGCAGATGGGGGCTAGGGAATTGAACCCAGGTCCTCCAGCATGGTAATATGTGCACTAGCTGTGGTGCTATTTTCTATCCCCTAATATGGGCCTTTTAGCAAGAACATTCTCTTACACACTCCCATCATCAGAGCTAAGAAAAGCAACCTTGATTTTTATATTGGATAGATGCTGTCCCTTTTCAAAAGCTTCACATGTTCCAAATAGGCCTTCTACAGTGAACCAATGATTACATTTTGCATTGGGTTATTAGGTCTCTGAATTCTTTTTTTCTTTTTAAATTTTTTAATATTTATTTTCCCTTTTATTGCCATTGTTTTTTATTGTTGTTGTAGTTATTATTGTTATTATTGATGTCATCGTTGTTAGGACACAAAGAGAAATGGAGAGAGGAGGGGAAGACAGAGGGGGAAAGAAAGACACCTGCAGACCTGATTCACCACTTGTGAAGTGACTCCCCTGCAGGTGGGGAGCCAGGGACTGGAACTTGGATCCTTAAGCCCGTACCGGGATCCTTATTCCTGGTCCTTGTGCTTTGCACCATGTGCGCTTAACCTGTTGCACTACTGCCCAGCTCCCAGGTTTCTGAATTCTTATTGCATCAAATTGTTTAGATCCCATTAACTACCCAGGAGGACTTCCCACATCTGGATGTGCATGATTTTACTCCCAGATGTATTGCAGAGGCAGATTTCAGCAGAGGTGTCACACAGGTGATTTCAATTTTCTTTTTAATTTTTAAAATTTCCCTTTTGTTGCCCTTGTTGTTTATTGGTGTTATATAATTATTATTATTGTTGTTGTTATCTTTTATTAGATAGAAGAGAGAGAACTAGAGAGAGGAGGGGAAGACAGAGGGGGAAGAGAAAGATAAGACACCTGCAGACCTGCTTCCCCACTTGTGAAAGGACCCCCCTACAGGTGGAGCCGGGGAGCCGGGGGCTCAAACCAGGATCCTTAAGCTGATCCTTGTGCTTCATACCACGTGTGCTTAACCTGCCGGACTACTGATTTCAATTTTCTAACATGTGTGCTCAACCAGGGGCACCACCCACCAGCTGGCTCCATGCTTTCACTTTTTGTTAAAACATGAAACACTACTGAACAACACCGTTACAATAAGCTTGAGACAAACGCTGGACTAGGGATTACTCCTTTTCTTCCAAAAGACCACTTTTGAACTGTATGAAGGTTTATTGTATATTTCATTTTACAGCTCAGAAAAATAGCACTATGAACAGTCTAGTACTTCCTGGTCTAGCTAGAGTTGTTGCTTTCCTAGTGACTTTTTTCAAAATGAAATCTGCTTTCAAATATCATTTTCAACAGAAAATACAGTTCCATACTCCTTTAGTAACAAACAAGGATGTCTGGGAGACTATATAATGTAAAAGACTTCCATGACAAAGGCACTGAGATCCAAGGTTCAATACCCAGCAGCATCGTAAGTCAGAACTAAGCAGTGTTCTGGTATCTCTGTCTCAGGCTCTCTCATCAAAGTAACATTTTTTTTTTTTTTTGCTTAAATTGGGACTTTATTGAATTACTAAATCCAGAGATTTATTCCATGTGTCACTAATGATGGCCCATCCCCCATGCCATTATTGTAATGAGGTGATGTCTTTGTTCTTAAAGTAGGCTATTCTTAGTGAATATTTAAAATAGTTTATGGGCTGGGGAGATATAGCACAGTGGTTATGCAAAAAAGCCTTTTATGCCTGAGGTACCAAAGGGCTCAAGTTCAATCCACAGCACCACCATAAGCCAGAGCTAACCAGTACTCTGCTGAAAAAATTATCTTGATGCCTTCTTAAAAACCCTATCATAAAATTTCCTTTTACAAACACCAGTTCTTTGTATAATATCCACTGACCTTAGAAATATTTTGTCCATGCAAATACTTCCTTATACATGTTTTCCATATTATGAACAACCCTGAAAAATGTGGTATTTATAACTTAGTATAATAAACATTGATGAAATTCTAACAATCACTAAATCATGATTGTACAGTAGCCTATGAGTCTTATATTTTTCTTACATCTATGATACAATTAAAATACTTCTGTGGTTGCTTACTGCCAAACTGCATATTGCCCATTTTGAAATTTCAAGCCATACATCATTCTAAATCCCTATGTCTACAAATGATACTTTAGGCATTTGTGCTGAGCAGTCAGTGAACACAGGTGGGGGGCTGTGACTCATCTTTCACACCTATTTGTTGCCATCAGGGTCATCTCTGGGGCTTGGTGACTGCATGACATCACCAATCCTGGGCCTTTTATTAACTAATTTTTTGAAAGAAGGTGAGACAGAGAGAGAAAGGAGGAAGAGAACCTGCAGCAGTGCTCCACAGCTAGTGAAGTTTCCCCCCTGCAAGTGGGAGCTTGGAGCTAGAAGCCAGTTCTCTGTGCAGGTTAGCATGTGCACTCTAGTGGGTGTGCCACAACCATGACACATGGTTTGTAACCTTGCCTAAACCTGCACTTAAATCAATATTTAAAATTAATAATCTGAGTTCACCAACATTACTACAAAGACCTCTTGCAAGAAGGCAGATACAGTTTAGTGGCCTGTTGGTAAACTTGTTAGTGTAACAGCCTTTGTCACTGATGTTTAAATCAGGATTTCTGACGGGATGGCTGCGTATTCCACAGCAGCACACCAAACAGCAGCACACTACAGGGAAATGCAGCACTTCTAAGATTTCCACAGGAGATGTCCTTGCATTTGCTGACAAGTGCACAGGAACTAAAGCCCGGTTATCCTGTGTCACACACTGCTCTGTATTGAACAAATCTGCAAAGAGGCAGAAGAGGTTGAGTGGCTTTTATTTTTATTAAAACAGAAGCATGCAAAGTTTGAATTGGCAGACTCAAAAATGCAAGCCTTCAGCACCACTTGTTCTGAAACCCCAACTATGTTTTTTTGTTTGTTTGTTTAAATGATAAAGCCTGTGGAAGACTTTATTCACAATCTAGTTCATCTGCACTAAGTTGATGAGGTCCCGGATGGTGACTCTGGGAGACTGCTTGTGTCTAGCAGCAGCTCTGAGGTGGCTGCTTCTGTCTCTCTCCAGAAGGTGGTGTGTCTCTGGCAGGAGGAACACTCTGGGGACCCCTGGGGCATGTGAGTCTGCAGTCCCACACGTGGAGGTGTGTAATGCCACAGGCCCTGGGCTGGGGCTGATGGATATACGCCAGAGAAGCAGAGCTTCCCAAGAGGGGCGTAGGGTCTGAGGAGTGTGAAGTGGGATGAAAGCACAGGGTGGGAGGGGCAACCCCCTATGAACTGTGGCCGCACTGAGTGAGGCCCCAAAGAGCAGCAGCCTGGAGCTGGCAGCACAGGGAGCATCATGGTGGAGCAGGGTCTCTGCTGAGGGTGGGATTTGTGAGGAGGGACACTCTGCAGGGCCTCTCCCAGCCATGGCTGCCTGCTCCTCTGTCAGGACACTCTTGGAAGGGGAGCCTGGGTTGCAGTTTCTCATTCTGGTAGCCCTCCCACCCCTCCCCCCATCTCCTCTGCTGTCCTGCCCCTGGCTGAGCACACACCTGCAGTGGCTGTGCAGGCAGTGGGGACAGACTCTCTCCCACCATCTCAGGGTAGGGGCAACTGGGCACCTGCGGCCTCTGGACAACCCTCACTGGAGGCTTTGCTGGCTTGGATTTTCCTGCATTTCTCTTTCCGCCATCTGTTCTTGCAGGAATGTCATCTCATGATGCACTCCCATCAAGGCTTCACTGAGCCCACCACCCTCTCTGCAACACATGCTTTCAATCAGTAGACATGAGCCATTTTCTTTGGAGCCCAACACTGCCTTTTACATGAATGTTCTGACTTCTCCTACCCTTCTTTGGTGTCTTTAAATTTCTGTTGGCAGTGCTTTGCTTCTTTCCCAGCCGCACTAACCGCACTAACCTTCGTTTCTGCAACTGCCAGGCCCTCCTTTCTATCTTCCACCTTCAGTTGTCTGATCTTCATTTGCAGGGCCTCCTCCCTCATGTCTTAGAGAGTCTCTAAGATGTTAAGTTCTCCCTCAGACTGCTGAGGTCCTCTGTGAGCCCAGCTTTGTGGAAAGGCGGGCATCGTGCTCACCTCTGCTTTTCTTCACTCAGTCTTCCAGTCTTAACTGGGAGGCTTTAAATTCACCTCGGTTACATCTCTGCTCCTCTTCCGGGCAGACATTGAAGTCTCTGGACAGGAAACACTATCACCCACTCAGGTGGACTTTGCAGCTCCCATCGGGTCTCCTTTTCCTTCTCTACTGGCTAAGTTATCTGACCCACATCGTCTGAGATCTGGATGTCGCCCTGCAGACTCACTGCTTCAGAGATGTATTGTCTTCTTAGTGTATGACAGGTGCTTCCACAACTTCTGAGATCCCTCCAGTGATGGAATTGGCTCACTGTGATCAGACTGGGGCTGCTTCCAGTCTTGGACATATTCGTCCAATTGCTCTTTCTCCTTCTTCCTCCTATGTTTTTTTCTTCCCCCCTTGCTCCCCATGGCACCCAGACTCCATCTATTCTTCATGAACTCTGCCCTCATTAAGGACTACTGGAGGTCCGGTGTGTATTGGCAGCATGGTAGTAGTGTGCGGTATCTTGTTCTCAGATTCAGCTTTCTCTTCTCTCTGTGATAACATATTACACAGCATTACTATTGTCAACCATATATATATATATATATATGAAACACACACAGTACACAAACACGTATTTTTTAAATATTTATTTATTCCCTTTTGTTGCTCTTGTTGTTTTATTGTTGTAGTTATTATTGTTGTTGTTATTGATGTAGTCCTTGTTGGACAGGACAGAGAAAAATACAGAGAGGAGGGAAAGATAGAGACAGGGAGAGAAAGATAAGACACCTGCAGACCTGCTTTGCCGCCTGTGAAGTGATTCCGCCTGCAGGTGGGGAGTCAGCAGCTGGAACCTGGAACCGGGATCTTTACACCAGTCCTTGTGCTTTATGCCACCTGCACTTAAACCACTGCGCTACCACACAACTCCCATATATTTTTTTTCTTAGAGATTGGGAGACAGAGGTGGGGATGAGAGAGAGAAAGAGGAGGGTGGGCAGCAATGGAACATCAGCACCAAAGATTCTTTCAATGCAGTGGGGCCCAAACTCAATCCTGGGTCATCCACTTGTTGAAGCAGTGCACTACCCAACTGAACTATTCCATCAGCCCCCCGAGGTACAAATTGAAAACCCCTTCATCTTGAGGATAGAGGCTCACTTCTAAATAGCTGGGAACCTGCAAAGCCCAAAGCAGACTCCACATATAGTCTCCAGACTCACACGAGAACTCACATAAAATGAGTAGAATTCTATAGATGGTGGACCTGTGCTTTGTGCTCTATTTCTATAAAAATAAAAATAAGAGAAAGGCAGCTGACTCAGCAGTGTTGCACATGTGTGAGAGGCAGCATTTGCTCTCTTTGCTTCATTACAATCACAAAATCACCATGTCACCACCGGAAATTAGCCCGAGAGAAGACAGGGAGCTAGCTCTTTGTGCTACAGCCCCACATGTGTATGTCTCAGGCACCCAGGACCCAGGTTCAATCCCTAGCACAACCAGATGCCACAGCCTAACTTCTCTTCTGGGTTTTTCCTCACAGAAAGTACAGAAACTGAGTCATCTCCTGTTCACTTTTCTGAGGGATAATGGTTTACAGTACATTTGTGGACACATAGGTCCAATCTCTCCCCTACCCATGGTAGGTGTCTGCCCACCATCACACTAGGGTGCTCCTATGTTTTGCTCCATGGCCTGAACCTGCCCCATGTGTGAGCAGGAGTTATCTCAGAGGGAAGCAGCATGGATTCTGCTGTCTTCTTCCTGCCACTAGCTATCCCAGGAGGTGGCCAGTGAGTAAAGAATGCCTTGAGCATGAGCATGAGGTTCTAAGCTTGATAACTCACATGAGCCAGAGTGATGTCTTGGTTTGTTCTCTCTCTCCTCCATTCCCTATAAATAAATGAATTTTAAATAAAAAAAAAAAACAGGTAAGCTGGGACATGAGAAATGGCATCCTAAAAGCCATGCAGGGAACAAAGGGCTGATGGGAGATTGGTGAAGGGACATGGGGGCCTCCCACCACTGTGACTCTTCTGTTGTTTGCAGAGCTGATCATCTGTCTATTGCCTGTCCTTGGGGTCACTGCTTCACACAGGGCCCTCCCCCTGTGACACGCCACCCTCTGCGCAGCTGGCCATGGAGAATCTCCTTTCCAGCTCATGTTCCTACCTGCCTCTTACTGAGCTGTTCCCTCCATTTTCTGCATAAGCCACTTGATTCTTGTTTTCCTGGGGAACCAGATGCTTTGGAAGTTGGAGCCATGAAAAGCATGGAGCAGGGTAGCTGAGTAGGGAATCAGAGCTCAAAAGACAGCTAGTGAAGGGCTTTGAGGGGTTGGGTTGGAAAGCCCTGATCTTACGGGGGTCAACAGTGCCACCTAGTGCCTGACCTTTAGCTTTGGCTTCCCAGGGTTAGCTTGGACCAGGCAATGTGTTTTGTTATCAAAACCAGCTTTATTATCACAAGTCCAAACAGTGTGAGTTTGCATGACTATTGATGGAATGCATTTTCATGTCACCATATGCACTGAATCTTTTGTCTCCAATCCCATTTAATTCAAGGTTACACTATATTTCCTTAAATTCAATTCTGCCAGGGGGAAAAAGGATGGAGCAATTCCAAAGAGGGAAATCACTGAAACTACTGTCGACTTGTCACTTGTCCCAAGTTTTCTACATATGATAATCACATTCTTCTCCCCAGACTTGGAGGGAATTTTGTCATAGATTGTTATCTCTTTATCCAATTCTCCAACCCCCACCTTTCTACCCTTGTCAGTCTTAGGCACTCTGTATTTTAGTTATTTCTTACTACACTGACAATGGAATAAGAACACATGTCATCAGAAATCTATGAAACACTTTTCCAGAAGCAGAGAGGACTTTGACCAAGAACTTGAGATGAGGGGTCCACAGGTCAGCAATCCAGATGAAAACAAGAAGCAGATATATATATATATATATATATATATATATATATTGATTTATGAATCTCATATGTCCTTCAGAGGATTCTGTCATATTTTCAAGGCCAAGTGAAAAAGTGCAGGAAAACATTTTGCTAACCCCACCTCTAGGCTGCCTTCTTCATATGACATTTCCAGATATATGGAGAGGGAGAGAGAGAGAGAGGGAGAGAGGGAGAGAGGGAGAAAGGGACAGAGGGAGAGAGGGAGAGAGGGAGAGAGGGAGAGAGAGAGGAAGAGAGAGAGATAAAAAGAGAGAGAGACCTGAGGCTGATCCACCTGCCTTTCCTCATGGGTAGGCCCCAGGCTCACCTGCCCCTTGCAGGCCATGTGCTCTGGGCTGCCCTCAGCCTGTGGGAGTCCCTCTCCTAGGTCAGTTCCTGCCTCACCAGATAGGCCTCCTGCACTCTGAGCCAAATTCATGGGGGTGGGGGGGTGTCGGGGGAGTCCTACACCCCACCCAGTACCACCAGGCACTTTCCTCCACAAGAGCCTGTCCCAGTGTGAACACCCAGCTCCACTCTCCACACAAGCCTCCCAGTCCCATTCTGCTCCAGTCTGCACCTACCAGCACATCCCGAGGAGAAAAGCCCTGGTCCTTGGCCCATGGAGTCCCATCTACCACAGCAGAGCAGAGGACAAAGTGGGAGGCCATCAAGAGGAAGGCCAGCAGAAGTGTGTGAGAGCTGCCAGGGCCACCACTCAGAGGACAGGGCTGAGGGGGCATGTGGGGACTGCCCCACCCCTGGGCTGAACTGCAGAGTTGTGTTGGGAAGGGGGGCCAAGTGGGTATGTGTCTTTCCAGATAAAGGCACTGAGAGCCTCGATTTCCCACTTGTAGATTTTAACAGTAAATAAAATTATATGTATATATACAATTCAGAAATTTTAGAGCTTTAAGATACTGTTTTTTGTTTGTTTGTAGATAAGGTAAATAATTTGAAGTTGAATAGAGGAATGAAGGAAAGGGGTAAATACTGAGGAAGAGTCTGGGTCCAGGGCTAAGAAGGCAAAAGAGCAAAAGTTTTAAGGGGCTGATTCAAAAGAGAAGCAAGAATTGGGGGCTGTGCCAGATGAAGACAAGGCTAAAGAAATAATGCTTGAACTGAAGAGGGAAACATAAGTGGAACCTACCTAGAGGCAGTGGAGCTGGAGGAGGAGAATGAGAAGATGAAGGAAGTAGGGGAGAGGAGGAGGGTGGTTTGTGGAGGGGGAGCATAAAGCAACTGGCAAGCCTATGTGAGGACAGGAGTACTGCTCAATTACATTGTTTATACTATTCTTTCAAAGTGAGCATTCCTTTTTGTTTTTGTTATTATTTATTTTCCCTTTTTGTTGTCCTTTTTATTGTTGTAGTTATGATTACTGTTATTGATTTCTTCATTGTTAAATAAGACAGAGAAATGGAGAGAGGAGGGCAAGACAGAGAGGGGGAGAGAAAGACAGACACCTGCAGACCTGCTTCACCGCCTATGAAGCAACACCCCTGCAGGTGGGGAGCCGGGGGCTTGAACTGGGATCCTTACGCTGGTCCTTCTGCTTTGAACCATGTAAGCTTAACCCGCTGTGCTACCACCCGATTCCCAAAGTGAGCATTTCTATCTGTCTCAGTATAACTTTATGCTGCATGAATAAATTAAGTTCCCCAAGGCATTTCCCAGTGGGCCAGGATGATCATCATTTTCAAAGGTTGTTCAACGTGTTAGCTTAAAAGGACAATGGAATCACTATGTGTGGAAGAAGTGTAAGAATCAATGGCTTCCAGCTGCAGTCCTGCAAGCCCAGGACTCTCAGTAGGTGATGTGGTGCATGGAATGAGGACCAGAGACAGTGCTCATTCATCGCAGCTCTGCCTTTCTCAACTTCACAGATGGGGCTTTCGTGTAGGAAGTTGTTGACCACTAAGCCCACTGTTCAAATAGCCTGAGAGAACAGCAGCAGGCAGGCGGGCATGACCTTGTCCCCTTACTCTCTCATACTCCTCTCGGTCTACCACTAAGAAACACAGGTGTGCTTTTCACTCTCCCTCCCCCACACACATTCTAGAGTCTTTTTTCGGGAGCCTTAATAAAAGAAGCACAGTTCAGACTACACCTTAAGGGCACAGTGAGTATCCAGAAGCAACGGCAGAGAAATGAATGTAGTGTGATAAGTAAACCAGGTACTGTACAAGCCAGACCTGATTCAGAGGTTCTGTAAACTCAACATTCTACACAAGGAGAACAGACAGTCAGGTGCCATCAGCCACGCACAGCCTGTCCACCTCACAGGACTGCTCTGGAGGTTGAATGAGAAGATGCTCTGAGAAGCAGAGAGGATGGCATGGAATCGTCTCCCCACAAATGGTCGCTGCTATTCTGTGGAGTGTCAACCACTTACTCAATGATGTCGTGTCAGATGCAGTGTGCTGGTCTCTGAAGGGATGAAATGCCTCCACTGATCTGTCCTGTCTCTTCCTGCTCACCTCTGCCCCTGGGGTGTTCATCCGGTGCCAGCAGGACTGTGAACAAAGGCAGACTTGATGGGTGGCAACACGATAGGCGGGACAGGCCAAGCAGAGGGAGGTCCAGGGAGCAGCAAAGGCTGTGCCACCTGCAGATCCTGGTCAGATATGGAGCAAAAAGTGAGTTTGTGTCAGAAATCAGCAGAACAGGTGAGTATCCTGAAGACCTTTTCACCCAGCTGTGCCACATTCACTTTTACAGTTGCCTACTGATCAAGTGCGTAAGTAAAT
Source organism: Erinaceus europaeus (assembly GCF_950295315.1). Lineage (NCBI taxonomy): Eukaryota > Metazoa > Chordata > Mammalia > Eulipotyphla > Erinaceidae > Erinaceus > Erinaceus europaeus. The sequence continues at coordinate 54,504,617 of NC_080178.1, read as the reverse complement.
ACTTTAATAAATACTGCTGGGGTTAGAAGTCTGAACAGAAAGGACTAGTCAGGGAGATTGCTCACCAGGAAGGGAGTGTGCTTTGCGAAACAAGTCGACAAGGTTCAAGTCCCAGCACCACCTGGAAGCTGACACGGCATCAGAGGAATCTCTGAAGCCGGGGCATCTCTCATCTCCCTGTATCTCTCCATCTGAAGAGACCGTTGGTCTGGCAGCAGCAAAAGTCCGTATACAAGCTTCAGGATCTGTAGAGATAATATACAAAAAACATGTAACAAACAACTCTTCTGGTATCATCACCATGTTCTTCCTTCTTCAGCCTAGTTTTTGCATTATCAGCTCAGTGGGAGCTGGGAGATGTCTCACCCAGCAGAGCTCAGGGCAGCATGTGCAGTGGGCAGGCCTGAGCCCTCAGGCACAAGAGGCTTCACAGCAGTGGCACAGTGCCGTGGCCCCTCTACATCTCTGTGTCTCTCTGACTGTCTCTGGCACAAGAAAGTGTTCAAAGGGAGCAGCGTCCAGGAGGCCAGAAAACAACAAGAACCAGACTGCGGAGGCAGTGGCGGCCTGTCTCACCCCGACAGCACGCACGTGTCATTAACAGACACACAGCGCCCCAGCTGCAGTGAGAAACCAGCCTCTCAGGCCGCCTGCAGCCCAGGGCGCCTCAGCGGGAGCACAGCCAGCTCCAGCGGGATCCCTTTCTGTATCTCAGGCGGGGCACAGGGTTTCCAAGTCGCCCTCCGCTCCCCACCCGGCAGCTGCCGGCCCAGGCCCACCAGGCCCGCGGCAGGAAGAGCCCTGGGGGCTGAGGCCCGGCATGGGAGGCAGCAGCCGGCAGGGCGTCCGTGAGGAGCCCCCAGACCTGGCGACAGCCGCACCACTGCCCAGCGCAGGCCGCCCCAGGCCTCCACGCGGGTCTCCGCACACTCCAGACGCAAACGAGCTTCAGCCAAAGAACCGGGAAAGCCTCTAGGTCAGCGCGTCTAGGCGACGCTGGAAATGAACCGCTTTTCGCAAGACGCGTCGCCCAAGCGGCACCCGGAGGAGCGTCAGAGGGAAACACACTGCCAGCAGAAGTGTGACAGGCGAACAGCCGCTCACCTCACATCCGGGTGTGCGCGCCTGGAAGGCCGGGCTGCCTGGGCTCAGACATTTCCAGGCGGCTCAGGGGCCTGTGGCCTCCGCTCCCCTCCGTCATGGCGGGACCCCCAGCCCCGGGAGACGGAGGTGACGGCAGGTGCAGCGCAGCTCGCGGGCTCAGCCTGTCCCCACGCGCAGGCCTCGCCCCCGTCCCCGCGGGCTCAGCGGCACAGCAGCCCGGGCGCGACCCCAGGACGCGGCCTGCGGCTCAGTGTCCCCGCGGGCGGCAGCCCGGGCCCGCAGCCCTCGGACTCGGGCTCCGCAGGGCGCCCACCCCCGGGCCCGCAGACGCGGGGACCCAGGAGCCGCAGGGGCCAGACTGGGGCCCGGGGCAGAGCTCAGCCCTGCTGGGGTCGGGCGCCCTTTACGGGGAGGCGGCGCTCCTGCTGGGCGGAGGCGCCCGCCGTCTTCTGCGGGCTGAGGGGGCCTGAGCCGCGCCGAGACGCAGCCGGGCTCGGGGGCGGGAACTGTTCGCGGCCCGGGGGGTGCTGGGCGCGCGGGGGCGGGGCGCCAGGTGCGCGGGGACAGTTAAGCTGCCAGAGGGGCGCGTGGGGCAGGGGCCGGGGCGCTGCCCGCTGGGGTCGTTAAGAGGCGGTTGAGCCGCCTGTGGGCGGGGCCAGAGTGTGGCTGGGGCGGGCCACGTGGGCAGCGTGTGGGCGGGGCCAGGCGTGTGGCGGGTCCCGAACTGTGTGGGCGGTACCGGAACTGTGTGGGCGGTACCGGAACTGTGTGGGAGGGCTCGGGTGTACACTGGCCGCGCAAAAACCGGGCGCGGGGCGCAGGCCATGGGCCTGGCAGGCCAGTGCCTCATACCCCAAGGTGGTGTTCTTAGGGTTCACCTTTGGGAAAAAGGGCCCTCTGCAGGACCCAGCTGTGTTTGGACAGACAAAGCCTTGACCTGGGGACTTGAGATGAACCAGGTGGGTCAGGAAACCTGCTCTGGTGGCCCAGGCACAGCCAGCCTGGGCTCTGTTCTGCCTCCTTCTGGATAAAGGTCTGAGAGACTGTTGTGTTTTTCCACTTGGACTGTAAAATCCAGTCATAGTCTCCGCATCAGCCACCAGCATGACGTCATTACATAAAAAGATGGCTGTGAAATTTGTGGTTTACTTTTAGAAATTGAGAAAAGTGAAAAGAGACCACAGCGCTGAAGCTCCCAGTGAGGAGGGGCGGGACCGAGCCTGGGTCCGAGCTTGGCAAAGCAGTGAGCTACCAGAACCTTCTCCTGTTGCCTGTGAAAAAAAATCAAACAAAACCCGGACACAGCATCACATAGTAGGTTTTGTTTTTACAGTTACTTATGTGGATATAAATAGAGGGAAATTGTTAGAGAAGGAGAGATACAGAGGTAGAGAGGGAGACAGCCTTAGCCCTGCTTCACTACTTGTGAAGCTTCCCCTCCTGCCTGGAACCCAGGTCTCTGAATTCATATTGCACGGAATTACTAAAAGGTCACATTTATTGTCCAGGGGCATTGTCTACATCTGGATTTGCCTGATACTCACTCCCAGGTGGACTCAGGATACAGATTCTGGCAGGAATGCGCCATAGGTGTATTCACAGCCAAACTCTATAGGTCAACAGTGTTACTATAATGTGAGACAAATTAGTTGAGTATAAATTAATCCTTTCTCTCTAAGGCCTACATTGCAAATCCAACATGCACTCAAGAAGGTGTATCACATACTTCATTTTACAGCTGAACAAGTTTGTCATTGAGAGGAGTCTAGAACTTTTGCTCTAAAAAGAATGTTACTTTCCTAGTGATGTTTTTCACTACAGTTTGCTTCTCACATCATTTTCCACAGACAAATAGTTTCCTTCTCCTCTAGGAATAAGCAGGGGGCCCTGGGGACATAGTGTAATGACTGTGCTAATGACTTTCATGACTAAGGCTCTGAGGTCCAGGTTCAATCCCCAGCACCACCATCAGCCAGAGCTGAGCCGTGCTCTGGCCTTTTCCTCTGTACCTTCCTCTCTGTAGCTCTCACTCAGTAAAGTAAAAGGTAAAATATTGATTGGGTCGTCAGGAAAGTCAAAACACATTTTTGCAATGATCCTGAGTCCCTGCTCCCAGAGGGATAAAGAAGAGGAAAGCTTTCAAGGGCGGGTATGGGATATGGAGCTCTGGTGGTGGGAATTGTGTGCAATTGTAGCCCTCTTACACTATGGTCTTGTCAATATTTCCATTTTATAAATATATATTTTTAAAAAAACACATTTTTCCACACCATCGCTAAGAAGACTTATTTTGTAGAGCGTGAGGACAAAAGGAGATAGAGGGTCAAAGAGACAGAGTGAAGGAGAGAAGCCAGCAACACTACTGCAAAACTCTTGAATCTCGTCCCAGAATAGGAGATGAAGTCAACGACCCTAGTCCACATGCATGTTAATAGGTGCCTCTCCCTGGTGTGACACTGCCGTGACCAGTCAGCCTCCTGTGCGATGACATAGCACGTCACTGCCCTCACATCAACTTCTGTTTAATCCTGTTTTTGGTAACACCCAGATTCTACCAACTATTACTACATGACCTTAGCTAGAGGGCAGAGAAAGTTTAGTGATCTGTAAGCAAACAGATTTAGCATGACAGGCCTTACCACTAGATGTCTTTTTTTTTTTTTAAGCCAAGGAAGTGAAGACCATTGCTGCCTATTCCACTGGTGTACACCTAGAAGGGGACACTCAGGGAAAGTGTGGCTCCTTTCAGCATTTCCACAGCAGCTGTTCCTGAATTTCCTGACACTGACTTTAGTCAGCAGTGACAGGGCCACAGGACCTAAAGCCCAGGGCTTTTGTGTTACACACTGCTCTATAGCAAACAAAACTGAAAGAGGCTGGAGCAGTTGAGTGGTTTATTTTTGTCCTTAATGTCATTCTCGGGCTCTGTGCCTATACTATGAATCCACTGCTTATATGGGAATTTTTCCACTTTTTATTTAGTATTATTATTATCCTTGTTAGGATAAGGACAGATTGAGAGGGGAGTGGAAGGTAGGGAAAAAGACACCTGTAGACCAGTTTCAGAGATTGTGAACCAAACCCCTGAAGGAGGAGAGCTGGGGGCTCAAGCTGGGATCACTGCTCAAGTCCCTACATTTCATACTATGTGCCTTAACCCAGTGTGCCAACATCTGGCCACCGACTTGGGGTTTTTTTTGAAGCAGGAAAGTGCATAATTTGAACTGGCAGACTCAAAATGCAAACTTAAGCACTGCTAGTTTCTAATACCCAACCTTTTAAAGTTTTTATTTTTATATTTCATATTTCAAGCCCATAAAATACTTGAACACTGGCTGGCTCTACATTATAATGACCATGTCGTGGATGGTGGCTGTGGAAGAAGCCAGTATTACTGGGTGCTGTCCAGAGTTGTCTGCTCATGCCTGCCAACGAAGGTGGCACATGTCAGTCAGCAAGAGTGTTTTGAGGTGCTCAGTGAGCACATGAGTGAGTCTATGGGCCCCGGGCTGGAGGTGGGTAATGTGATGAGCCCTGGGCTGAGGATGGTCTGGGTGCCTGGGAAACAGAGCTCTTCTGGGTTGAGTGTGGCTGGCAGTCTTCTAGGAACTGGAGGTATATGCAAACAGTGGGGTGGGAAGGCATTCCCCATCTTCCAGGCAGACAGCCTGGGAGCTCTCCTCTTCTGCCTAGTGGTGTGAAAAAGTCCGGGGTAAATGGTGGGTGGTAGCACTGGACAAGGCCCCAAGGGAAAGCAGTGTGGAGGTGATAGTTGATGCATCATCCATGCTGTAAGTGGTGGTCCTGGTATTACCTGTGGTGTTGGTGGTGGTTCTGGAATCATCTGTGGTGGAGGTGGTGGTCCTGGCATCAGGGTGGTAATGGTAAGTAACCTGATTGAATTTTAACAGTGGGTTTAAATTGTTAAGTTAGTCATTTCTAATAATGACCTTTTTTTTTTTTTTGAAATACTAAATCAACTATAATCTTATACTAGGGAGGCCTGAAGCAACTGGTCTTATCAGTATATAAGATTGGTAAATAGCATTAGATGTCATATGGTGAGGTCTTATATGCTACAGTAAATACTAACCATGGATTTTTAAAGCAAACCAAATCCCCAAATAATGCAGTTATAGAAGTGAGTAACTATGGCTTCCCTAAGGCCTTAGAGGAAGAGGAACAAAGGAAACCTAAAGCAGCCAGAAGGACGGAAATCACTAAAATTAGAGCAGAAATAAACAACATCGAAAATAAGAGAACCATACAAAAGATCTATGAAGCCAAATGTTAGTTCTTTAAAAAGTTAAAAAAAGATTGACAACCCCCTAGCCAGACTCACTAAAAAAAAAAAAAGAAGAAGAAGACTCAAATAAATAGAAATGTATGTAAATGATAGAGGAGTGATTATAACTGACACCACTAAAAATCCAGAATATCATGTGAAACTTCTACGAAGAACTATACGCCAAACTAGAGAATCTGCAAGAAATGGAGGAATTCCTAGAAACATGCCCTTCCAAAACTGAACCAAGAACTACAAAACCTAAATGCACCAATCACAGACAAAGAAATTGAAACAGTTATTAAGAATCTTCCCAACAACAAAAGTCCTGGACCAGATGGCTTTACAAACAAATTCTACAAATCTTCAGGAAACAGATAATGGTAAAATTTTGTTCTCTCCCCTTCCCAACAGATATTCACACTACAGTTTTATCTCTACAGTAAGCTCCTCTGAGATATTCAAACTACAGTCCTTTTTGGATACTAATATGATTTTTTGATTGCTTTACAATTTACAAAATTTTAGGGTTACAATAACACCACCACCAGTGTTCCCTGTGTCTATATTCCCTTCATTAGATACTGCAGTGATGCTCCCAAGGTCACAGAGATGGGTTGACTATTATTTCTATAACTATCTGTCTAGCTACCTATTTTTTCCATGTGTTCTTCAGTTGTGATTTCTCTTTGATTTTAAACATTTTATTTATTTATTTATTTATTCATTTTCCCTTTTGTTGCCCTTGTTTATTGTTGTAATCATTATTGTTGTTACTGATGTCGTTGTTGTTGGATAGAACAGAGAGAAATGGAGAGAGGAGGGGAAGACAGAGAGGGGCAGAGAAAGATAGACACTTGCAGACCTGCTTCAGCGCCTGTGAAGCGACTCTCCTGCAGGTGGGGAGCTGGGGTTCGAACCAGGATACTTACGTTGGTCCTTGCGCTTTGCGCCTCATGCACTTAACCCGCTGTGCTACCGCCAGACTCCCCTTCTCTTTGATTTTAAATCACAGCTACATGTATTGCTACTCCTGAATGTCTTTCCCTTTTTCCACCTCTGTCTGTCCTCATGGAATTGGCTTCCGGCACCCGCTAGGCATCTTCCCCTAATGTTTCTCTCCCTCTGGGAGTATGGACCACAATTCTTTCTGAGGTACACAAGGTAGGATGTCTGGGTTTCTGTAATTGCATCTCTACTGGACATAGGCCTTTACATATTTTTATTGAGGGGGTTAATGATTTACAGTCAGCAGTATATACAGTTGTTGCTACATGTGTAAAATTCCTCAGTTTTCTAAAGGAAATATATTCCAAGTAGTAAAATGTGTAGGAGTTACAGGAATGCAGAGGTTACATAGGCTCCTGTGATGAATATGGGCCCCAGATCAAACTGATGGGGTTGACAGTTAACAATATTTATATACTTTCATGCTTAAACAAGCTAAAATCACGCCCCCCCCCCCCTGTGGCTTTATACACAGGTAATCTACACCTAGATAGACTTCCTAGCTTCTTCACACTCAGAGACCCGCTGGTTTCATCTCTTCTATTCCTACCTTGGGGTGCCTGTTTATTGAACTATTTGTCCTGCCTTAGGCTGTGAGCTGGCAAGTTGCAGATGCTTCAAGGATTCCATCCTGACTTCCCTGAGCAGGGGACCTCACCAGTGTGTGGCAAAATCTCTCCCCTCTCCTGAGCCACATGCCATGGGGAGAGACAAGCTGGCAGTATAGATTGTTCTGTCCACCATAAGTGGCCAGCAGAAAAGTAGTTATGTATGTAGACTTACCACACTCATTCTGATGATGTTTTGTAGATACTCCTTAGATCTCCTAATGCTAAAAATTAGTTTCCAGGGCCAGTAGTGGTGCACCTGGTTGAACAGGTTACAATGCTCAAAGACCCAGGTTTGAGCCCCCAGACCCACATGCATGGGAGAAGCCACGTGAGGGATGAAGTATTGCTACAGCTCTCTTTCTCTCTCTTCTTTATTTCCTCTTAACCACTTGATAACTGGCTTTCTCTGTCCAATAGTTATGATAATAAAAAATGAAAAGTTTTCAAATGAACTCATGCTCTCAGATTACCAGAGCTAACTCACTCCCCAAATACCACTAGCACATAAGAATATTCTTCTTTGGGTTGGTGTAAAGGAAAACTAAACCGAACAAAAACAAACATTGTACTTGAAACAGAACCATATGTGGTCCAAAAAGACTAGCCAATTTCTAATTCTTAGAACTTTCCCACTGACTCCTTTTCTTATTGCATAATTCTTATACTTGCCAATACAGTCTGTAAGTCTTTCCAGTAACAGGCTCTCAGGTCACAAGGTCATGTTATATGGCCTAAGTAATTTTATCAGTGCAAAGAGAAGACATGACCATTTATGTAGCATTTCAGATAATTTATTAATAGGCAGAAGCTCTCAGGCAGGTGTTGGCGCACTGCCTTAATCACACTGAGGTCATGGACCTGCGCATGGGAGCAGGTCGGAAAGCATAGGGTGGGCCCCATACTCCAGGTGGAAAGCCTGGGACCTCTCCTCCTCTGCATGGTGGTGGGCAAAAATTCCAGGCAAAGTGTGGCAGTACTGGACAAGGCCCAAAAGGAAAGCAGCGTGGAGGTGGCAACTGAGAGACCATCCATGGTGCAGGTGGTGGCATCATCCATGGTGGAAGTCCTGGCATTCTCTGTGTTGGTGGTCGGCGTGGTCCTGGCATCACCTGGGGATGAGGTGGTGGTCCTGGCATCAGCCACCATGGTGCTGGCGGTGGTCCTGCCATAACCTCTGGTGGAGGTGGTGGTCCAGGCTTCATCAGTGATGGAGGTGGTGCTCCTGGCCTCCTCGGTGGATGAGGTGGTGGTCCTGGCATCCTCAGTGAAGGAGGAGCACCTTCCACTGGGGTGTGCCTGACAGGTGGCCCTCGATAGTGATGGGGTCCTCTCCCAGCCATGACTGCCTGCTCCTTTGCCAGCACATTCTTCAGTGGGGAGCTTGGCAAAATGTTCCTCACTCCTAGAGCACCTCTGGCTCCTGGCTCCAAGGCTCCCCCAGGATAATCTCCCACCCTGGGCCTAGCTGAGCTCAGTGCTGCAGGTGGCTGTGCAGGCAGATGCTCTCCCAGCATCTCAGCAGCTGCCTTCCCTTCCACCACAAGGTTTTTGCTTGGAGTGTTTGCCCACTTCAGGTGTTTTCCTTTGGTGTCCTGATACTTACTATTGACCCCCACTTGCTCCATTTCCATCTCCATCAGCCCTCCTTTCTGTAGCTTCCAGCCCCTGCTTTAGATCTCTCACCTCCACCTCCAGCCGTTTTATCCTCTGTTTCAGGGCCTCCTCCCTCCTGTCACAGAGCATGTGCATGGTATTGGTTTTCAGCCTCACATGGGCGAGCTCCTCTCTGAGCTCAGCCTCGGTGGACAGGAGGGCATCACACTTTCTTTTGAGTTTGCTCACTTGTTCTTCTAGTTGGGACTTGGTAGCTGTGAGCAGGTGCTGGGCACTTCTCAGCTCCTCCTGGAGGGCCAGTGTGGGTGACTCTGGGAGGGACACGGCCTTCACAGGCTCAGGTGGATCTTCCTCTCTAACCTGGGAGTTCTCCTTGCTGTGAGCTGCCATCAGAGCATGCAGCTTTCTAATGGTGTCACTCAGGATGTGATTCTTTTGGTCCAGAATGTTTCTTTTCTCCTCATAGAGCTCCCCAATAGATTCAAGTTTCAAGTTGTTTTTCTTGGTTCTTTTCATTATTTGGTGTGTTTGTCTGATAGCTTTTGCAGAGCGAGAGAGTTTTTCCTCAATTTCTCTCTGTTCTTTCCTCAGGGTCTTCACCCTCTCAGCAATTTGCTGGATGGTTAGTTGGGAACGTGGTTTTTGACCTGGGAAAAACATTGTCCAGCATAGGATGGCAAGAGAAATGACCCCTAAGTCGACTGCCATGAGAATCAGATTCCAGGGCTTCCCTTCACATTCTGGCCCCAACTGACCTTCAGCGACAAGCACCTGCATCAAGCAGGTCAGGAACGTGGTGCACCATGCAGAGTGGGGTCCCTGCAGCTGCAGGGGCCCCTGAGTGGCATTGCCCCATGCCCAGGGCTCTGCCATATAGTCCATGGTGAAGTGGCCAAAGAGGGGTGGCCCTGCTTCCCAGAGGAAGTACATGGCACCACCCCTCTTCCGCAGTGTCCTCTATAGCAATGAGTTCAGGAGCAGCATCAGCAGACAACTTTGCCTTCTGCTGCCTTCTGAGCATGTGGTCCTGGGCTGCCAGGACTTCATCAGACAATCAGCAAGGTGATGGCATCAGGATGTCACAAGGCTGGGTGTGGGCTGAGACATGGGATTGTGTGTGTGGTTGGGCTGGGGTTGCTGTTGGGACTGGAGACGAGGGTCCCTTACCTGTTTTCCTGTTATTTCCTTGCTTCATGTAGACTCAGAAGCCCTAATCTTCTCAAGGTGGCACCCCTGCCACCTGACTTTCTGATGCCTGTTTATGTGACACACACACTAAGTTACGAGTGTTCATATACTCTGTTCTACAGTAAAACCTCTTCCTCCTAAGATTTTACCCACCCATTTCATAAGTGTTTTAAGAGTTGCTTATCGGGGTTGGGTGGTAGCACAGGGGCTTAATGGCACTTGGCGCAAAGTGCAAGGATAGGCATAAAGGTACCAGTTCAAGCCTCTGGCTCGCCACCTGAAGGGGTTCGTTTCAGAAGCTACTGAAGCAGCTCTGCAGGTGTCCCTCTTTCCCCCTCCTCTCTCCATTTCTCTCTGTCCTATCCAACAGCATCAACATCAGTAACTACAATAATAATCACCACCACAACAATAAAACAACAAGGGCAACAGAAGGGGAAGAAACAGCCTCTTGAGGCAATAATAATAATAATAATAATAAGAAGAAAAGTAGCTTTAGGAATAGTTTTCCCACGTAGAGAAACTGTTTGCAAAATTTGTTTAAATGATGTGAAGTTATTGACTGACTCTTTCTGTCTGAAAAGATGTGATTGATATGCTGTAGAAGAGATGCTTTCTGCTTCAAATTAAGCCACATGCCTATTTTCTCCACCCTATGTGAAGACATACCACAGTCATCAAGGAAGAAATCCTCAGAGTGTCAATTAGAGAAAAGGCAGTGCAGTGGAAGAAGAAATCATGGTTAGACTAGATGTGATGGAAGTAAGTAGAGACAGGTAGGAGATGAAAGAGACGTAGTGAGAATCACATCTGTCTTGAATTTCTTGTCTGTGTGTGTGTGTGTGTGTGTTCCATGAAATAGAATTAGGCAGGAGCTCCTGCATTCAACAGGTATCTTGAATTCCCATTTGTGGAGTGTCTGGCTGTGTTCCTTCCACTGGTGAATCCTGGTGTGGAATTTTATATCTTATTCTACTCTAAGTAGAGACTTGTGAACAAACACACAATTCTAGGCCCCGGGACTGGATGTCCTGTGTTGTCTTGTTTCTGCCTTGCTATCTTTTTATCAATGTGCTTCCTGTGTAGGGAAGCTCTTGACCTGCCAAGAATGAGAAAAATAGAATAAGGAAGAAAGTTACCCTCATGGGTGGCTTAAAGATCATAACAGAAATCAGTGCAGTTGTAGGGTCACTGCATCAGATATGTGTTTACAGGGAAAAGTGGAGGATCCCTGTGCTCCCTTTCACACAGGGCAAAGAGAAACACTGTTTGTATCTCACAAGTGCTGCCTTCCATTCCTGGGTAGCTGTTCCCATTTCTGACTTGAGTCAAGTGTCTATCATCACTATCAGATCTCACTGATGGAATCCACACACAGTGGCCTGAGCACACAAGTTACTTGGATGGTGCAGGGTTAGGAGGGGTGTGTTTCCAAATGCCTTCTGAGGATTTGGGCAATTGAATTGCAGTTCTGGTAGGCAAAGACCTTCACAGTTCCTTGGAACCAAAGATACCTCTTCTGTGGGTGAAAGTTCTGGGTGGTTTTCAGCAAACCCTCCAATGGCTTCTGTGTGGAGTCCCAAGGGGTCTCCTACTTGATGAAATGACTACCAGTATTAATATCAAATATCAAATAATTTTTCTGTCTTTGTAGAGATACAAAAACTTTTTAAGTAAAACAATATTGATAGGAATAAAAAAAACAGTAGACAATGATTGTAAGAGAAATTTCCTCAAATGCTTTCAAAATACTAATCCTCCCTTTCTCGTCCTCTCCAAATACGTAATGCTTCTCTTCTCTGTTGATCTACTCAATTCCAGCTTGTTTGCATTAGTCTTGTTAAAAGTTAAACCAATTGTTTTCATGGTTAAATTTTGTACTTTTCCCTTCCCAACAGATATTCACACTACATTAAGCTCCTTTGAGCCCTAAGAGTTATTAAAACTACAGTCTTTTCTTGAATAATAATATACTGTTTTGATTGCTTTACAATTTATAAATTATAATTCCACAGTGTTCCCACCACAAGAGTCTTCTGTGTCCCCATTCCTCCATTGGATACTGCAGTGGTTCTCCCATGGCCAGAGATATGGATTGACTATTATTTCTATAAGTATCTGTCTAGGTACCTGTTTTTTTCCATGTATTCTATGGTCCTGATTTCTCTTAGTTTTTAAATCACAGCTACACATATTGCTACACCTGAATGTCTTTCCCCTTTTTCACCTCTGTCTCTAGGTCCTGATGTATTTGGCCTCTGGCTCCCTCTAGTCATCGTCCCCTCTGGGAATATGGACCAAAATTCTTTTTGAGGTTCAGAAGATAGGATGTCTGGCTTCTGTAATTTCATCTCTACTGGACATGGGCCTTCACATTTTTTTATTGAGGGGGTTAATGATTTACAGTCAGCAGTATATACAGTATATACATTGTTGCTACATGTGTAAAATTCCTCAGTTTTCTAAAGGAAATACATTCCAAGTAATAAAATGTGTAGGAGTTATAGGGATACAGAGGTTACATAGGCTCCTGTGATGAATATAGGCCCCAGAATCACGTGCCACTGGGTAAATGCCAGGGGCCAGCACTGGCGAAAGTAATTATGAGTTCCTACAGGGAAGGGGAAGTTGGAGAGATGAATGTGTGACAGGTCAGCTGCTTTAGGTGCAGGAGGGAAGTGTCTCTGCCTTGCCTCTGCACAGCTTTATTTTTAAACACTTTTTGCCCGGATATAGTTGACTTCATGTAAGATTGTTTTCATTAGTATCAAGGATATAGATAACATCATGTATAATTGTTTTCATTAACATCAAGAATAACCTTAAAAAACATTATTATTATTACAGGTATGTTTTCCTTAAAGAGTTCCCTAGGTTTATGACTTATTTCACTTAAAATGAATTTTTGAGGAAACAGAAGAATGAATATGGGATGATATTTCTCTCAGGCAGCAGTTGAAAAACAAGAAAAGAAAAACAAAAGTAGAACCTGAACTGGAATGGGCATATTGCACCAAAGTAAAAGACTCTGGGGTGGGTTCAGGGGAGAATACAAGTCTAAAAAGGATGACATAGGACCTATTGGGGATTGTACTGTTATATGGAAAACTGGGAAATGTTATGCAAGTACAAACTATTGTATTTACTGTTGAATGTAAAACATTAATACCCCAATAAAGAAATTAAAAAAAATAAACATAGGAAACATAAATAGATTTCAGTGCATGGTTGATCTACTGGAAAAAATTCCTTTTCAGTAAAAGTTCTTCAGAACATGTACAAGTTAAAAAGAAAAAAAAAAAAAGAGAGAGAGAAAACAGGATTATAGAAAAAAAAAAAAAAAAAAGAAAGTTCCCTAGGTCTAGGGCATCCTGATCTCTTCTTGAAAGTTTCTTGGGTCGGGTAGCCTAGATTTTCCCTTGAAAGTTTCATTGAAATGCCCATCTGTGTTTTGACCATCTCCCTGTTCTGACCTACTGTATGAATAAACTTTTTTCCCTGGAGCTAAATCTAGTAGCTTTTCTTCTTAACCCATTCTTGGATGGGTCTAGCTACATCATAGTAGGCTGTCCACCTAAAGAAATCTGCTGTAAAGTAAGTATACACTATGGGGGTTCTCTTCTGGTTAACCTTTGCATATATGAAAGTTCACTGACTTTTAGCTAGTGAAAATTTACTTTTACTCATATGTCCTAACATCAGCTATTTAACTCATCATGGATGCCTGTAAGTGGAAGCAGAGGGTTTGTGAATGAGAGTAAGCAATAGGGCTTCTTTACATAATTAGGTAAAGGCCATAGTCTGTCACTCATATTATAAGCCACCCCGTAATTCTGGCTTTTGGTCTGAGTCCAGCTAATTGAGAAACTGTAGTGGCAATAAGTAGCTCCTTTTCTGAAAGCCTTTCAATGGGTACAGCAGCTTCTGCTCTTAGGCCATTTTTGGTCTTGTCACACTGTACTTCCCCCAGGGATCTCCTTTTATTGTCCCCAGGTATTATTTGTGCATATCCAGTTCTAGCCAATAAGTCCTCAAATTATCAATGTAATTAAAAACAAATAGCCTCGATTTAGTCTAGAACTTCCCACTCTGCAGTAGGTTCTAGTTTGTTCGGACTTTTTCTGGCAACAGAAGTGATATCACCTCCGCCATTACATAAAAAGGATGAATAGTTTCAGTTTGGTCCTGGCTTGCGCAGACTTTGTCTGACAGCAGCCATGATGTCGCTTCTACCATTTCTCCCTTTCTTTTTATTTTTAATAAGAAGGTCTCTAATTCCAATTGAATGTATTGGATGTTTTTGTTCAAGAGTCAGATGATGATTTTGAAGTACAAGTAGCAGTCTGAGTATAACAGCCAAAATAATGCCTATATTTATTAGAAAAGAAATCCTGGTCTTGCTATTAACAAAATTAAGGAGCTGTTCAGAAAAGGAGGTAGCAACCTCTGAGGCTGTGGCCCATGGGACATGAGCCTGACCTATAAATTGGACTTGTGTTTGTAAGTCTTGTAAATCTAAAGAAATATTTATGGCAGACCATAACCCCTTTCAATGGTTTTTATTATTTTTCCATGGGTGTGTACTGCCATTGTGTAAGAAAGAGGTAACACAAACCTATTTAAAGTTTGAGTGGCATCTTATGGTCATTCTTGACTTAATATTTTGATTCTGAGTTCCTATGTGTAGGACTGTCTCTTCAAGAGCATTAATTCTAGTATCTAACTTTCTGTCTATCTTTTCTTGTGTCATCAGTGCTATAGAAACATTTTTTGAAAGCTGATCTACATGATGAGCAGTACGATTTTGTTGTCCTAGATAAGTAGTTGCTGCAATTGCTGAACTAATAATCTCTATAAGTGCTGTAAATTTTAATACAAGTCTTTTTGGTCTCTTTAATGCATCTCTAATAGTGATCAGAGCCTGAATTCCTGGGTCTTCAAATCATGGTTCTCTCAACTCTACTGGAAGCACGACATAAGGAGGTTGATGTAAAATTACTCACATTTCTATACCCGTAGAAGAAGTAATACCATTTATCAAAATATAGCCCTGACATTTTAATAGTAAAGATCCCGGATTTCTCTTTGCTTATAGCAAGAGATGTAAAAGAATTTTTTATAAGCAAGGCATGTGGTGGGTAAATACAAGTCCTGATTTCACTACCTACTGAAGGCCCCTAACACCTTTGTAAATAAACTAAGTTCATGGCAGTAAAAAGCCTAAATAAATCAGAATACACTCATGAATCTTCATCATCAATTTGCACTGAGTCTAGGGGATTAGCCCATCCTAGTCCAAAGCCTGTCCTGAACATTGGTTCAGGCCTAGGTATTAAAGAGTCTGACCAATTCAAAATAGTACTCTGTCCTTGATAATATGATCTCTGACTCAGACCTGGGTCAGGAAAAGAATGGTCTATTGTTTTTATACCAGGTCTATTTTTTATTTATTTTATTTTATTTATTTATTTTCTCTTTTGTTGTCCTTGTTGTTTTTCATTGTTGTAGTTATTATTGTTATTGATGTTGTCGTTGTTAGATAGGACAGAGAGAAATGGAGAGAGGAGGGGAAGACAGAGAGGGGCAGAGAAAGATAGACACCTGCAGACCTGCTTCACCGCTTGTGAAGCGCCTCCCTTGCAGGTGGGGAGCCGGGGGCTCGAACCAGGACCCTCATGCCGACCTTGTGCTTTGCGCCACCTGTGCTTAACCCGCTGAGCTACAGCCCGACTCCCAACCAGGTCTATTTTTGAGAGCAAAGTTTAATCTTTCTGTGAAAATAAACTCTTTCTATAAAGGGAAGCAGTTAGTTTTATTTATAGGCTCCCAAGTATGATTATATTCTTTTAAAAACTTAGTACAAGGAGGAAAGGGCATAACAGAAAAACCACTCCAAACATCATTAAATCTTCTAGAATGCAACATCATTAGTTTAATTTAATTTTTTAAATATCTTTATTGGGGACTTAATGTTTTACATTCATCAGTAAATACAATAGTTTGTAGATGCATAACATTTTTCAGTTTTCCATATAACAATACAATTCCCACTAGGTCCTCTGTCATCCTTCTTAGACCTGTATTCTCTCCCCCACCAACACCAGAGTCTTTTACTTTGGTGCAGTACACTTATTCAAGTTCAGGTTCTACTTGTGTTTTCTCTTCTGATCTTGTTTTTCAACTTCTGCCTGAGAGTGAGATCATCCCATATTCATCCTTCTCTTTCTGACTTATTTCAATTAACATGAATTTTTAAGGTCCATTCAAGACTGGCTGAAAATGGTGAAGTCACCATTTTTATAGCTGAGTAGTATTCCATTGTGTATATAGACCACAACTTGCTCAGCCACTCATTTGTTGTTGGATACCTGGGTTACTTCCAGGTTTTGGCTATTACAAATTGTGCTGCCAAGAACATATTTGTACACAGATCTTTTTGGATGGGTGTGTTGGGTTCCTTAGGATATATCCCCAGGAGAGGAATTGCAGGATCATAGGGTAGGTCCATTTCTAGCCTTCTGAGAGTTCTCCAGTGGGTTCTCCACAGAGGTTGGACCAATTTACATTCTCATCAGCAATGCAGGAGGGTTCCTTTGACCCCACAACCCCACAACCCCTTCAGCATTTGCTGCTGCTACCTTTTCTGGTGTATGACATTCTCACAGGAGTGAAGTGGTATCTCATTGTTGTCTTTATTTGCATTTCTATGACAATCAAAGACTTGGAGCATTTTTTCATGTGTTTCACTGCCTTTTTGATCTCTTCTGTGGTGAATATTCTGTCCATGTCCTCCCTTTATTTTTGGATGGTGTTATTTGTTTTCTTGTTGAGTTTGGCAAACTTTTTATATATTCAGCCTCTTGTCTGTTGTATGCATGTAAAGATCTCCCATTCTGTGAGGTGTCTCTTGGTTTGGGTAGAGGTTCCTTTTGCTGTGCAGAAGCTTTTTAATTTGATGTAGTCCCAAAGGTTTATGCTTGACTTAGTTCCAGTGATTTGTTTCATTGAAGATGACTTTAAAATTCATGCAGAAAAGAGTTCTGCCAATATTTTACTCTAAGTATCTGATAGTTTTTGGTCTGACATCCAAGTTCTTGATCCACTTGGAATTTACTTTTGTATTTGGTGAAATATAGTGGTTCCTTCTCGTGGTGCATCCCGTGAGTACCCATTCATTGACGATCCTTCCTAGCCGACTGAATCCACATGGATCCCAGTCACTTTCAAAGCCAGCAGCAAGCAGCTCCTGACAGCTTTCAACCTGACGCTGTTGACTGGCTACGGAAGAAGGGCAAACGCTAGAAGAAGAAGAAGTTTCATTCTTCTGCGTGTTTCAACACATTTTTTCCTACACCATTTGTTGAAGATACTCTGCTTTCCCCATTTGGTAGTCTGAGTGCCTCTGTCAAAGATTAGATGTCCATAGGTGGCGGGGGGGCTTACTTCTGGGCTCTAAATTCTATTTCACTAGTCAGTTTGTCTATTCATATTCCAGTACCAAGCACTTTTGGTTAGAATGACCCTATAATACAATTTGAGATCTTGGAGTGTGATGCCTCCAGTTCTGTTCTTTCTTCTCAAGATTGTTTTAGCAATTCTAGGTCTTTTCTGCTTCCAGATAAACATTTGTAGCATTTGTTCTATTCTCCTAAAAATGTGGTTGCGATCAGATGGGGATAGCATTAAATTTGTATATGGCACTGGGTAGTATATTCATTTTGATTATGTTATGTCTTCCAACCCATGAACATGGAATATCTTTCCACTTCTTTGTTTTTTCAGTTTTCTTGAGTAGTGACTCATAATTTTCAGTATACAAGTCTTTCACTTCTTTGGTTAGGTTTATTCCTAGATATTTTACTGTTTTGTTGCTGTAGTAAAAGGAATTGATTTCTGGATTTCAATTTCTTCTAATGTAGTGTTTGCATAGAGGAATGCCACTTACTTTTGAATGTTTATTTTGTAGCCTGACACCTTACTGTATTGCCTGATGATATCCAAAAGCTTCTTGCTGGATTCCTTAGGTTTTTCTATGATTACTATCATGTCATCTGCAAATATGGAGAGTTTGACTTCTCTTCCAACCTGTATCCCTTTAATTCCTTGCTCCTGCTTGATTGCTATGGCAAGAACTTCCAACACTATGTTGAATAGTAATGGTGATAGTGGGCAGCCCTGTCTAGTACCTGATCTGAGGCGAAATGCTTCCAGTTTTTCACCATTGAGTATGATACAAGATCATGAATTTTAAAACCCAAATATCTTTTTGTTACTGTTCAAATTAGAGGGAGTTGCTGTTAAAAGATGTTTATAATTTAATGACAATCACCCAGAAGGAAGTTCATCTGGGCTTGTGTTGAAACACATAGGGGCATTATCACTGTGTCTGACATAAGAATATTTATATGAACTGTCATGCAATATGAAAGAATCAACCTCTCCCCCTAGGAGTTGATGAGTCCTTTTTGGGATCAGCTGTTGTATTTGTAAGATGAGCTGCTTTGTGGCAGGGGTGGAAGTTTCCTCAGGTCCTTTGACTGCAACAGCAGGAATCCAAATGGGAGAATCTCTGTCCTGTGGAAAGACACAAGCATACTATGGCCCCAATATTAGTAGGACATCTGGCCCTTTCCATTTGCCTGTCAGCAAGACTTTCCATTTAACCAGGGATATATTTATGGTACTTTTTTGGCCCCTGTGGTGAGAAACTGAATGGGAAGTAATTGGCTCCCCTCAGTCCTCTTTTTTGTAGCTTTTTTTTTCTCTCTCCCCCTTGGGGGGGTGTGGTGGAGAGATCAGTGGAGGAGAGGGCCCTAGGCAGCAGGGACCAAGGGGGAGAAGGCCTCTAGTGGTGTTGGGCCCGGTCCCTCTGGGGGGCCTGGGTATCTCACAGGTGGGGGTGGGTGGGTGAGGGCAGGTTGGGGGCCTCGGAGGGGAGAGTCAGAGGCTCTAGATAGGAGCCTGGCCCCTCCCATGGATTGCCCCTGTTGTGGCAGGCACATCTGCCACTCTCTAGGGAAGCGGCCTCCCCCTCTTCTGCCTTTTTTCTTTCTTATACTATTATGCACCTTTTGAAAAAATTGAGTCGAAGTCTCTCCCTGAAGAGCTATAGCAATAGTAATTCCTTGTAAAAAGGAAGGTGTAACTTCTGAACAGGCTTGTACATAATCAGTTAAAGAGCCCTTCTTTCTTAAAGGACGAATTAAGGTCTGACAAGTAGAATTTGCACTCTCAAAAGCCAATTGTTTGATACTAATTTCTGTAGCCTTTTCCTGGGTGACAAGTTTAAAGACTCGGAGTGTAAGACAAGCCAAAAATCTTCATAAGGTTCCTCAGGCTTTTGTTTAATATTACTAAGACCTGTTGTTTTGGTTTCAGTAGAAGGCAGTCCCTGCCAAGCTTTCCAGTTATGTTGGAGCACTGATGAAGTGTCTCTTAATTTAAGTTGCTCACCTAGTTCAGCCCACAAACCCTTTCCTAGAAGCATGGCTAGATCTACCTGATTATGTCTCCTCTTACTAAAAACTAGCCTGTTTTTCTGCTAGTTCTTCATATCCTGCTTTCCATAAAAGAAACTGACCTCTAGAAAGACAGGACCATGCTGTCAGAAACCAATCATAGGGAGTCATCCATTTACCTGTAAAAGAGTCTACCAACTGCATAATGTAAGGAGTTGTCCATGCAAAATCTTTAACTGCTGTATTCAATTCTTTAAGGACCTTATATGGGAGAGGTTCCCATTGAGGTGAATCCTCCCATTCTTCTTCAAATATAACTGGACAACACAAGGAAAGAGAGAAATCTCCTTGTTCCTCAGCCTGCCCCCTGGCCTCTTCAAACCCTACATGTTTTGATACTGGAGGGGGGTAATGTCCTTATGGAGGCAGTATACTAGGAGAAGCCTTATGGATGGGGCAGACCAAATCATCATCATAAAGGTGATATTTGGCATCTTTCTTCTCTAAGTCTGCTTGATCAGTAGGTTTTAATTTACTATCAGAATTATCTGTTTCAGTAAGAAAGACCTTTTCTGTGCTACCATAGCCTTTATTCCCTGTAGTCTTTCTAAATAAGGGGATTGATACATCATCATCATTATTACCAGTCACTTGCTTCAGTAAGGAAGACCTTTTCTGTGCTACCATAGCCTTTGCCACCTCTAGTCTTTTTAAATAAAGGAGTTGCCTCAGTAGCAACTATATCAGAAGTAGCAAGTCGCTGTGAAAATGAAAGTGACTCATCAATAGGATCCAAAGCATCTCTTAACAAGTTCCATTCTGTGGTCATGAGTGGGAATATTCCAGGCTGACCTAATATCAACCCATCTCCCTCAGGTGTAGCATAGAGTATGTTGTCTATCCTCCCTTCGGAGGATGGAACATTCTCTACCATTGTTGATCCAGGTTGAGGGCAAGGTCCTATGGGGGCCCACAAAGGGGTCTGTTGTGTTGTTCCTGATAAAAATGACAGTTAACAATGGAGAGGGATTTATTTGAGGCCTAGGCCCATCAAGTCTGTTTGGGAATCCCAGGACTCCCCAATTAGGGCTCCAGATGGTGGAGTGACCTGATAGTGACTAAAGAGTCATCATTAAAGTATGCCAGTTTCTTGCCCTTATTCAGATTTTGCAGTCCTTGCTTTGCTAAGGTTAACTTTGGAGTGAGTGAAAGAACTGTAGTAGGAAGTGGGTGAAGAGGGTATCTAAGTCTAAGTAGACACTATTTCATTATGAATTTGATACTGTCTCACTACAGACTATTGTGTATTTTTGCTTTCAGGTATATATTTTGCCCTAATTTATGGATACATGTGAATATATGCTTTATCTCACAGGACCTGGTCTATATCTAGGTTTTGGGACTTTGTAAAGAAGTGAACCTCCAGGAATGGAATTAGAGAGTACTATGAAAGGAAAGGTCTCACCGGAGTAATGAGGGTGAAGAGTTAACATTCCATGCCTGACATTTCTGGACACAGTCTGAAGTGAAGCATGCTGAGGTGGTACTTGTTGTGTTGATTAGGTTGGGACTGGCAGATTCAATATCATTTGGTACGACTTGAGAGAAGCATGCAGGAAAGTGAGCCCCACCCTAGAGGTTCCAGGACTGGGGGAAATACAGGCTTTATAGAGGAAGCGGGAGGTTCCTGCTCTCTTAGGACATAAGAAGACAATAGATAGTTATTGTTATAATCACATTATTTGGCAATTGTGTTAACTTTTAAATACCCCTTTGTTAGGATTTTTCAAAGGTATATTTTTTTAATAAATGCCCCTTTGTTAGCATTTTTCAAATGTATCGAAAACAACATTTCCATAATTTATGTCCTTTGACATTATTTGTGTATACCTGTGCCACCAGTTGATTCTGTCCTCCCTGGACTAAGATTTTAAGAGAGTCAACATATTAAAGACTCAGCCTATGTATGGAAAAGACATTCAATCAGCATTTCCCCTCTCCTATTACTTAAATAGTGATTTATATGACTACAAATTAATAGTATACATAAATACAATTCCCACCACCAAAAGACTGTGTCCCACCCCACCCCCTTCCTTCCCCACCCAGGAAGCCAAACATCCACCCTCACCATCAACCCAGGGTTTTTACATTGGTGCCCTACTCCAAATTTAGTCAAATTCTGCTTTGAGTTTCCCTTTCTGTTCTTCTTTCTCAACTTCTGTTGATAAGCGGGATCATCCCATACTCATCTTTATTTTTCTGACTTAGCTCACTTAACATAATTCCTTCTAGCTCCATCCAAGGTGAGTCAGAGAAGGTGGGTTCATTGTTCTTAATAGCTGCATAGTATTCCATTGTGTATATATACCACAGCTTTCTCAGCCACTCATCTGTTGTTGGGCACCTGGGTTGCTTCCAGGTTTTAGCTATTATGAATTGTGCTGCTATGAGCATAGGTGTACACATATGTTTTTGGTTGGTGTCCTTGGGATATAATGAGTTCCATAGTGAAAAGCTTTCAACCGGAACATTTTCTGATCCATTTCAGACATAAAACTCTCAATTCTCCACCTAGTCTCCCCCATATTTCAATATCTAAAGTTCCTTTTTGGGGAAACCAGGGCCATATTTCTTGAATAAAATGAAAGAATATAGATAACTGATTAGCTGAAACATCTACGCCTCTTTTCTTAAGGAGAAGTTTTACAATATCAGTAAAGAGTCCCCTTTCTTTAGATTCAGTATGACCCATTGCTTCTCAAAAAGCTCCGACCTATCCAAATTCTTAACCTGATCTGTCCTCTACCAGGGGTCTGCAGCAACCACGGTGGAATCCTATCCCTCTGAAAAGAAAAAGAGCTTACCTTCAGGTCCCTGGTTGGGTGCCACTTGCTGAGAGCCAACCCCAGAGAAAGTAATTAAGAGTTGCTGAAGGAAAGGGGGAGTCTGCGAGTTGAATGAGTGACATGTCAGCTGCTTTAGGTGCAGGAGGGAAGTGTCTCTGTCGTCTCTCTGCCCAGCTTTATTTTTAAACACTTTTTGCCCAGATATAGTTGACTTCATGTAAGATTGTTTTGATTAACATCAAGGATACAGATGACATCATGTATAATTGTTTTCATTAACATCAAGAATAACCTTAGACAACATTATTATTATTATTACAGGTATGTTTTCCTTAGAAAGCTCCCTAGGTCTGGGGCATTGTAATCTCCCCTTGAAAGTTTCTTGGGTCTGGGGTAGTCTAAATTTTCCCTTGAAAGTTTCCTTGAAATGCCCATCTGTGTTTTGACCATCTCCCTGTTCTGACCTACTATATGAATAAAATTTTTTCCCTAGAGTTTTTCTTCTTAACCCATTATTGGATGGGTCTACCTAGATCATATAGTAGGCTGTCCATCTAAGAAATCTTCTGCTGTAAAGTAAGCACACACTATGGGGGTTCTCCTCTGGTTAACCTTTGCATATATGAAAGTTCATTGACTTTTAGCTAATTAAAGTTTACGAACTTTTACCCATATGTCCTAACAACAGCTATTTAAATACACATCCTCTATTATTCATCATGGATGCCTGTAAGTGAAAGCAGAAGGTCTGTGTGTAAGCAATAGGGCCTCCTTAGATAATTAGGTAAAGGC
Source organism: Erinaceus europaeus (assembly GCF_950295315.1). Lineage (NCBI taxonomy): Eukaryota > Metazoa > Chordata > Mammalia > Eulipotyphla > Erinaceidae > Erinaceus > Erinaceus europaeus. The sequence continues at coordinate 54,481,708 of NC_080178.1, read as the reverse complement.
CATAGTCTGTCACTCATACTATAAGCCACCCCATAATTCTGGCTTTTGGTCTGAGTCCAGTAATTGAGAAACTGTAGTGGTGATAAGTAGCTCCTTTCTGAAGGCCTTTTAGTGGGTACAGAACCTTCTGCTCTTAGGTCATTTTTGGTGTTGTCACACTCACTGCCATAATAGTTGTCGCAATGTGCTTCCCCCAGGGATCTCCTTTTATTGTCCCCAGGTATTATTTGTGCATATCCAATTCTAGCTAATAAGTCCTCAAATTATCAATGTAATAAAAAACAAATAGCTTTGGACAGTCTAGAACATCACCGCTCAGCAGTAAGTTCCAGTCTATTCGATTTTTCTGGCAACATACATGTCGTCACCTCCACCATTACATAAAAAGGATGAATAGTTTCAGTTTGGTCCTGGCTTGCTCAGACTTTTTCTGACAGCAGCCATGAAGTCACCTCCAACAGGGAAAGATAGACACAGGCTGGCAGTATGGATTGTTCTGTCCACTGTGTGTGGCCAGCAGAGATGTAGTTATATATGTAAACTTACCACCTTCTGCACCTCATGGAGAATTTTGCTACATTTTTCTAGTGGATAAAGAATAGGGAAGCTCCCAATTTAGTGGATGGCACATGGAACTCTGCTGGTGGACACTGTATGGAATTACATATCTGTCATCTTACAATCTTGTTGATCATTATTAAATCATCAATAAAAAGGGGCAGAGGATAACACACATGGTAAAACACAAACTTGGCCATATGTAAGGACTGGGGTTCTAGTCCTTGGTCCTCAACTGAAGGGTGGGAAACACTGCAAGAAGTGAAGCAGTGCTTCATGGATATACCTGTCTGTATGTCTGTCTATCAATCTATCTATCTCTACCCCTCTCAATTTCTCTCAATCCTGTCAAATAAGAAGCAAATATGGCTGCCAGAGAGTAACAGTGGAGTCATAGTGTAGGCTCTGAGCTTCAGCACCAACCAAAAACCTTGGGGTGGAAGGGAAGGCAGCTGCTGAGATGCTGGGAGAGCATCTGCCTGCACAGCCACCTGCAGCACTGAGCTCAGCCAGGCCCAGGGCGGGAGATGGGCCCGGGGGAGCCTTGGAGCCAGGAGCCAGAGGTGCTCTAGGAGTGAGGAACATTCTGCTAAGCTCCCTGCTGAAGAATGTGCTGGCAGAGGAGCAGGCAGCCATGGCTGGGAGAGGACCCCATCCCTATCTAGGGCCACCCATCAGGCACACGCCAGTGGGAGGTGCTCCTCCTTCACTGAGGATGCCAGGACCACCACCTCATCCACCGAGGAGGCCAGGAGCACCACCTCCATCACTGATGAAGCCTGGACCACCACCTCCAACAGAGGTTATGGCAGGACCACCGCCAGCACCATGGTGGCTGATGCCAGAACCACCACTTCATCTGCTCCATACTATTCCAGTGTGCAGATGGCCACAGTGCTTTCATCCATTTCTCTGTGACAGACCCACACTACTGGGTAGGCAGACAGGCTAAGTCACTCTGTGTCTTGACTAGAACTGACCCATGTTCCATGTTTATACACTCTGCTCCCCTACAGTTCACTTGTAGGCACTTTTCCTGCCATGTTCAGGGCTCCCCAGGATGGCCCTCACCATTGCCCAGATGTTCTTCATGGAGCTGCTGGACACTGCACCCCCACAGGCAGTTCTGGGGCTTCCCTGTATAGAGGCTACAACACTCTCAGTGACTCTGTGCTCTACTGTGCCGGCTGTTTCCCCCATTATGTGAATCTGGGATGGAGGTGCTGACAGAAAAGCTGAGGCTTCCCTGGCTATTCAGTAGAAAAACACTCATTTTGATGGGGTTTTGTAGATATTCTTTAGGTCTATTAATGCTAAAACTTATGACCCCTAAGTTGACTGCCATGAGAATCAGATTCCAGGGCTTCCCTTCACATTCTGGCCCCAACTGACCTTCAGCGACAAGCACCTGCATCAAGCAGGTCAGTAACATGGTGCACCACTCAGAGTGGGGTCCCTGCAGCTGCAGGGGCCCCTGAGTGGCATTGCCCCATGCCCAGGGCTCTGCCATATAGTCCACAGAGGTGGGCGGATGCCACTTACCTGTGTCTGTGCGGCCTTTCTGGACCTCAGGCTGGGCATGATTGCGGGACACGTTGAGCGCCAGATGTTGTTGAGCCAGATGTTGTTGTGCGCGGGCCGCGGAGAAGAGAGAGGGGGTCCAGAGCGAAGAGGAAACACAAATCTTTATTTGCGCTGGCACCTCAGAGTTGGGTGCTAGAGAAGCAGGTTGGGCCACGTGGAGGTAGCGAAAATGGCTGCCTCACGCAGTAACCTTTCCTGCGTCTGAACACCGGCGTCTGAACACCGGAGTGAAGCACTGGCAAGAGAGAGAGGTGCGGAAGAAGAAAGGCTTTTATAGGAGCAGCTTTCGCGAGAATGGGAAGGGGGAGGAGTAACCATAGCACTCCAGGATAGGATGATAACTCTCGTGAGGATGGGAGGGGGGAGGAAGGGGGGAGGAGTAACCAAAGCACTCCGGATATCGCAGGGATATAGACAATGCCCTGAGGGCATAACATGGCGGAACAGGCACTCCGAGAATGTCCCAACTCTCGTGGGAACTAGCAGTAGCCTGAGGAGACAACATGGCAGATGTGACTGCATCAGCATAATTTCCCAGCATCAGGGGAGGGATACGGAGGTCTGGTGGTGGGAGTGCGAAGTTGTACCCCTCTTATCCTATGGTTTTGTCTGTCTCCTTTTTATAAATAAAAAATTTAAAAAAGAAAGAGAAATTCTAAACAACAACATATATATTTAGAGAGTAGCAGCAGCAGTTGTATTTTTCTCTCCCTCATCAATTAGGTAAAGCAAAGAGGATCACCTGAGAATGCAACAAGATACCAGGATCTCTTTATAAACCCTCCAAGCCATGACCACCAAGTTGCACATTACAGGATTACAATATCCTGACCTCCCCAGGCAGAAAATAATGTGTCCTAGAATCTCACCTCTCCACAGTCTTATCCCACTTGGAAAGATAGGGACAGGCTGGGGGTATGGATCAACCTGCCAATGTCCCTGTCCAGTGGAGAAACAATTACAGAAGCCAGAGTATACACCTTCTGCTTCCAATAAAGAATTGTGGTCCATCCTCCCAGAAGGATAAAGAATAGGGATGCTTCAATGAGAGAGAATGGAACACTGAACTCTGATGTTGGGTACTTTGTTGAATTGTACCCCATTATCTTACTGTCATGGTAATCATGATTAAATCAGTAAAAACATTTAAAATATATGAATATTTAGGTAGATTGACAGAGAGTTGTAGAAATAATAGTCAACACATATCTGTGACTTTGGGAGAACCACTGCAGTTTCCATTGGAGGGTATGGGGACACAGAACTCTGGTGGTGGGAAAAGTGTTAATTTGAAACTCCTGTTGCTTTATAATTTGAGAAATAACTAGTACACTGTGGGGTAGTATGCCAGCTCCCCTGATTTAAAGCTTCTGTCTTTAATCCTACTTAACTAAGCACTGGCATGCCTGTAGGGCATTGGTTTGATCCCACTTAAAGCTGCGGTCTATTTACATAAACCACTGTTAACTAAGCACCACCCTCCCTCCAGGGCATTGGTTTAATCCCCACTGGTTCACCATGTCTTTTTGCTCTGCCCCCTCTCGTAGTCACCCTGATCTCCACCACTGTCTTTTCACTCTACCCTCTTACGTCACACCCTGTTTCCACCCTACTTGGCTAGTATATATACAAGCTGCTTTTCTGAGTAAAAACACTTGGAAGAGAGTTCCAGAGTGTATCTCCTGCGACATGAGCTCGGCACAAGTTCCTCATCCCCCTTCCACGCAGAAGCCTAGATTGGCTCCAGTTGAGTTCTCTCCAACCCAGAGAGCCCTTGCTCAGGAAGAAGTACCCTCAGGCTATCCGGCAGTACACTTGTGCACATAATGCTATAAATCAATTATATCAACTTGAAATTGCAAGCATTCAGTTAATCAAGGAAAAGTGAGAAAGAAAGAGAGAGAGAGAGAAAAAGAAAGAGAGAGAGAAAGAAAGAGAGAAAGAAAGAAAGAAAAAGAAAAAAGAAATAGCATTTTGGGCACATTCTTAGCCTGCTTGATACTTTAGCATCTGTTGTGCATAGATACAGCTGATAACCCTCCACTGACCTCTTTCCAAGGATGGCTATGTATGGCTTTGGAGACTGAGCATCCACACTTGAAATAGTGGCTAAGGGGGACAGAAATAGTCAGTTTCTATGAATTAGCAATCATATCCCTGAGAGTTAATACTCACAGACTAGAGGCTGCATGTTACAACCTTGATGAATCATGGCACGATTTGGTGCTCAAATGGCAAAGCATATTTCATGGTGCTGGGGGCAAGATATGAATCTGGATCACACATAAGGCAGAGAGCTACACACTATCCAAGTAAGCAATTTCACTGGCCCTTATTTCTTTTTGTTAATGTGTGAATAGTGCTTTCCAACATCAAGAGTAAACAGGGGTGTAGTTTCACAACACTCCCACCAACAAAGTTCCATGTCCTGGGCTGCTTTTCATGCACTTCTGGACACAGACAGAGGAGAGACACCACAACATTTGGAGCTCCACCATCATAGCACCTCCCTTTTGTTGCTGGGCTGGAAACTGGGCTGCATTGATAGCCAAAGCCCTACTCAGTGAGTTGCCTTTCTGACTTTAGAAGTAGTTTCCATATGAGTGGACTCACGAGTGTGCTTCTGACTGTATTGATGGAGAGGACTATCTCTTCAATCCAACAACGATCCTCAATGTTCCTTAGCTCTGTCATCATCTCACCAACAGAAAGCTCCTTAAAATTCACCAAATCCTCCACTTTCAAGACAAACTTAGCTCCCAGATGGGTCTAAAAGCCTTTCATATCTCCTCGAACTCCACATGCTGCTCTGCTTCACTCTATTCTGGAGTTTCTTGGCCCTTTAGCTCTGACAAGTTTCTACACCTGTTGGCTGGATTTCATGCACTATAACTGGCACCTCCAAAAGGCATACTACTCCCACCCCACAGCATTTACACACCTCCAAACTTCCAGATTTTCAAGAGAAAACATAAACATGTTACCAGAGTGTCCTACATAGAGCAAATGCAAAAAAAAAAAAATCACATCATTCCTAGAGTTCTGGCCATATATTCCATTAGTAAGGCCATTACTAAGAATTGTGGGGTTGGGTAGATATTCATATGGTAGCATGAAATGGTTTCCATGCACAAGATCCAAGTTCAAGTCCCCAGTCAATATTTATACTCCACGTGAATGTTACCTATCAGGCTCATGCAAAACATGCTAAAGCCACAGTCCCCTTGGAACAACCTAGCATGGACTTCCTAGCTTCTTCCCACTCAGAGACTCCTGGTTTCATTTCTTCTATTCCTACCTATGGGTGCCTGTTTATTAAACTATTTGTCCTGCATTAGTTTGTCAGTCACCAAGTTGCAGATGCTTCTATGATTTCATCCGGATTTCCCTGGGCAGAGGACCTCACCAGTGTGTGTAACATCCACAACCCTCTGGGAAAACTAGTAACAGGTTGGTGTTAAGGATTGTCCTGCCCAAAGTGAATCGCTGGCAGAGAGGCAATTATGAATGTAGACTTACCACCTTCTGCACCTCATGGAGAATTTTGCTCCATATTCCTAAAGGGATAAAGAATATGGAAGCTTCAAAGGTAGGGGATGGTGCATGGAACTCTGCTGGTGGAGACTGTATGGAATTATACATCTGTCATCTTACAAACTTGTTAACCATTATGAAATCACCAATAAAAAGGGGCAGAGGATGACACATATGGCAGAGCACAAACTTGACCATATGTAAGTACTGGCTGGGGTTCTACTCCTTGGTCCTCAACTGAAGGGTGGGAAACATTGTAAGAAGTGAAACAGTGCTTCAGGGATCTACCTGTCTGTATGTCTGTCTGTCAGTCTATATCTACCCCTCTCAATTTCTCTCAATCCTGTCAAATAAAATAAGAAGCAAATATGGCTGCCAGAGAGTAACACTGGAGTCATAGTGTAGGCTCTGAGCTTCAGCAATAATGTTGGTTGCAATAAAAATTGTAATAAAATATTTTATCTTTAATTTTCTTCCCTCTATATGAATATTATCAGCATTCCTAAAATGTTTATGAGTAACATAGAATTTATTAGACTCTAACTTACTTTTTCACTCTCCTTTTTCTTTTATGGCCCACCTAAATGTATCCCAGTTATTTCATCTGCTGGATACTATTCCTGTCTGCAGATGGCCACAGTGCTTTTATCCATTTCTCTGGTGACAGACCCACACTGCTGGGTAGGCAGATAGGCTAAGTCACTCTGTGTCTTGACTAGAAATGATCCATGTTCCATATTTATACACTCTGCTCCCACACCCTTCACTTGTGAACATTTTTATGTATGTCCAAGTCTCCACGGATGATCCTTACTGTTGTCAGCCTGGACATTGCACCCCATAGCATCTATGGAGCTTCCCTGTAAAGGGGCTGCCACACACCCACTGACTCTGTGCTCTGCTGAGCCAGGTATTTTCCTCAGTTTCAGAATCTGGGCTTGAGGTGCTGACGGAAAAGCATTTTCTCATTTTGATGGGGTTTTGTAGATATTCCTTAGTTAGGTCTCTTAATACTAAAAATTAGTTTCCAAGGCCAGTGGTGGTGCACCTGGTTGAACACACTGGTTACAATGCACAAAGACCCAGGTTTAAGTCCCTAGACCCACATGCAGGGCAGAAGCCTCCTGAAGATTGCTACAGCCCCTTGCCTTCCTCTTTCTTTCCTTTTCCTCTTTCTTTCCTTTTCTTTCCTCTTAAACACTGGCTGTCTATCTCCAGTATTTAAGATAATAAAAAATGAAAATAACTTTTCAAATGGGGAGTCGGGAGGTAGCACAGAGGTTTAAGCACACTTGGCGCAAAGCGCAAGGACCAGCATAAGGATCCTGGTTTGAGCCCCTGCTCCCCAGCTGCAGGGGAGTTGCTTCACAAGCAGTGAAGCAGGTCTGCAGGTGTCTTTCTCTCCCCCTCTCTATCTTCCTCATCTCCATTTCTCTCTGTGCTTTCCAGCAATGACGACATCAATAACAACAACAACACAATAATAAAACAAGGGAAACAAAAGGGAATAAATAAATATTTAGAAAAAAACATAGGCTCCTAGGCTGAATATGGGCCCCACACCAAATCAAATCGATGGGGTTTACATTCAACAATATTTATACCCCTTTCTTATACTAGGGAGCTACTGTCTTCCCTGATGCAGCTTTCTGCCCCTTTTCCAGCCATGATATCATCTCCCCGTACAATAACTTGGATCCACCTGAATATCAGATTTCAGGCTCAGGGAAAAAAAAAAAACTATAGTCACAGGCCCTTTGAAATATGACTAAAATATGACTACTAGCTCTCTACAAAATGGCGGACCCCACAACTCTTCATCTGCACTATTCCAGCCTTTAGGTCCATGATTGTTGAGCAATTTGTTTGGCTTTGTATGTTAATTCTTTTTTCAGCCACCAGGTTCCAGATGCTAGCATGATGCCGTCCAGACTTCCCTGGTTAGTTGACCCCAACAATGTGTCTTGGAGCTCAGCTTCCCCAGAGCCCCAATATCCATATTCAGCTGAGAAGCAATTACAGAAGCCAGACCTTCCATCTTCTGCACCCCACAATAACCTTGGGCCCATACTCCCAGAGGGATAAAGAATAAGAAAGGTATGGGGGTGGGGGGTGGGGTGGGATACGGAGAGCTGGTGGTGGTAATTTTATGGAGTTGTACAACTCTTATCATATGGTTTTGTCAGTGTCTCCTCCTTATAAATAAATTTAAAAAAGGAAAAAAGTTTTCAAATGAAATAATGCTCACAGATTTCCAGGACACCCTCCTCCCCAAATACCCCAGCACATACGAACATTCTTCTTTGGGGTGGTGTAAAGGAAAACTCAACCAACTAAACAAACAAATACTTTACTTGAAACAGAACCACATGTGGTCTAAAAAGATTAGCTAATTTCTATACTTAGAAATTTCCCACTAACTCTTTCACTTACTGCATAATTCTTATACTTCTCAAGACAGTCTGTAAGTCTTTCCAATAACAGGCTCTCAGGTCACAAGGTCATGTTATAAGGCCTAATTAATTTTATCAGTGCAAAGAGAAGAGAGACCATTTAAATTGAATTTCAGATGATTTATTAATTGGAAGAAGCTCTCAGGCAGGTGTTGGTGCACTGACTTTGTCACACAGAGGTCATGGACCTGCTCATGGGAGCAGGTCTGAAAGTATAGGGTGGGTCCCATCCTCCAGGTGGAAAGCCTGGGACCTCTCCTCCTCTGCATGGTGGTGGGCAAAAGTGCGAGGCAAAGTGTGGCAGTACTGGGCAAGGCCCAAAAGGAAAGTAGTGTGGAGGTGGTAACTGAGAGACCATCCATGGTGCAGGTGGTGGCATCATCCGTGGTGGAGGTCCTGGCATTCTCTGTGTTGGTGGTCGGCATGGTCCTGGCATCACCTGGGGATGAGGTGGTGGTCCTGGCATCAGCCACCATGGTGCTGGTGGTGGTCCTGCCATAACCTCTGGTGGAGGTGGTGGTCCAGGCTTCATCAGTGAGTGATGGAGGTGGTGCTCCTGGCCTCCTCGGTGGATGAGGTGGTGGTCCTGGCATCCTCAGTGAAGGAGGAGCACCTTCCACTGGGGTGTGCCTGACGGGTGGCCCTTGATAAGGATGGGGTCCTTTCCCTGCCATGGTTGTCTGCTTCTCTGCCAGCACAGTCTTCAGCGGGGAGCTTGGCAGAATGTTCCTCACTCCTAGAGCACCTCTGGCTCCTGGCTCCAAGGCTCCCCCGGGCCCATCTCCCGCCCTGGGCCTGGCTGAGCTCAGTGCTGCAGGTGGCTGTGCAGGCAGATGCTCTCCCAGCATCTCAGCAGCTGCCTTCCCTTCCACCCCAAGGTTTTTGCTTGGACTGTTTGCCCACTTCAGGTGTTTTCCTCCGGTTTCCTGATAGTTGCTATTGACCCCACTTGCTCCATTCCCATCTCCACCAGCCCTCCTTTCTGTAGCTGCCAGCCCCTGCTTTAGATCTCTCACCTCCACCTCCAGCCGTTTTATCCTCTGTTTCAGGGCCTCCTCCCTCCTGTCACAGAGCATGTGCATGGTGTTGGTTTTCTGCCTCACATGGGCGAGCTCCTTTCTGAGCTCAGCCTCGGTGGACAGGAGGGCATCACACTTTCTTTTGAGTTTGCTCACTTGTTCTTCTAGTTGGGACTTGGTGGCTGTGAGCAGGTGCTGGGCACTTCTCAGGGCCAGTGTGGGTGACTCTGGGAGGGACACGGCCTTCACAGGCTCAGGTGGATCTTCCTCTCTAACCTGGGAGTTCTCCTTGCTGTGAGCTGCCATCAGAGCATGCAGCTTTCCAATGGTGTCAGTCAGGATGTGATTCTTTTGATCCAGAATGTTCCTTTTCTCCTCACAGAGCTCCCCAATAGACTCAAGTTTCAAGTTGTTTTTCTTGGTTCTTTTCATTATTTGGCGTGTTTGTCTGATAGCTTTTGCAGAGCGAGAGAGTTTTTCCTCAATTTCTCTCTGTTCTTTCTTCAGGGTCTTCACCCTCTCAGCAATTTGCTGGATGGTTATTTGGGAACGTGGTTTTTGACCTGGGAAAAACATTGTCCAGCATAGGATGGCAAAAGAAATGACCCCTAAGTCGACTGCCATAGGAATCAGATTCCAGGGCTTCCTTTCACATTCTGGCCCCAACTGACCTTCAGCGACAAGCACCTGCATCAAGCAGGTCAGGAACGTGGTGCACCATGCAGAGTGGGGTCCCTGCAGCTGCAGGGGCCCCTGAGTGGCATTGCCCCATGCCCAGGGCTCTGCCATATAGTCCATGGTGAAGTGGCCAAAGAGGGGTGGCCCTGCTTCCCAGAGGAAGTACATGGCACCCCTCTTCCACAGTGTCCTTCTCTACAGCAATGAGTTCAGGAGCAGCATCAGCAGACAACTTTGCCTTCTGCTGCCTCCTGAGCATGTGGTTCTAGGCTGCCAGGACTTCATCAGCCAATCAGCAAGGTGATGGCATCAGGATGTCACAAGGCTGGGTGTGGGCTGAGACATAGGATTATGGGGGGGGGGGCTGGAGGGGTGTTGGTAATTTAGACGCTGAGTGCCCCCCCACATGGCTGATGTGATTTCTTTGCTTCACATGGACTCACAAGTCCTGCTCCTCTCCTGATTGAGCCATCGCTACCTTTCTTTCTGATGCCTCTTTATGTGACACATACACTGAGTCACTAGTGTGCATATAGTGTGTTCTTCACAATAAACTCTTCCTCCTAATATTTGACCTTTCCAGTTCATAAGTGTTTTATAAAGTAGCTTTGAATAAGACTTTTTCCATTTTTGGATACTGATTAACAGTCTTGATAATCATTATTAAATCACTTAAAATATTTAAAATATATGAATGTTTAGGTAGATTGACAGAGAATTGTACAAATAATAGTCTACCCATATCTGTGACCTTGGGAGATCCGCTGCAGTTTCCATTTGAGGGTATCTGGATCCATAAGTGTGGTTTGGGGAAAGTATTAATTTGTATTCCTGTTCTTTGTTATTGTTTTATTTTTATTTATTCTCTTTTGTTGTCCTTGTTGTTTTACTGTTGTAGTTATTATTGTTGTTGTTATTGAGGTCATCGTTGGATAGGACAGAGAGAAATGGAGAGGGGAGGGGAATACAGAACGGGGAAGAGGTAGATAGACACCTGCAGACCTGCTGCACTGTCTGTGAGGCCACTACCCTGCAGGTAGGGTCTTGGGGCTCAAACCAGGAACTTTATGCTGGTCCTTGTGCTTTGTCCCACCTACACTTAGCCCACTGTGCTTTTGCCTGACTCCCTGTATTCCTGTTCTTTATAGTTTGACAAATAACTAGTACAAATTATGCACATAATGTTATATATCAATTATATAAAAATATAATTTGATACACTTAATTAATCTCAGTAAAGAAAGAGCAGAAGTATAGAGAAAGAGAGAGAGAGAGAAAGAGAGAGAGAGAAAAAATAGTATTTCTTGCACATTCTGTAGCCTGAATGCACCTTCTGCAGCCCTACATTCTGTAGGACTTCTGGGAGGCCTGGTTTATGGAATAGCTGCAATCAGACCTTTGTTCTCCCTGACACAACTATTGTACACAACAAGAGATCGAATTGGACACATAATCTACAGCAAAAAATAATCTATAGCTTCAGTGTGTGCTGGTGTGCGTGGTTTGGGTAACGGAAGTAAGTTAAAGTACATAGTCGAAATGAGAGCTCTGGGTGGACAGTGCTTGGCACTGACATGCGCCATCTTGGACTATAACCCAGTTATCAGACTCCCCAGAAGTAAAGAAATTGCATCTTAAAACTTCTCAATCTTTGACTCAGGGTTGTTATTATTATTATTATTATTATTGTGAGTGTTGGCAGTTATTTTTCTCAGTCTCAGTTTAAGACAAAGACATAAAATTCATACTACAAGATAGCCCAAGACACCCCTTCCCCATGCATTCTGCAAATTATACAAATAAGTGGAACACAAAGACAACAACAGCACCACCTGCTGGCCAACAATAACCAACACCATATATGCGAGAGCAAAGATGTATACAGGTAAATAATAGACCACAACAAATGGAGAAAAACAAATCAGACGAAATCCAAGAAATTCCAGATGCAGAGGGTCTTTCAGAGACAAACTATAGAAAGCTTATGAGAACTCTATGAGAATTTACTTTGGAATTTGATAAGAAGCTACAAAGCATGAAAGAAGAACTTCAAGAAGAGTTCACTGAGCAATTAAGAAGCATGGATGAAAAATTTCAAAGAGAACTGCAAGGACTGAAAGACACCTTTAGCTCAGTTAATATTTAGGTAGAGGCTTAGGAAATAATTTTTTTTAATTTATTTATTTATTTAAATTTCCCCCTTTTGTTGCCATTGTTGTTTATCATCATTGTTGTTGTTGCTATTATTGTTGATGTTATTGCTATTGTCCTTGTTGGATAAGTCAGAGAGAGATCAAGAGAGGAGGGGAAGACAGAGAGGGGAGAGAAAGATAGACACCTGCAGACCTGCTTCAACGCCTTGAAGAGAACCCCCTGCAGATGGGGAGCCAGGGGCTCAAACTGGGATCCTTATGCCAGTTCTTGCACTTCATGCCTTGTGTGCTTAATCCACTATACCACCGCCTGGCTCCTGAGGCTTAGGAAATAGACTCACACATGCAGAAGAAAGAATTTCCAATCTAGAAGACACAATTAGCCCACTCTTTCAATTCAGAGATGAGGGAGAAGAAATTTTTAGAAAGAATGAAGCTATTCTCTGTGAAATTGCAGACACCATAACAAAGGTCGAATATACAAGGTATAGGGATACCTGAAAGGTAGATGGGGTCAAAGGTCCAGAGTTAATTTTCAGAGAAATTTTAGATGAAAATTCCCCTCACCTAGGCAATCCTCAGAATATACTTATGTTGGAGGAAAATTGATTACCCAGGTATACAAATTTAAAACCACCAACACCAAATCACACTATTATAAAATTATCAAAACTCAACGACAAGGAGAAAATTTTGCAGGCTGCTAGGAAAGGAAAGAAGTTACATAAAAAGGGAGAAATATCAGACTCATCATATTTTTCTTCATAAACCATAGAAGCAAGGCCAGAGTGGAATCACATATTCAAGGCACTAAATGAAAGGGGATTTCAGCTACGAATTTTGTATCCTGAAAAATTATCCTTCAAATATGAGGGAGAAATAACGGTATTACCAAATATTGAAAAACTAAAGGAATTTACCACAATCAACCTCACCTTACAAAAATACTGGATAGAGTCTTACAGGAAATAGGGAAGCAAAGGGACACATGTTCTCAGCAAGGTGAACAGCAGTAGACTAGAAACAAGCACAACAAAATAAGAAAAAACAACAAGCAAACAGGGGAGGGAATTAAAAGATAAAGAAGCCCTATCAAACGTTTGTAAGTCAAGATCAACTTAAAAAAGACTTTTCTAGACACACAGTACTAGTTATACACATCGTAACCACAAAACAAAACAGGGAACAGAGATTTACAGAAAACACAAGAAAAATTAGTGAGGAATTTACCACAGAAACTCATCCACACAATAGGTTAGATAGAAACAAATGGGCCAAGATTCAACAATTTAAAATAAACTCAAAACAAAAATCAGAATGGACATAAGTAAATCACATATATCAATAATCACCGTAAATGTGAATGGCCTAAATTCACCTTTCAGAAGACTCAGAGGAGCTAAGTGGATTAAAAAACAGGATCCATCCATTATATGTCATCAGGAAACACACATCCAAAGAAAACACAAATTTAAACTCAATATAAGAGGTTGGAGAAAGATGTTCCAAGCTATTAACTCACCAAAAAGGGCAGGGATAGCTATATTATTCTCTGATAAAACAAACTTTCAGACAAAGTAATCAGAGAGAGAGAAGGACATTACATAATGGTTAAAGGATCAATCCAACAAGAAGATAATATATATATGCCTTAATTATATATATCCAGAAGTTGGGGGAAAACATACTTTAAAGCAAAAGTGCACAGTAGTTTGCAATGAGTCAATAAATGGAGAAAGCAAGCAGAAAGACCTAAAGAGACAACATAAAGTACTTAATGAAATAGTCTCTACTTAGACCTAGATATCCTCCTCACCTATCTTCTATTACACGTTCCTCAATCTCTTCAAAGCTAACCTTGTCAGACAAACTAAGGACTACAAAAGTTGAATAAGGGCAAGGGCAAGAGACTGACATACTTTAATGATGATTCTTCAGTCACTATCAGGCCACTCCATCACCTGAGGCCATACTCAGGGAGTCCTGGGATTCCCACGTAGATATGATGGGCCTAGATCTCTAACACATCCCTCTCACCATTGTCACGGTCATCTCCATCAGGAACAACATAATGTGGGCCCCTATCAGACCTGGCCCTCAATGTGAATCAAAAATGTTAGGGAATGTTCTATTCTCTGAAGGGAGGTTGGATAGCATACTCTTCCTATGACCCGAGGATGATGGGTTCTGAAATTGGCACAGCCTGGAATGTTTCCTGCTATGACCACAGAATGTGAGTTCAGACCTACAGGGATGCAGAGGTTATATAGGCCCCTGTGCTGAACATGGGCCTCAGATCAAATCTATGGAGTTTACAGTTTATATATATTTTCCCATATTTAGGAGCTACTCTCTTCCCTGATCCAGCTTTCTGGTCCTTTTTCCAACCATCCCTTCAGACAATAGCTTAGGTTGCCTGAACACTAGATATCAGGCACAAACAAAAACTAGTTGGGTCATGGGCCCCTTGGAATATACCTAAGATAGACCTATTAGCTTTTTCCAAAATGGAGACCCCAAATCTTCATCTGCAATATTCTTGCTTTTAGTCAATAATTTGCTCTATTTTATATCTTAACTATTTTTCATTCACCAGGTTCCAGATGTGAGCATGATGCCAACTGGACTTCCCAGGGCATATGATACCACCATGTGTCTTGGAGTACCACCTCCCCAGATCCTTGCCCCACTAGGGAGAGAGAGAGAGAGAGAGAGAGACAGACCTGGAGTATAGATCAACCTGTCAACACCCATATTCAGTGGGGAAGAAATTACAGAAGCCAGACCTTCCACCTCCTGCACCCCATAATGACCCTGGGTCCATGCACCTAGAGGGCTAAAGAATAGGAACGCTATCAGGGGAAAGAATAGGATATGGAGTTCCTGTGGTGGGAACTGTGTGGAATTGTATCCTTCTAATCCTATGGTCTTGTCAGTGTTTCCATTTTCTAAATAAAAACTTAAAAAAAAATTAGAGCAGAAATGAAATAGAATCCATATGTATATCTCCCAACTTAGGAGCACCCAAATATATAAAACAAACACTTACTGAAATCAAGGGAAACATTGATAACATCACAATAATAGTAGGAGATTTCAGCACACCACTCACAGCAAGAAACAGAACATCTGGACAGAAGATCAATAGAAAAATAGCAAACTTGAATGGTGGGAGGGGTGGAGTCAAGATGGTGACTTTGGAGCCACAGTTGCCATGAGCTCCAAGAGGCAGCTGCTTGCAACTATAGATTCTCTGGATAAGGTAGGATACTGGGCTGTCTGTAGGAGGGTGAACAGAGTGACACCAAAATACAGTCCCATAACTCACTCTTGGGCTCACAAAAGGAAGTCAGTGGGACAAAGAAAAATCCTTTGATTATTTCTGAGCCTACACCCCCAACCCCAGAACCAGCCCCCAGGGGCTGGAGAGCAGCTTATAGCAGGCTCCCCACTGAGCTATTTTACTTACCAAGATTCCTGGCTCATCAGGGGTGTCATTCCAAGCCTCTTCCTTTAACTTCTCTCTTTTTTTAAGTGACTGGAGCTCTATTTGAGTGATAAAATACATGACCAATCAGAATCTCTTGCCTGCTTGGGAAAGACTACCTGGAGGGTTTTTTTTTTTTTTTTTTTGATACTTCTTATAATTGGCTGTCTTTATTCAGGCTGCCTGCTGTCAATTGAGCAGTCCAAGCTGCAGTGAGACTGTTAGGGGCTTTCTACTCTATTTTATTTTATTACTACTATATTATATACATGTGTCCCTTTCCCATCTACCTTCTTCAGGTTGATCAAAATTAACTGCTGTTTTTTCTTCTGTTGCTAGATGACTGGGTGTCCTATGCATTGTGAGAGGAACTTGTTTCTCTCTACCTCTTGTCTCCACTCTCCTTTTTACCTCCTCTTAGCTAATAATAATTTTAAAAAAAACTCTTTCCTTTCACTGCTCTTCCTTTTTTTTTTCTTCTTTTCTCTCTTTCTTTCCTTTTTTTTTTAATTTGTTTCTTCCTTCCTCCTTCTCTTGTTCTCTGAATTCACTAATATTTGCTTGTGAATTATTTTGGGGAATAAATATAACTTGGAGTGGACTGTGTGTGTGTGTGTGTGTGTGTGTGTGTGTGCGTGCGTCTTCTCTACTTCCCTTTCTCCCCTTTATATCTCTATAATTTATAGTGGACAGTAGATTTGCATAGTTGACTATACTTGCTGTCCCTTTTTTCCTGTCTCTATCTTTTTCTTGTGTTTGGTTGCTATTTTTTCTTGCACTGAAGGTGTTGTTTGGCTAACTGGTACTGGTTGAACTGCATCAATCCTTGCTTTAGTTACTATTGTTGTAATTTCTGAGGTTGGTGACTGTACTTGTCATAAAGGTATAAAGCCCAGAAGAAACTCCAAATCAGTCAGCAGTAACCATAGATAAGAAAGGCATGTGAGCAATAATAAACCTAATAATCAGAGAAATGAAGACAACCATGGAGAAAAGGGCTATCAAAATTAGGGAAACAACAGAGGAGACCCTCAAAGAAAATACAAGTGACCTTGAGGTAATTAGAGAAATGAAAGCTGAAATAGTTGAGATAAAAGGCCAACTAGCATAACAAGCTAATACTATAACTGAACTGAAGAAAGAAGCTGAGGGAAAGGAAAGTAGGCTAATAGAAGTAGAAAACAGAATTAGTCAGACAGAGGATGATCTAGAGAAAACAAAGAAAGAGGTAAAAGAGCTCAAAAAAAGAATGAGAGACACTGAAAACAACAACAGAGACATATGGGATGGTCTTAAAAGAAATAACATTCATATAATTGGCCTGCCAGAGGAAGAAAGAGAGGAAGGGGAAGTAAACATTCTAGAGGAAATAATAAAAGAAAAATTCTCAGACCTAAACAACAGAAAAGACATTAAGATTCAAGAGGCCCAGACAGTACCAAACAGAATCCACCCAGACCTGAATACACCAAGACACATCATAGTCACAATGCAAAGAAATAAGGATAAAGAAAGGATCCTAAAGACTGCAAGAGAAAAACAAAAAGTCCCATACAGGGGAAAACCCATAAGACTATCAGCAGACTTCTCCACTCAAACTCTAAAAGGCAGAAGAGAATTGCAAGATATCTATTGATCCCTGAATGAAAAAGCGTTTCTACCAAGGATAGTATATCCTGCTAGACTTTAATTCAAGCTAGATGGAGGGATCAAAACCTTCTCAGACAGACAACAGTTAAAAAGGGCAACCATCACCAAACCTGCCCTGAAAGAGGTACTAAAAGACCTCTTATAAACAAGACCATCAATGTAATACTTACCGTATGTCAGAGAAAATAAATAATTGTTGAATAATGGCACTGCAATGCATTAAATCCATAATATCAGTAAATATCAACAGATTAAATTCACCCATTAAAAGGCAAAGAGTGGGAGGATGGATCATAAAACACAACACAAACATACCCTGCTTGCAAGAATCCCGCCTGACCCAACAACACAAATACACACTTAAAATGAAAGGATGGAAAACTATCATACAGGATAATGGACCACAAAAAAGAGCAGGAACAGCCATTCTCATCTCTGACACAGTAGACTTTAAATAAAGTAACAAAAGATAGGTAAGACCATTACATAATGATTAGAGGATCAATACACCAAGAAGATTTAACAATTATTAACATCTGTCCACCTAATGAGGAACCATCTAAATACATCAAACACCTACTGAAAGAACTACAAAAATACATCAATAGTAATACAATAATAGTGGGAGACTTCAACAACCCACTCTCACACTAAGACAGATGAAAACAGAAACAAGAGAATTAAATGAAGAGATGGACAGACTATTCCTCCTGGAAACTTTCAGAGTCCTTCACCCAAAAAAACTGGAATACACATTCTTTTCAAATCCACATAGCACATCCTCAAAGATAGACCACATGTTAGGCCACAAAGACAGTATAAACAAATTCAAGAGCACTGAAATCATCCCAAGTACCTTATCAGACCACAGTGGAGTAAAGCTTACATTCAACAACAAACAAAAAATTACTAAAAGAAACAGAATTTGGAAGCTCAACAACATACTGCTTTAGAATAGCTGTGTCAGAGAGGCACTCAAGCAAGAAATTCAACTGTTCCTGGAAACAAATGAAAATGAAGACACAAGTTATTGAAATATTTGGCACACAGCTGAAGCAGTATTGAGAGGTAAACTCATAACCATAAAATCACATATTAGAGAACACGAAAAAGCTCAAATAAATGACCTTACTAAATGCCTTAAGGACTTAGTGGAAGAGGAACAAAGGAACCCTAAAGCAAACAGAAGGACAGAAATCACTAAAATTAGAGCAGAAATAAATAAACAACATTGAAAATAAGAGAACCATACAAAAGATCAGTGAAGCCAAATGTTGGTTCTTTGAAAAATTAAACAACATTGACAAACCCCTAGCCAGACTTACTAAAAAAGAAGGGAGAAGACCCAAATAAATAGAATTGTAAATGATAGAGGAGATATCACAACTGACACCACAGAAATCCAGAAAATCATGCGAGACTTCTATGAAGAACTATACGCCACCAAGTTAGAGAATCTGGAAGTAATGGAACAATTCCTGGAAACATTTATCCTTCCAAAACTGAAGGAAGAAGAACTACAAAACCTAAATGCACCAATCACAGATAAATAAATTGAAACAGTTATTAAGAATCTTCCCAACAACAAAAGTTCTGGACCAGATGGCTTCACAAATGAATTCTACAAAGCTTTCAGGAAACAGCTAATACCTACACTTCTAAAGCTCTTCCACAAGATCGAAGAAACAAGAACACTCCCTTCCACCTTCTATGAAGCCAGCATCACCCTGATACCAAAAGCAGATAGGGACACAACATAAAAGGAAAACTACAGACCAATATCTCTGATGAACATAGATGCCAACATATTAAACAAGATCCTGGCCAACTGGATACAGCAGTATATAAAAAGATTGTTCATCATGACCAAGTGGGATTTATCCCAGGAATGCAAGGCTGGTTCAACATAAGTAAGTCAATCAATGTCATTCGCCACATCAATAAAAGCAAAACCAAAAACCACATGATTATCTCAATAGATGCAGAGAAAGCCTTTGACAAAATCCAACACCCATTCATGCTCAAAACACTACAAAAATGGGAATAGATGGGAAATTCCTCAAGATAGTAGAGTTCACATATAGCAGACCTACAACCAGCATAATACTCAGTGGACAGAAGCTGAATGCATTCCCCCTCAGATCAGGGACTAGACAGGGCTGCTCATTTTCACTATTACTCTTCAACGTAGTATTGGAAGTTCTTGCCTTAGCATTCAGGCAAGAGAAAGAAATCAAAGGAATACAGATTGGAAGGGAAGAAGTCAAGCTCTCACTATTTGCAGATGATATGATAGTATATATAGAAAAACCTAAAGAATCCAGCAGAAAACTACTGGAAGTTATTAGGCCATATAGCAAGGTGTCAGTCTACAAAATCAATGAACAAAAATCAGTGGTATTTCTTTATGCAAACACTAAGTCTGAAGAACAAGATATCCAGAAATCACTCCCATTCACTACTGCAGCAATATCAGTAAAAATACCTAGGAATAAACCTGAGCAAAGAAGTAAAAGTCTTGAATACTGAAAACTATAGCTATTCAAGGAAATAGAAAATAATAACAGGAAATGGAAAGACATCCCATGCTCATGGATTGGAAGAATTAATATCATCAAAATGAACGTTCTCCCCAGAGCCATATACAAATTTAACACAATACCCATCTAAGTTACACCAAGCTTCTTTAAGAGGATACAACATAAACTGAAATCATTTATCTGGAACCATAAAACACCTAGAATTGCTAAAACAACCTTGAGGAAAAGAAACAGAAATGGAGTTCATCACACTCCCATATCTCAAACTATATTATAAGGCCATCATCATCAAAACAGCCTGGTACTGGAACAAAAATAGGCACACAGACCAGTGGAACAAAATTGAAAGCCCAGAACTAAACCCCCACACCTAAGGACATCTAATCTTTGATAAGGGGGCCCAAATAGATGGTACTGGGAAAACTGGGTCAAAACATGCAGAAGAATGAAACTGAACCATTATATCTCATGAAAAAAAAAAACTCCAAATGGATCAAGGACATTGGTGATAGACCAGAAACTGTGGAATACTTAGAGGAAAACATTGGTGGCACGCATTTCCCCCTAAACCTTACGGACATATTTGATGACACAAACCCAATTGCAAGAAAGACTTAAGCAGAAACAAATAAATGGGACCACATCAAATTGAAAAGCTTCTGCACAGCCAAAGAAACTACCACACAAACAAGCAGACCCCTCACAGAATGGGAGTAGATCTTCACATGCCATATATCAGACAAGAGACTAGTAACAAAAATATACAAAGAACTCAGCAAACTTAGCAACAAAAACGCAAATGACCCCACCCAAAAATGGGCAGAGGACATGAAAAGAACATTCACTACAGAAGAGATCCAAAAGGCTAACAAACACATGAAAAATTGCTCCAGGTCACTGATTGTCAGAGAAATGCAAATAAAGACATCATTGAGATACCATCTCAACTCTGTTAGAATGGCATACATCAAAAAGGACAGCAGCAACAAATGTTATAGAGGCTGTGGGGACAGAGGAAGCCTTCTGCACTGCTGGTGGGAATGTAAATTGGTCCAGTCTCTGTGGAGAGCAGTCTGGAGAACTCTCACAAGGCTAGACATGGACCTTACATATGACCCAGTAATTCCTCTCCTGGTGATATACCCCAAGAACTCCATAACACACAACCAAAAAGATATGTGCACACCTAGGTTCATAGCAGCACAATTTGTAATAGCTAAAACCTGGAAGCAACCCAGGTGACCAACAACAAATCAGTTGCTGAGAAAGCAGTGGTTTATATACACAATGGAATATTATGCAGCTATTAAGAGCAATGAACCCACCTTCTGAGACCCATCTTGGACAGAGCTAGAAGGAATTATGTTAAATGAGCTAAGTCAGAAAGATAAAGATGAGTATGGGATGATCCATCCCACTCATCAACAGAAGTTGAGAAAGAAGAATAGAAAGGGAAACTAAAAGCAGCATTTGACTAAATCTGGAGTAAGGCACCAAAGTAAAATCCCGGGGGTTAGGGTGGATATTTGGTTTCTCAGGGCAGTGGGGTGGGGTGGGTGGGATAGAACACAGTCTTTTTGTGGTGGAAATGGTGTTTATGTGCACTCCTATTAATTTGTAGTCAGATAAATCCCTATTTAATTAATATGAGAGGGGAAAAATTGATTGCATGTCTCAAACTTTTTAAAACACAGACTTTAGTCTTTTTAATACATAGGCTGAGTCTTTGATATGTTGATTCTCTCAAAAGCCTAGGCCAGGGAGAACAGAAGCAACCGGTGGCACAGCTATATATAAATAATGTCAAAAAACATAAATTATGGTGATGTTGGGTATGATAGAGCAAATCCTAACAAAGGGACTTTTCAAAGTTAACCCAACTACCAAATAATGTGATTATAACAATAAGTATCTATTGTCTTCTTCCTAAGACAGCAGGAACATCACATTTCCCCTGTAGAGCCTGTATGTCCCCCAGTCCTGGAACCTCTAGGTTGGGGCTCAATTTCCTGCATGCTTCTCTCAATTCATACCAAATAATATTCATCTGCCAATCTCAACCTAATCAACACAACTAGTACCACCTCAGCATGCTTCACTTCAGACTGTGTCCAGAGACTTCAGGTGTGGAACGTCAACCCTTCAGCTTCATTACTCGGGTGAGACCTTTCCTTTCATAGTACTCTCTAATTCCGTTCCAGATAGTTCACTTCCTAAAAAGTCCTAGAACCTAGATATAGACTAGGTCTTGTGAGATAGAGCATCTGTCCACATGTATCCATAAATTAGGGCAAAATATATACCTGAAAGCAAAAATACACAATAGTTGGTAGTGAGTCAGTATCAAATTCATAATGAAATAGTGTGTACTTAGACTTAGATACCCTTCTCACCTACTTCCTATTACAGTTCTCTCACTCACTCCAAAGCTAACCTTAGAAAAGCAAGGACTGCAAAATATGAATAAGGGCAAGAGACTGGCATACTTTAATGATGACTCTTTAGTCACTATCAGGCCACCCCATCAGCTGGGGCCCTATTCGGGGAGTCCTGAGATTCCCAAACAGACATGATGGGCTTAGACCTCAAATAAATCCCTCTCTCCATTGTTACTGGTTTTCTCTATCAGGAACAACACAACAGACCCCTTTGTGGGCCCCCATTACCCTCAATTTGGATCAACAATGGTAGAGAATGTTCCATCCTCTGAAGGGAGGCTAGACAACATACTCTGCTACACCTGAGGAAGATGGGTCTATATTGGGGCAGCTTGGAATGTTCCTACTCATGACAAAAGAATGTGAGCTCAGATCTACAGGGATGCAGAGGTGACATAGGCTTCTAAGCTGAATATGGGCCCCAGAGCAAATCAAATTGATGGGATTTGCAGTCAACAATATTTATACCCTTTTCCCATATTAGGGAGCTACTCTCTTCCCTGATCTAGCTTTCTGTTCCTTTTCTAGCCATGATATCATCTCCCCAGACAATAACTTGGATACACCTGCATATCAGATTTCAGGTTCATGGAAACAAACAAACAAACAAACAAAAAAAACTAGTATAGCCATAGGCCCTCTGGAATATAACTAAAATATGCCTACTAGCTATCTACAAAATGGAGGATCCCCCAACTCTTCATCTGGACTATTCCAGCCTTTAGGTCTATGATTGTTTGACAATTTGTTTGGATTTGTGTATTAACTCTCTTTTCAGCCACCAGGTTCCAGATGCTAGCATGATGCTAACCAGACTTCCCTGTATAGACAACCCCACGAATGTGTCTTGGAGCTCTGTTTCCCCAAGGCCCCACCCTACTTGGGAAATAGAGAGGCAGGCTGGGAGTATGGATCGACCAGTCAAAGCCCATGTTCAGCGGAGAAGAAATTACAGAAGCCAGACCTTTCACCTTCTGCACCCCACAATGACCTTGGGTCCATACTCCCAGAGGGCTAAAGAATAGGAAAGCTCTCAGGGAAGGGGATGGGATACGAGAGCTGGTGGTGGGAATTGTGTGGAGTTGAACCCCTCTTATCTTATGCTATGGTTTTTTAAATGTATCTTTTTTTAAATAAATAAAGAATAAAGAAAAAAGAAAAAAAAGGGAGTTGGGCGGTGGTGCAGCGGGTAAAGCGCACGTGGCGCAAATCGCCAGGACCTGCATAAGGATCCCAGTTCGAGCCCCCAGCTCCCCACCTGCAAGGGAGTCGCTTCACAAGCGGTGAAGCAGGTCTGCAGGTGTCTGTCTTTCTCTCCTCTTCTCTGTCTTCCCCTCCTCTCTCCATTTCTCTCTGTCCTATCCAACAACAATGACATTAATAATCACAACAATGTTAAACAATGGCAACAAAAAGGAAAATAAATAAATAAAAACTTAATTAAAAAAAAATAGGAAACTTAAATGAAACCATAAATGAAGTGGACTTAGTATATATATAACTTCCCATCCCCAAAATAGTGGATACACATTTTTCTCAAGTACACATGGAACATTTATAAGGATTGACCATATGCTGGGCCACAAAGACAGTCTGAACAAATATGTAAATATTACAATTATAACATGCATCCTCTCAGACCACAAATAGAAATCAACCATAAAGGGAAAATAAATTTTCCCAAAGCCTGAAGACTAAACAATATGCTGCTGAACAATAAATGAGTCATTGAAAAGATCAAAAAAGAAATCAAGAATTACCTTGATACCAATGTAAATGAAGAAACCAGCTACCAGATTCTATGGGACACAGCAAAAGCAGTGCTGAGAGGGAATTCATATTAATACAAGTCCACATTAATAAACAGGAGAAATCTAGTAAACCATCTAACAACCCACTTCAATCAATGACAAGTGGATCAACAAAAAGAACCAACAGTCACCAGGGGACATGAAATAAGTCAAAATCAGAGCAAAAATCAATGAAATAGAAAATAAGAAGGCCATTAGGAAGATTAATGAAACCAAGAGCTGGTTCTTTGAAAAGATAAATAAAATAGTGTAGGCAAATTGTGAGGATGTGATAGAGTTTGGCAGGGCTTGACCTGAGGGGTAGGCATCCATCCTGTCAGTCTCTTTCTCTATTGAGAGGTTGAGTGAGGATTGACACAAGACTCCCCAAGGTTTGCCTCATCTTATCAGACTCCCTGCCTTACAAAGCACCCTGCATTTTTCTGCCTTCAGGAGCCCAGCATTCATTAAAACATTAAGCCATCTCCCCCTGCTCCACCCTGCATTCCTTGATACTATGGCCTGTCCTTTTATTATCTACATACCAATCTTCTGCTTTTTCTTATAAGAAGGTCTCCTCCATAATTCCACACAGGGTATTATTAATCCTACCAGTTAAACCCCTAGCAACTGTTGCTAAGGAAGTCCCTACCTTTTCCAGCCCCCCCCCCCACCCCTTTACCTTTCACTGCCCCTTTCCTAACCATGTATGGTATTGTCAAACCAATTCCATTTCCGACTTGCCTCTTCCTTTTCCAGCCTGGAGAAGTGTGTGGGCAGACCAGGAGGCTAACGCCGGCCATTGTGGTTTGCACCATGTGGCTTAACCAGGTGTGCTACCCCCAGACTATGGGGTGCTTGGATGAATAAAGATTTGAGTTGCTTCGCTGCCAAGAGCCTGGTTCCTGGGTTATCTCTCTCTCACACATCGCTAGCCCAACAAGATAGGTAGACTAAAAGCTTCACTCACCTAGAGAAAAAGAGAGAATGCTATGGTAAAATCGCTCAAAAATGAAAGAGGAGATATTACAACAGATGAGGTAGAGATTCAAAAGTTTATGCAAGAATATTACAGATATCTGTATGGAAACAAATTTGAAGAAGAAATGAACACTTTCTTAGAGTCATACCCACTACCAACCTTGACAGAAGAGGAAGTAGATAAACTTAACAGGCCAATCACTGGTAAAGAAATTGAAGCAGTAATCAAAAGCCTACCCAAGAACCAAAGCCCGGGTCCTGATGCCTATATTAATGAATTTTATACAAAACA
Source organism: Erinaceus europaeus (assembly GCF_950295315.1). Lineage (NCBI taxonomy): Eukaryota > Metazoa > Chordata > Mammalia > Eulipotyphla > Erinaceidae > Erinaceus > Erinaceus europaeus. Next base: position 54,456,551 of record NC_080178.1, on the reverse strand, counting down.
TTTTTTCAAAGAAGAACTAACACCCATCCTCCTCAAACTCTTCCAGAAAATAGAAAAAGAGGGAAAACTCCCAAATACATTCTATGACACTAACATTACCCTAATACCCAAAGCAGGAAAGGACAGCACCAAAAAAGCAAACTATAGACCTATATCACTGTTGAACATCAATGCAAAGATCCTCAACAAAATCTTGGCTAATTGAATACAACATATGAAGAGAATAATCCACCAAGATCAAGTGAGATTCATCCCTGGGAAATAGGAATAGTTCAATATCCATAAGTCAACAAACTTAATCCACTATATCAGCAAAAAGATAAAAACACATCATTCTGTCAACTGATGCAGAAAAAGCATTTGACAAGATGCAACACCCATTTATGATAAAGGCCTCGAGAAACTGGGAGTGCAAGGAAAATTCCTTAACATAACAAAGACTATTTATGATAAGCCCACAGCTAACATCATAGTGAATGGAGAAAAACTGAAAGCTTTTCTCCTAAAATTAGGAACTAGACAGGCTGCCCACTCTCACCATTTTTATTAAACATAGTCCTATAAGTCCTTGCCATGGCAACCAGACAAGAAAGAGATATCAAAGGAATCCATATTGGAAAGGATAAAGTTAAAGACTCATTATTCGAATATGATATGTTGATATACCTAGAAGACCCCAAAAACTCAACCAAGAAACTACTGGAAATCATCGATAAATTCAGTAAAATACCAGGCTACAAAATCAATACCCATAAATCTGTGGCATTTCTTTATGCAAAAGATGGGTCAGAAGAAACAAAACTGAAAGAAGCAATACCATTTACAATTGAATCCAAGAAGATAAAATGCCTAGAAATAAATCTAACAAAGGATGTAAAAGACCTTTTCAAGGCAAACTATAAGACACTCCTAAAAGAAATAGAGGATGACACAATGAAATGGAAGAACATCCCCTGTTAATGGATTGGGAGAATAAATATCATTCAAATGGCAATTTTGCCAAAAGCAATCTACAGATTCAATGCAATATCTATTAAAACCCCAATGATATATTTCAAGAAAATTGAACATTTTATTCAAAAATTTGTGTGGAACTCTAAAAAACATGAACATCAAAAATACTCCTAAGCAAAAAGAAGAAAAATAGAGGCATCATTATGACTTCAGGTTATACTACAAGGCATTAGTAATCAAAACTGTGGTACTGAAACAAAAATAGTCATATGGACCAATGGAATGGGGTAGAGCCCAGAATTCAATCCATACATGTACAGACAACTCATAAATGACAAAGAGGCCAAATCTGCCCATTGGGGAAAAGAAAGTCTCTTTAACAAGTGGTGTTGGCAGAATTGGACAGCCATATGTAGAAAAATAAAACTAAACCACCAATTAACACCATACACCAAAATTAACTCAAAATGGATCAAAGATCTGGATATCAGACCTGAAAGTATAAAATACATAGATTAACATATTGGTGAAACACTTCATGACATTAACACTAAAGACATATTTGAAGACTTCACCCCATGGGGAAGGGAAACAAAAGCAAGATTGAACAAGTGGGACTATATCAAACTAAAAAGCTTCCATACATCAAAAGAAAACTCCATAAGGATAAACAGGAACCCCTACAAATGGGAGAACATATTCTCACATCATACTTCAGACAAGCACTTGATATCAAACATCTATAAAGAATTCATCTCAACAAAAAGAAAAAGAACAACCCAATAAAAATGTGGGCAGAGGACATGCATAGACAGTTCTCTAAAGAAGAGATACGCACGGTCCACAGACATATGCAGAAATGCTCTAATTCACTCATCACCAGAGAACTGGAAATTAAAACCACATTCATATACCACCTCAAACCTGTAAGAATGGCCTTCAACAAAACAGGAGAAGATAAATATTAGAAGGGATGTGGGGAGAAAGGAACTCTAATACACTGCTGGTGGGAATGCAAAATGGTACAACCATTATGGAGAACAGTATGGAGAATACTTAAGCAAATACAGATGGAAATACCTTACGACCCAGCAATCCCACTTATGGGACATATGCTCAGTGGAGTACCACTCAGCAATAAGAAAAATATAATTTTATATCCTTTGGAATAAAATGGTTGGAACTTTAAAACATTATGCTTAGTGAAATAAGCAAGGAGGTAAAGGAAAACTACAGGATGGTCTCACTCATATGTAGAATTTAGAGAACTGAGCACACATACTTAAAATAAACAACCAGACACAACACAACCCATAAATTGGGAATACTATAGTGGCTACCTAGGCGGGAGGAGGGAGGGCATAGACTTTCGCTGGTGGGGAAGATGTGAAACTCTAGTCCTATCACTATTTAGTTCTGTCAACAGTAATACAAAGTGTGGGAGAGGGGTGTAGATTTAATATCTCAAGTTCCCTAACTGTCTTGACCTTAGCCCTAGGCACAAATATTAGCTTTTGCTAATATTTATCTTAGATTTACAAAATGATCACACTCTGATAAGGGGATTAATTGTTCATGGATCTCTAAAAATGTATCTGAAAATATAGCTCTGTAAACATCTAAATCAACTATAGCTTTAGGCCAGACAGGTCAAGACCTTTTAACCTTGTAAGTATTTAAAATACAAAGAGGTTCAGAAACCACTGAAAGGGTTCAAAGTATAGTGAAGTCAAGTATATTAATATAGATACTAACCACCCCCAACTAACCTGGCTATAATGATTAATTACTGATTTTTTAACTCTCTCTAAGACTATAAGAAACTCCTTGCATTATCTTTTAAGACCCACATTTCTCCTAGTCCTAGTACCTCTAGGATATGTCCATACTTCCTGAAATTCTTTCTCTATGATTCCTTACTGCCATACCAACTTTGTCTACTTCAACCAAATCACCATTGGTGCTGCCATCCCACATTATGCTGTTATTGAAATCCTACTGTGGACTGTAACCAAAGATACCAGCCTGAGAAGTCAACCCTGAAACTCTTCAAATCTGGTGAGACCTTTCCTAACACATGGGACTACCTACATCCAAGTTAGATGGCACATTATTTAACTAAGTAACAGATCATATTAGGCTAGAGTTTAGGGTACTGGATACAGGTATACACATATCCATAAATAAGGGGCAATCATATAACTCAAAGTCAATGTGCTCAATAATGGTTGAAGTGCCTAAAGAAGGCATCATAAATTCTGTAAGTGATTGGATTTAGACCAAGTTAGCAGGACAGCCTAGCAGAAAGGCCCAAAGAAGACAGATCCCCAAAACCTGACTCTGGTTGGGCTCAACAAATGATACTCAGTGCCTAAACAACTGAGAGAAAAATCGAAGATAATCAGGTAAAGAAAGGACTACAGGGAGTCGGGCTGTAGCGCAGCGGGTTAAGCGCAGGTGGCGCAAAGCACAAGGACCGGCATAAGGATCCCGGTTCGAACCCCGGCTCCCCACCTGCAGGGGAGTCGCTTCACAGGCAGTGAAGCAGGTCTGCAGGTGTCTATCTTTCTCTCCTCCTCTCTGTCTTCCCCTCTTCTCTCCATTTCTCTCTGTCCTATCCAACAACGACAACAACAATAATAACTACAACAATAAAACAACAAGGGCAACAAAAGGGAATAAATAAATAAATAAAATAAATATTAAAAAAAAAGAAAGGACTACAAAAGTTGGATAATAGCCAAAGACTGGCCCATTTAATAATGTCCTATTTGATCAATATCACACTACCTGATCATTTGAGGCCCTAATTAGGCTCCATACACATATTCTGGGCCTTGACCTCTAAAGGGTCCCTCTCTCCACTACCACTGATCCTTTCCATAAGGAACAGCATCTTGTGGACCCTCTCAGGACCTTGGCTCTATCATAAAGAAATGATGATAGGAATAGCCCCAGTCTCTGAAGGGACTGCCCTGCCACTCAAAAAAGACTGGTCCTGACATGAGTGCAGCCTGCAATGTTCCTCAGGTGTAACCATGAGCTATAAGCTCAGACCAATAAGGACCTAAGTTACACAGGCTCTGGCACTAAATATAAATATGTATTTATATATGGGTCCTGGAGCAGGTGAATGGGCAAAAATAGTTAAATTTATCCAATATTTTGTTTTCATAAGAATGGGAGCTACTCTCTGCCCTAATCCGACTTTCTAGCCCTTTTCTCTACTTGGACACCATTCTTTCAAACAATATTCTCATCCAACCTCAGGCTAGCTACCAAACTCAAGCAAAGCTACTATAGTTGTTTGCCCCCAGGAACATGCCTAGAATGATTCTCCTAGCTTTCTTCTACCCTAAAATCCCTAATCTCATCTGCTCTGATCCTACTTTTTGGTTCCTGTTCATTAACCATCTTGTCTCAACTAAGGTCATGCCACCTTCTAGACACCAAGTTACAGATGCTACCATGACTATACCTTGACTTCTCTGGGCAGATGAACTCAACAATGTGTCCTGAACCCTCGCATCTCCAGAGCTCTGGTCCAATAGGGAAAGATAGAAACATGCTGGGGGTATGGATTGACCTGTCAATGCTGATGCTCAGTGGAGAAGCAACTACAGAAGCCAGAACTCCTACCCCACAAACAACCTTGATCCATAGTCCCAGAGGGGCAGAAATGATAGGATGAAGATAAGAGGACTCTGCACTCCAGCTCCATCAGCACCCAGAGAGAGAGAAGGAAAAGGAGAGGGACATATGGAGGTAGCTACGATGTTATGAGTGGCTTAGAGGGTAAGAGATGATTGAATCAGAAAAAAAGAGGAGCAGATGTGGACAGATAGTTGTAGAGAAGATGGTTGGCCTATATACAACTTTAGGGGAACTGTGGTGGATTGCAGTGGGGAGAGTGAAGATTCAGAACTGTGGTGGTGGGACTGGTGTGGACTCAAACCCCTGTTGACATGTAATTCAGTAATATAAAAATAAAAAAATAAGTAAAATAAAAAAGAAGTAATGAAAAACAAAAAGAAAGGGAGAAAGAATGAAAGAAAAAGAAATAGTATTTCTGGCACGTTCTGTAGCCCGATTGATAATGTAGCATCTGTTGTGCACGAATACAGTTGATAACCCTCCTTCCAAGGGCTGCTATAGCTTTGGAGCCAGGGCACCCACACTTGAAATAGCAGCTTAGAGGGACAGAAATAGTCAGTTTCTACTCATAAATAGTCAGTTTCTACTCATAAATAGTCAGTTTCTACTTGTAAATAGTCAGTTAACACTCATATTGCTGAGAGTTAATACTCACAGACTAGAGGCTGCATGTTACAACGTTGATGAACCATGGCAAGGTTTGGTGCTCAAGCAGCAGAGCATCCTTCATGGTGCTGGGGCAAGATGTGAACCTGGATCACACATAAGGCAGAGAGTCATACACTACCCAAGTAAGCTATTTCACTAGCCCTTATAAATTTTTTTTAAGTGAATAGTGCTTTCCAACACCAAGAGAAAACAGGGGTGTAGTTTCACAACACTCCCACCAACAAAGTTCTATGTCCTGGGCTGCTATTCATGCACTTCTAGACACACAGAGAGGAGAGACATCACAGCACCTGGAGCACCACCATCACAGTACCTCCCATTTGGTGCTGGGTTGGAAACTGGGCTTCACTGATAGGCAAAGCCCTGCAATGAGTTACTCTTCTGACTTTAAACAGAAGGGGTTTCCCTATGAATGGATTCACGAGTGTGCTTCTGGCTGCATTGGTAGAGAGGGACATCTCTTCATTCCAACAATGTAGGGAGTGGGGGTGGTGACACTGAGATGCCCTCCTACCAGACTTGATGCAATTTCCTTGCTTCACATGGACTCAGAAGCCCTAATACTCTCCTGATGGAGCTCCTGCTACCTTTCTTTCTGATGCCTCTTTATCACACACAGACACATTCTCTCTCTCTCTCTCTCTCTCTCTCTCTCTCACACACACACACACACACACACACACACACACACGTGAGTGCGCATATAGTTTGTTTAACAAACTATCCTTTTCCTCCTAATATTTTACCTTTTCCATTTCATTACTGTTTTATAAAGTAGCTTTGAAGATTTTTTTCCACTTAGTAAAACTGTTTGCAAGACTTGTTTAGAGAATGTGAAGTTACTGATTGACTTTTTCTATTTGGAAAGGTGTGTATGTGTATGTGTGTGTGTGTGTGTGTGTGTGTGTGTATTCTTGTCAGGACCATAGAAGACATGGAGAAAAATAGATAGATAGACAGATATCTATAGAAATAATCATCAATCCCTCTCTGTGACCTTGGAATTACCACTACAGTAATGAATGGAGAGAATGGGGACACAGAACTCTGGTAGTGTGAACATTGTGGAATTGTAACCTTATTATTTTATAAATTATAAATCAATAGTAAAAATTTAAACAATGAAACACACACAAAATTATTTTTTCAAAGAGAACTGTAATTTTAATATCTATTAGGGCTCAGAAGATCTTACTGTAGAGAAATGAACTGTAGTTTGAATATAGTTGGCAAAGGAAGAGAACAATAGTTAACCACTAAAACACTGGGCTTCACTTTTTTTTAATTTATAAAAAAGAGACATCGACAAAACCATAGGATAAGAGGGGTACAACTCCACACAATTACCACCACACCACCAGCTCTCCATATCCCATCCCCTCCCCTGATAGCTTTCCTATTCTTTAGCCCTCTGGGAGCATGGACCCAAGGTCATTATGGGGTGCAGAAGGTGGAAGGTCTGGCTTCTGTAATTTCTTCTCCGCTGAACATGGGCTTTGACTGGTCCATGCATACTCCCAGCCTTCCTCTCTCTTTCCCTAGTAGGGCGGGGCTCTGGGGAAGCAGAGCTCCAAGACACGTTTGTGGGGTCCTTTGTTCAGGGAAGTCTGGTAGGCATCATGCAAGCATCTGGAACCTGGTGGCTGGAAAGGGAGTTAACATACAAAGTTAAACAAATTGTTGAACAATCATGGACCTAAAGGCTGGAATAGTGCAGATGAAGAGTTGAGGGGTCCTCCACTGGGCTTCACTTTTAACATAACTGACACAGAGAAGCTGGAATTCTGTAACCAGATAGAGAAGCGCCATATAATTGGAGAGTACAAGGAAGAAGGAGGGACTGGTATTTTGATAATATTTGAGAGATTTACATCTTTTATTCATTGGCTAAGGTTTAACTTTTTTTTTCTTTTTGATAAAGTTTCACTTAGAAAGTCTTTGTGGGGATTGGTCGGTAGTACAGCAGGTAAATCGCATATGGAGCGAAATGCAAGGACTAGCTTAGGGATCCCAATTAGAGGCCCCGGCTCCCTACCGGAAGGGGATTCACTTCACAGGCGGTGAAGCAGGTCTTCAGGTTTCTATATTTCTCTCCTCCCTCTGTCTCCCCCCCCCTCTTGATTTCTTTCTTTCCTATCCAACAACAACAGCAATGTCAACAATAATAACAACAAAGGCAACAAAATGGGAAAAAATGGCCTCCAGGAGCAGTGGATTCATAGTGCAGACACTGAGCCCCAGCAATAACCCTGGAGGTAAAAAAAGAAAGTCTTTGTATCTTTAAAAAGATAGAAAAATAATATCTGAAAGGATCTCGGTTCAACCTCCAGCTCACACCTGCAGGGGGGTTGGCTTCACAAGCAGTGAAGTATCTTTGCAGGTGTCTATTATTCTCTCTCCCTATCTATCTTTCCCTCCCCTCTCAATTTTTCTGTCCTATCCAAACATTTTTTAAAAAATGGCCACAAGAGCAGTGTATTGGTAGTGCAGGGGCTGAGCCCCAGTTATATAACCCTAGAGGCAGAAAGAAAATAATCTGAAATTTAATATTAATATTAGCAGTCATTTAATCCATTAGGATAAGTCTTCGGGATTCCACACAGACACATTTTGGAGGGTTCGGTGAAAACCACCCAGATAAGAGGTATCTTTGGTCTTCAAGGATCTGTGAGAACCCCAGCACGGCAGACCAACAACTCAAGACTCCCAAATTCTTGTGTGAGGCATTTAGAAAAACACTCCTCCCAGTACTTCTCCAACCAAGTAACTTGTGTGCTCAAGCCACTGTGTGTGGATTCCACCAGTCATATCTGATAGTAATGATAGACACTGTACTCAAGTCAGAAGTGGGAACATTTACACAGGATGGAAGGCAGGACTTGTGAGATGCAGTTTCTCTGCAGGCTAGGGGTATGGACTGACCTGCCAACACCAACATCCAAAAGAGAAACTATTACAGAACAAAGAACTCTACATTCTGCACCATAAAAAGAACTTTGATCCATACTTCAAGTGGAGATAGAAGTGATAGGAGGAAGAAGATAGCAGGGTTATGAACTCCACCTTTATTAACTCCTTGAGATAGAGGACTAAAAAGGGAGAGATATTTGAATGTAGTAATGGGTTATGTAAAGATTGGACAGGAAGAGATGATTGATCCTGGAGGGAGGAAAAGGGGGCAATTATGTAGATAGATACTTGTAAAGATGACAGTTAACCCATGTCTGTAACCTTTGCTGAACCACAGTAGTTTGAATTAGGGGGAAATGGATTCAGAACTCTGGTGGTGGAAACATTGTGGCTTTATACTGTTGTTGACATGTAATTTTGTAAAACAATATGGAATAATGAAGAAAATAAAAAAGGTGTCTCTGTTTGCCTGTTTGTAAGGGAATAAAGTGATCCCCCACTTTCACTTGTAAACACACATCTAATATGGTGACCCTACAACTGTACTGATTTCTGTTACTATCCTCCAAACTCTCCCTGAAGAGTGACATTCTTACTTTTTTTTTTATTCTCATTCTTGGCAGATCAAGGGCTTCCCTACACAGGGAGCTCATGGATGTAGGCAAAGAGAAAGCAAGGCAGATACAAGACCACACTGGGGCTTCCAGTCCCGGGACCTAGAATTGTGTGTTTGTCCACAAGTTTCTCCTTAGAGTAAGAATAGATATAAAATTCCACCATCGGGAAGAACACACAGCCAGACACTCCGCAAATGGGAATTCAAGATCCTTGCTGAATGCATGAGCTTCTGTCTAGTTCTATTTCATTGAACACAAACACACACACAGTAAAATCAAGACAGATCTGATTCTCACAAGGTCTCTTTCATCTCCTACCTGTCTCTACTTACTTTCTTCACATCTAGTCTAACCATGATTTCTTCTTCCACTGCACTGCCTTTTCTCTAATTGGCACTCTGAGGATGTCTTTCTTGATGACTGTGGTAACTCTTCACATAGGATGGAGAAAGTAGGCATGTGGCTTATTTGAAGCAGAAACATGTCTTCATAAAGCATATTAGTCACATCATTTCAGATAGAAATAGTCAGCCAATAACTTCACATCCTCTAAACAAGTTAGCAAAACAAATTCCCTTAGTGGAAAAAAATTCTTCAAGCTAATTTATAAAACATTCATGAAATGAAATGGGTAAAATATTAGGAGGAAAACGGTATTTTGAAGAACACACTATATGCACACTACTGTGTATGTGTATATCTGTGTCTGTGTCGGTGGGTGTGACATAAAGAGGGATCAGAAAGTAAGCTAGCAGGGGCACCATCAGGAAAGATATAGGGCTTCATAAGAGGTCTGGTAGGGTAGACCTGAGTGGCTCAAGCCCCACCACCAACATCCACCACAGTGCCATGCCTCAGGCCACACCCAGGCTTGTGACATCCTGATGCCATCACCTTGCTGATTGGCTGATGAAGTCTTGGCAGCCCAGGACCACATGCTCAGAAGGCAGCAGAAGGCAAAGTTGTCTGCTGATGCTGCTCCTGAACTCATTGCTGTAGAGAAGGACACTGTGGAAGAGGGGTGCCATGTACTTCCTCTGGGAAGCAGGGCCACCCCTCTTTGGCCACTTCACCATGGACTATATGGCAGAGCCCTGGGCATGGGGCAATGCCACTCAGGGGCCCCTGCAGCTGCAGGGACCCCACTCTGCGTGGTGCACCACGTTCCTGACCTGCTTGATGCAGGTGCTTGTCGCTGAAGGTCAGTTGGGGCCAGAATGTGAAGGGAAGCCCTGGAATCTGATTCTTATGGCAGTCGACTTAGGGGTCATTTCTCTTGCCATCCTATGCTGGACAATGTTTTTCCCAGGTCAAAAACCACGTTCCCAACTAACCATCCAGCAAATTGCTGAGAGGGTGAAGACCCTGAGGAAAGAACAGAGAGAAATTGAGGAAAAACTCTCTCGCTCTGCAAAAGCTATCAGACAAACACGCCAAATAATGAAAAGAACCAAGAAAAACAACTTGAAACTTGAATCTATTGGGGAGCTCTATGAGGAGAAAAGGAACATTCTGGACCAAAAGAATCACATCCTGAGTGACACCATTGGAAAGCTGCATGCTCTGATGGCAGCTCACAGCAAGGAGAACTCCCAGGGTAGAGAGGAAAATCCACCTGAGTCTGTGAAGGCCGTGTCCCTCCCAGAGTCACCCACACTGGCCCTCCAGGAGGAGCTGAGAAGTGCCCAGCACCTGCTCACAGCCACCAAGTCCCAACTAGAAGAACAAGTGAGCAAACTCAAAAGAAAGTGTGATGCCCTCCTGTCCACCGAGGCTGAGCTCAGAGAAGAGCTCGCCCATGTGAGGCAGAAAACCAACTCCATGCACATGCTCTGTGACAGGAGGGAGGAGGCCCTGAAACAGAGGATAAAACAGCTGGAGGTGGAGGTGAGAGATCTAAAGCAGGGGCGGGCAGCTCCAGAAAGAAGGGCTGGTGGAGATGGGAATGGAGCAAGTGGGGTCAATAGCAACTATCAGGAAACCGGAGGAAAACACCTGAAGTGGGCAAACAGTCCAAGCAAAAACCTTGGGGTGGAAGGGAAGGCAGCTGCTGAGATGCTGGGAGAGCATCTGCCTGCACAGCCACCTGCAGCACTGAGCTTAGCCAGGCCTAGAGCAGGAGATGGTCCTGGGGGAGCCTTGGAGCCAGGAGCCAGAGGTGCTCTAGGAGTGAGGAACATTCTGCCAAGCTCCCCGCTGAAGACTGTGCCAACAGAAGAGCAGGGAGCCATGGTTGGGAAAGGATCCCTTCCCTATCGAGGGCCACCCCTCAGGCACACCCCAGTGGGAGGTGCTCCTCCTTCACTGAGGATGCCAGGACCACCATCTCATCCACCAAGGAGACCAGGAGCACCACCTCCATCACTGATGAAGCCTGGACCACCACCTCCACCAGAGGTTATGACAGGACCACCACCAACACCATGGTGGCTGATGCCAGAACCACCACCTCATCCCCAGGTGATGCCAGGACCACACCGACCACCAACACAGAGAATGCCAGGACCTCCACCATGGATGATGCCACCACCTGCACCATGGATGATCTCTCAGTTACCACCTCCACGCTGCTTTCCTTTTGGGCCTTGTCCAGTACTGCCACACTTTGCCTCACACTTCTGCCCACCACCATGCAGAGGAGGAGAGGTCCCAGGCTTTCCACCTGGAGTATGGGGCCTACCCTATGCTTTCAGACCTGCATGCATGAGCATGTCCATGACCTCTGTGTGATTAAGCCAGTGCGCCAACACCTTCCTGAGAGCTTCTGCCTATTAAAAAATGATCTGAAATTCAACATAAATGGTCTTGTCTTCTCTTTGCCCTGATAAAATTACTTAGGCCATATATCATGACCTTGTGACCTGAGAGCCTGTTAGTGGAAAGACTTATAAATTGTCTTGGGAAGTATAAGAATTATGCAGTAATAAAAGGAGTCTGTGGGAAATTTCTAAGAACAGAAATTAGCTAATCTTTTGGAACACATGTGGTTCTGTTTCAAGTACAGTATTTATTTGTTTTTTGGTTTTAGTTTTCCTTTACACCACCTCCAATAAAAATGTTCTTATGTGCTGACATATTTGGGGAGGAGGGTGTTCTGGAAATCTGTGAGCATTATTTCATTTGAAAAATTATTTTTTATTTATTTATAAAAAGGAGACATTGACAAAATCATAGGATAAGAGGGGTTCAACTCCACACAATTACCACCACCAGCTATCCATATCACATTCCCTCCCCTGATAGTTTTCCTATTCTTTAGCCCTCTGGGAGTATAGACCCAAGGTCATTGTGGGATGCAGAAGGTGGAAGGTCTGGCTTCTGTAATTTCTTCCTTCCATACTCCCAGTCTGCCTCTCTCTTTCCCTAGTATGGTGGGGCCCTGGGGAAGCAGAGCTCCAAGACACATTGGTGAGGTTGTTTGTTCAGGGAAGTCTGGTGGGTATCATGGTAGCATCTGGAACCTGGTGGCTGAAAAGAGAGTTAGCATACAAAGCCAAACAAATTGTTGAACAATCATGGACCTAAAGGCTGGAATAGTGCAGGTGAAGAGTTGGGGGATCCTCCCTTTTGTAGATAGCTAGTAGGCATACTTTAGTTACATTACAAATGGCCTATGGCTATACTAGTTTCTTTTTTTCCCCTGAGCGTGAAATCTGATATGCAGGTGGATCTAAGTTATTGTCTGGGGAGATGATGACATGGTTGGAAAAGGGGCAGAAAGCTGGATCAAGAAGAGAATAGCTCCCTAATATGGGAAAAAGGTATAAATATTGTTGACTGTATACCCCATTGATTTGATTTGGTGTGGGGCCATATTCAGCCTAGGAGCCTATGTGTTTATTTTAAATATTTATTTATCCCCTTTTGTTGCCCTTGTTGTTTTATTGTTGTAGTTATTGTTGTTGTTATTGATGTCGTTGTTGGAAAGGACAGAGAGAAATGTAGAGAGGAGGGGAAGATAGAGGGGGGAGAGAAAGATAGACACCTGCAGACCTGCTTCATTGCTTGTGAAGTGGCTTCCCTGCAGATCGGGAGCTGGGGGCTTGAACCAGGATCCTTACACCGGTACTTGAGCTTTGTGTGCTATGTGCTCTTAAAACTCTGCACTGCCACCCAACTCCCCATTTGAAAAGTTATTTTCATTTTTTATTATCTTAAATATTGGAGAGAGACAGCAAGTTATCAAATGGCTAAGAGCAAAGAAAGTGGGAGAGAGAGAGAGAGAGAGAGAGAGAGAGAGAGAACAGTATCACTGTTTCAACCCTCAAAGAGGTTTCTCCCCTGCATGTGGGTCTAGGGGCTCAAACTGGATCTTTGAGCATTGTAACCTTTGTGTTCAACCAGGTGCACCACCACTGGCCCTGGAAATTAATTTTTAGGATTAAGAGACCTACCTAAGGAATATCTACAAAATCCCATCAAAATGAGAAAATGCTTTTCTGTCAGCACCTCAAGCCCAGATTCTGATACAGAGGGAAACACCTGGCACAGAACAGCACAGAGTCAGTGGGTGTGTTGTAGCCCCTTTACAGGGAAGCCCCATAGCTGCTGTGGGGTGCAGTGTCCAGGCTGACAACAGTCAGGGTCAACCATGGAGCCCTGGACATGCAGGCAAAATGTTCACAAGTGAACTGTGTAGGAGCAGAGTGTATGAATATGGAACATGGATCATTTCTAGTCAAGACACAGAGTGACATAGCCTATCTGCCTACCCAGCAGTGTGGGTCTGTCACCAGAGAAATGGATGAAAGCACTGCAGCCAACTGCAGACTGGAATAGTATCCAGTAGACAAAATAACTGGGATCCATTTAGGTAGGCCAAAAAAAAAAAAAAAAAGTGGAAAAGTAAGTTAGAGGCTAGTAAATTCTATGTTACTAATAAACATTTTAGGAATGCTGATAACACTCATATAGAGGAAAGAAATTTAAAGATAAAGCATTTTCTTACAATTTTATTGCAACCAACATTATTGCTGAAGCTCAGAGCCTACACTATGACTCCACTGCTCCTCTCTGGCAGCCACATTTGCTTGTTGTTGTTTTTTTTGTTTGTTTGTTTGCTTGCTTTTTTTTTCCAGGTTGTTTGTTTTTTAATTTCTTTATTGGGAAATTAATGTTTTACATTAGACAGTAAATACAAGAGTTTGCACATGCATAACATTTTTCAGTTTTTCACATAACAATACAACCCCCACTAAGTCCTCTGTCATCCTTCTTGGATGTGTATTCTCCCCCACCCTACCCACCCCAGAGTCTTTTGCTTTGGTGCAATATGCCAATTCCAGTGCTTCTTGTTTTATTTGACAGGATTGGGAGAAATTGAGAGAGGTAGAGATAGATAGATAGATAGATAGATAGATAGATAGATAGATAGATAGATTGATTGATAGGCAGACATACAGACAGGTAGATCCCTGAAGCACTGCTTCACTTCTTGCAATTTCCCACCCTGCAGGGGAGGACCGCAGACTAGAATCCCAGTAATTACATATAGTCAAGTTTGTGCTCTACCATGTGTGCCATCCTCTGCCCCCTTTTATTGGTGATTTAATAATGATTAACAAGGTTGTAAGATGACAGATGTGTAATTCCATGCAGTGTCCACCAGCAGAGTTCCATGTGCTTCCCCTACATTGCAAGCGTCCCTATTCTTTATCCCTCTAGGAATATGGAGCAAAATTCTCCATGAGGTGCAGAAGGTGGTAAGTCTACATTCATAATTGCCTCTCTGCCAGCGATTCACTTTGGGCAGGACAATCCTTAACACCAACCTGTTACTAGTTTTCCCAGAGGGTTGTGGATGTTACACACACTGGTGAGGTCCTCTGCCCAGGGAAGTCCGGATGAAATCATAGAAGCATCTGCAACTTGGTGACTGACAAACTAATGCAGGACAAATAGTTTAATAAACAGGCACCCATAGGTAGGAACAGAAGAAATGAAACCAGGAGTCTCTGAGTGGGAAGAAGCTAGGAAGTCCATGCTAGGTTGTTCCAAGGGGACTGTGGCTTTAGCATGTTTTGCATGAGCCTGATAGGTAACATTCATGTGGAGTATAGTGCCAAGATAGTGCCAAATTTAGCCTTAGAGTAATAAAGTAATGTGAAATAGGATGTAGGTGAGTTAGGGTGTATAGAACTAAGTGGAAACTATTTGATTATGTACCTACATTATGGTATCTTTTTTAGGTTTCCTACTTGTTTGTTGCACTGAAAACTATTGTGCACTTTTATCCTAAGGTACATATTGTCTCCCAATTTATGAATAAATCTGCACATGTGCTCTATCTCACAGGCCCCATTCTATGTCTAGGTTCTGTGGCTTTGTTAGTAAATGTGCCTCCCAAAATGGAACTAAGCAGTCCTGTGAGCTAGGAAAAGTCTCCTCAGAGTAATGGAGCTGAAGGTTTGACATCTCAGCCTGGGTGTTTCTGGACACTGTCCAGTGTGAAACGTGTTCTGGTGGTACTGGTTGCACTGAATTGGTTGAGATCAGCAGATGCAGTATCAAATGGTATGGACTGAGAGAAGCAAGAAGACAAGCCACACCCCAGAGGTTCCAGGACTGAGAGAAATAGGGGTTTTCTAGAGAATGAGGATGCCTCATATGGCTCAGAGTTTAGGAAGGCAGTAGAAAGTTATTGTGATCAGCAAGTTATTTGGGATTTTGGTTTACGTTAAAATTCCCAGGGTTATATTACTGTACCAAACAAGACCTTACCGTGATTTAAGTTATTTAATGCTAATTAAAAATAACTGTTTCTTATATACTGAAAAGACCAGCTGCTTCTGGTCTAAGGTTATAGGTGATTTAATATTTCAAAGAAATATTGGAAACATGGATGTAGACAAAGAGACAGCAAGGCAGAGACAAGAACACGCCAGTCCCTGTTCAGGGCGCCATTTGCCGGTCTAGCTTCGTGGGCGGGAGACAGATGATCAGGGACTCATGGCTGAGCTGGGAAGCAGTACCTCGTTTATTAATCAGATACATTACCTTTTATGCATCTCTTCTCTGGAATTGGCAAGGGAAAGGAAAATGACTAGGAGAGCGGGCGGAGCAAAAAAAAGAGCGTGAACAGAACATAGAAAGCTTCCATCTAACCAGTGGGGATTAAACCAATACCCTGCAGGCAGGGCAGGACCCAGGTAAAACAGTGATTATGTAAATAGAACACATTGTAAGTAATACAAGGGAAACTAATGTAATGATCAAAACAGAAGGTCTTTTAAGCAGAATTTAGAAGCATACCAACAAGAACACACTGGGGCTTCCGGTCCTAGGACCTAGAATGTGTGTTTGTCCACAAGTCTCTCCTTAGAGTAAGAATAAGATATAAAATTCCACACCAGGATTCACCAGTGGGAAGCACACACAGCCAGACACTTGCAAATGGGAATTCAAGATCCTTGCTGAATGCATGAGCTTCTGTTTAGCTCTGTTTCATGGAATACACACACACACACACACACACACACACTCAAAATTCAAGACCGATCTGATTCTCACTAAATCTCTTTCATCTCCTACCTGTCTCTATTCACTTCCTTCACATCTAGTCTAACCATGATTTCTTCTTCCACTGCACTGCCTTTTCTCTAATTGACACTCTGAGGATGTCTTTCTTGATGACTGTGGTATCTCTTCATATAGGGTGGAGAAATTAGGCATGTGGCTTAATTTGAAGCAGAAAACATGTAAAGTATATCAGTCTCAGTTTTCCAGATAGAAACAGTCAGTCAATAATTTCAAATCCTCTAAACAAGTCTTGCAAATAGTTTCCCTACTTGGAAACACTCTTCCTCAAAGTTGCTTTTTTTTTTTTTTTTCTGTTTTCCTCAAGGGTTATCATTGGGGTTTGGTGCCTGCACCAAGCATCCACTGCTCCTAGAGGCTATTTTTTCCCTAACTGTTGCCCTTGTTGTTTTCTTCCTGTGGTGGTTATTGTTATTATTATTGTTGTTGTTACTGATATTGATGCCACTGAATAGGACAGAGAGAAATGGAGAGAGGAAGGGGAAAGATAACCACCTGCAGAGCTCCTTCAGTGACTTCTGAAGTGAACACCTGCAGGTGGGGAGCCAGGGTCATGAACCTATATCCTTATGTTGGTCCTTGCACTTTGTACCATGTGCACTTAAACTGCTACATTACACACGACCACCCAAAGCAACTATTTAAAACACTTATGAACTGGATGGCTAAAATATTAGGTGAAAGAGGTTATTTTGTAGAACACACAATATGCACATTTGAAACTCAGTATGTGTGTCACATAAAGAGGCATCAGAAAGTCAGGTAGCAAGGGCTCCATCAGAAGGGGTTAGGGCTTGTGAGTCCATGTGAAGCAAAAAAATATCATCAGCCCTGCTAGTTGGGGACCTCAATGTCTCCAGTCCAACACCAAACCCCTGCCCCCCGCCCCCCCCATAATCCCATGCCTCAGGCCACACCCAGGCTTGTGACATCCTGATGCCATCACCTTGCTGATTGGCTGATGAAGTCCTGGTAGCCCAGGACCACATGCTCAGGAGGCAAAGTTGTCTGCTGATGCTGCTCCTGAACTCATTGCTGTAGAGAAGGACACTGTGGAAGAGGGGTGCCATGTACTTCCTCTGGGAAGCAGGGCCACCCCTCTTTGGCCACTTCACCATGGACTATATGGCAGAGCCCTGGGCATGGGGCAATGCCACTCAGGGGCCCCTGCAGCTGCAGGGACCCCACTCTGCGTGGTGCACCACGTTCCTGACCTGCTTGATGCAGGTGCTTATCGCTGAAGGTCAGTTGGGGCCAGAATGTGAAGGGAAGCCCTGGAATCTGATTCTCATGGCAGTCGACTTAGGGGTCATTTCTCTTGCCATCCTATGCTGGACAATGTTTTTCCCAGGTCAAAAACCACGTTCCCAACTAACCATCCAGCAAATTGCTGAGAGGGTGAAGACCCTGAGGAAAGAACAGAGAGAAATTGAGGAAAAACTCTCTTGCTCTGCAAAAGCTATCAGAGAAACATGCCAAATGATGAAAAGAACCAAGAAAAACAACTTGAAACTTGAGTCTATTGGGGAGCTCTATGAGGAGAAAAGGAACATTCTGGACCAAAAGAATCACATTCTGAGTGACACCATTGGAAAGCTGCATGCTCTGATGGCAGCTCACAGCAAGGAGAACTCCCAGGGTAGAGAGGAAAATCCACCTGAGTCTGTGAAGGCCGTGTCCCTCCCAGAGTCACCCACACTGGCCCTCCAGGAGGAGCTGAGAAGTGCCCAGCACCTGCTCACAGCCACCAAGTCCCAACTAGAAGAACAAGTGAGCAAACTCAAAAGAAAGTGTGATGCCCTCCTGTCCACCGAGGCTGAGCTCAGAGAGGAGCTCGCCCATGTGAGGCAGAAAACCAACACCATGCCCATACTCTGTGACAGGAGAGAAGAAACAGAGAATAAAACAGCTGGAGGTGGAGGTGAGAGATCTAAAGCAGGGGCTGGCACCTACAGAAAGGAGGGCTGGTGGAGATGGGAATGGAGCAAGTGGGGTCAATAGCAACTATCAGGAAACCGGAGGAAAACACCTGAAGTGGGCAAACAGTCCAAGCAAAAACCTTGGGGTGGAAGGGAAGGCAGCTGCTGAGATGCTGGGAGAGCATCTGCCTGCACAGCCACCTGCAGCACTGAGCTCAGCCAGGCCCAGGGCGGGAGATGGGCCCGGGGGAGCCTTGGAGCCAGGAGCCAGAGGTGCTCTAGGAATGAGGAACATTCTGCCAAGCTCCCCACTGAAGAGTGTGTCAGCAGAGGAGCAGGGAGCCATGGCTGGGAGAGGATCCCATCCCTATCGAGGGCCACCCCTCAGGCACACCCCAGTGGGAGGTGCTCCTCCTTCACTGAGGATGCCAGGACCACCATCTCATCCACCGAGGAGGCCAGGAGCACCACCTCCATCACTGATGAAGCCTGGACCACCACCTCCACCAGAGGCTATGGCAGGACCACCACCAACACCATGGTGGCTGATGCCAGGACCACCACCTCATCCCCAGGTGATGCCAGGACCACACCGACCACCAACACAGAGAATGCCAGGACCTCCACCACCGATGATACCACCACCTGCACCATGGATGATCTCTCAGTTACCATCTCCACACTGCTTTCCTTTTGGGCCTTGCCCAGTACTGCCACACTTTGCCTCGCACTTTTGCCCACCACCATGCAGAGGAGGGGAAGTCCCAGGCTTTCTACCTGGAGGATGGGACCCAACCTATGCTTTCAGACCTGCTCCCATGAGCAGGTCCATGACCTCTGTGTGACTAATCCTGTAAGCCAACAGAAGCCTGAGAGCTTCTTTCTATTAATAAATCATCTGAAATTCAACTAAATGGTCTTGTCTTCTCTTTGTACTGGTAAAATTACTTAGGCCATATAACATGACCTTGTGACCTGAGATCCTGTTACTTGAGAGACTTACAGACTGTCTTGGGAAGTATAAGAATTATGCAATAATATATAAAGTCAGTAGGAATTTTCTAAGAATAGAAATTGGCTAATCTTTTGGAACACAAGTGGTTCTGTTTCAAGTATAGTATTTGTTCATTTGTTTGTTTGGTTGGTTTGGTTTGCCTTTACACCACCCCAAAGAAAAATGTTCCTATGTGCTGGGATATTTAGCCAGGGGGTGTGTTCTGGTAATCAGTGAGCATTACTTCATTTGAAAACTTTTTTTTTTTTTATTATCTTAACTACTGGATAGAGACAGCCAGTTATCAAGTACTTTAGAGGAAAGAAAGAGAAAGAGAGAAAGAATAAGACAGAGAGAGAGAGAGAGAGAGCTGTAGCAAAGTTTCAACCCACATGAGGCTTCTCCCCTGCATGTATGTCTGTGGGCTCAAACCTGCATCTTTGAGCATTAAAACTGGGTGTTCAAGAATGTGTATCACCACTGGCCCTGGAAACTAATTTTTAACATTAAGAGACCTAAAGAATATCTACAAAACCCCATCAAAATGAGTGTTTTTCTACTGAATAGCCAGGGAAGCCTCAGCTTTTCTGTCAGCACCTCCATCCCAGATTCACATAATGGGGGAAACAGCCGGCACAGTAGAGCACAGAGCCACTGGGAGTGTTGTAGCCTCTATACAGGGAAGCCCCAGAACTGCCTGTGGGGGTGCAGTGTCCAGCAGCTCCATGAAGAACATCTGGGCAATGGTGAGGGCCATCCTGGGGAGCCCTGAACATGGCAGGAAAAGTGCCTACAAGTTTGCTGTGGGGGAGCAGAGTGTATAAACATGGAACATGCATCATCAGTTCTAGTCAAGACACAGAGTGACTTATAAGGCCTGTCTACCTACCCAGCAGTGTGTGTCTGTCACCAGAGAAATGGATCTAGCCGACTCCCCCTTTTATTCAGGAACTCTTAATTCCACCATGTGTGCTGCAGATCTCCTGGTAGGGAAAGACCAGGTTAAGAAGGTGGATAGGTCAGACCTTTTTTTTTTAAATTTTTTTATTTATAAAAAGGAAACATTGACAGAACCATAGGATAAGTGGGGTATAACTTCGCACAATTCCCACCACCAGAACTTCGTATCCCATCCTCTCTCCTGACAACTTTCCTATTATTTAACCCTCTGGGAGTATGGACCCAAGGTCATTGTGGGATTCAGAAGGTTGAAGGTCTGGCTTCTATAATGGCTTCCCCACTGAACATGGGCATTGACAGACTGATCCATACTCCCAGCCTGTCTCTCTCTTTCCCTAGTAGGGAAGGGCTCTGGGGAAGCAGAGCTCTAAGGCACAATGGTGGGGTTGCCTGTCCAGGGAAGTCTGGTCACATCCTGCTAGCATCTGGAACCTGGTGGTTGAATAGAGAGTTAACATACAAAGCCAAACAAATTGTTGAACAACCATGGACCTAAAGGCTGGAATAGTGCAGATGAAGTTTTGGGGGGTCCTCCATTTTGTAGACAGCTAGGAGGCATATTTTAGTTATATTTCAGTAGGGCCTCTTTATATAATTAAGTGAAGATGACAGTCTGTCACTCATACTATAAGCCACCCCGTAATTCTGGCTTTTGGTCTGAGTCCAGCTAATTGAGAAATTTTAGTGGTGATAAGTAACTTACTGGTCCTTTTCCCAGCCATGACATCACCTCCCCAGACAATAACTTGGATCCACCTGCATATCAGATTTCAGTCTCAGGCAAAAACAAAAACAAACAAAAACCAAAAAACACTAGTATAGCTACAGGCCCTTTCAAATATAACTAAAATATGCCTACTAGCTGTCTACAAAATGGAGGACCCTCCCAACACTTCATCTATACCTAGGTTCTGTGGCTTTGTTAGTAAATGTGCCTCCCAAAATGGAACTAAGCAGTCCTGTGAGCTAGGAAAAGTCTCCTCAGAGTAATGGAGCTGAAGGTTTGACATCCCAGCCTTGGCATTTCTGGACACTGTCCAGTGTGAAACGTGTTCTGGTGGTACTGGTTGCACTGAATTGGTTGAGATCAGCAGATGCAGTATCAAATGGTATGGACTGAGAGAAGCAAGAAGAAAGACAAGCCACACCCCAGAGGTTCCAGGACTGAGAGAAATAGGGGTTTTCTAGAGAATGAGGATGCCTCATATGGCTCAGAGTTTAGGAAGGCAGTAGAAAGTTATTGTGATCAGCAAGTTATTTGGGATTTTGGTTTACGTTAAAATTCCCAGGGTTATATTACTGTACCATACAAGACCTTACCGTGATTTAAGTCATTTAATGCTAATTACAAATAACTGTTTCTTATATACTGAAAAGACCAGCTGCTTCTGGTCTAAGATTATCGGTGATTTAATCTTTCAAAGAAAAATTCATTATTAGAAATAACTAACTTAACAATTTAAGCCCACTGTTAAAATTCAATAAGGGTACCAATTTGAAACCTTTAGTGCTTGATTGAAGGAATATATACTCAGTACTGGGGCCTATGCATCAAATATTTCAGACTTTCAATCTATTCTTCCCCTTTCATTGATTATATAGTGATTTCTAAGACTTTAATAGGGGAACTTATTAACACCAGTCCTGACACCAGAGTTCTGTGTCCCTTCCTTCTTTGCTCCTCCTCCTAATCTGCCTGGTCTCCCCACTTCTCTCCTCCCACCCTCCTCCTTTTCACTCTCTCTTCCTCCCTCTCTGTCTCTCCTTCCTTCTTCTTGGGGTACTAAGAAGTTAGAGATACCCCATGTTAGTTTTGGGGTGGTTGACTTCAGCCCAACACAGAGCAGCTTTCAGTGAGACTAGAGAGCAAGAGGTCAAGGAGGCACACCATCAAGAAAAAGATAGATCATTGGAGCTATCTCCTACTGAGAAGGAATGGAATCTAGAGGGGCAATTTGGGAAGAAGCAGTAGCAGGCAGTAAACTAACATATCCTGAAATGATTTATATTTCAAGGAGAATAAAGTTGAACAAATCTAACTCCATAGTTCAGCTGTGGATATCTTCTCAATTCATTTGATTTCAGAGACAGAGACAGAGGTAGAGTTAGCTTAGCACTACTCCAGTCATCCATGGACTTTTTCTTGGTGCTTTGGTCTTCACATATTATGCTGGAGTTTACATCCAGGTCTTGTACAGGGTGCTGCACATGCTCTGCCAGGTGAGCTATCAACCAACCAAGTGTTCTACTTTCCTTGCTTGCTTATTTGTTTTGCAACCATGCACATTCATAGATTTTGAATGCCTGCATTCCTCCACTGCTCTTACTGGCAGTTTATTTTTAGTAAGAGTGAAAGACAAGACAGGAGAGGCACCTGCTGCCGTGCTCTGCTGGTGGTTTCTTATGAAGCTTATTTCCCTCCAGTGGAGACTGGGGACTTGAACTTGGATCTTGTGCATGGTAAACTTTTCATGCAACCGTATGAATACCCACCCAACCCCACATTTCTTAGCAATGGCCTTATTAATGGAATATGTGGCCAGAACTCTAGGGATGATGAGATTTCTTGCATTTGCTTTAAGTAGGACACTCTGGTAACATGTTTATGTTTTCTCTTGAAAATCTGGAAGTTTGGAGGTATGTAAATGTCGTGGGGTGGGAGTAGTATGCCTTTTGGAGGTGGTAGTTATAGTGCATGAAATCCAGCCAACAGGTGCAGAAATTTGTCAGAGCTGAAAGGCCAAGAAACTCCAGAATAGAGTGAAGCAGAGCAGCATATGGAGCTGGAGGAGATATGAAAGGCTTTTAGACCCATCTGGAAACTGAGTTTGTCTGAAAGTGGAGGATATAAGGAGTCGGGTGGTAGCGCAGCGGGTTAAGTTCAGGTGGCACAAAGCGCAAGTACTGGCATAAGGATTCCGGTTAGAGCCCCCAGCTCCCCACCTGAAGGAGACATCCAGAAACATTCCAAAATTTTTGTTTTTCTCCCTCTTTTGATTTCTATATATAGTTTTTGGTATATATGTAAGTGTTTAGTCTTAAACTGTGTGACTAATGACAGATATAAATTTGTTTTTAAAATGATATGTTTTTATAACAAAAGTTCTTTTTCCTCCAGTGTGTTATAACTAAATGTTTATGGGTATGTCTCAAGTTTGGTAACACTCAAAAGTGTAACCCTACAGCTACATTATTACCAGACAAGGTAAAAATTAATTTGCTAAGGTAACTAACTATTTAAGGTAAAAGTCTAGATGTTTAACATGACTATACATTCCCAAAACTAAAATATATAAATTTTATATACAGGACACCCTTGGAGGGCCCCCAAAGGTGCCCTGTAAAGTATCTTGTGGAAATTAATCCACAACAGATCTGGCATCAATCTAGCACTGTAAACGTTAAAATCATTGTCACGAAAATGCGTTAACTCTCTAAGCAATTTAAGTCTGTTTAAAATACATATTTTAGCTAAAATTGGTCTCAAGATCCTGCAGTAGAGACTGCTACACGAGGTCACATTAGAAGACCTTTAAATAAAATCATAAAGAGATTTAAACCAATTATAATCATCGAGGTATCAACTATAACAAACCTATAACTTGTTACAAGTTCAAATTAACCACGAGAAGCAGATTGTTTGTGTGTCTTTCACAGGAATCCCGGAAAAACCATCTGAACCCCTGCACACCCTGATGTCACCCACTAGACGGTACGACTACAGTGACACACCCCCCGAAACCCTAGATGTCACTCAACTCGATCTGAAGAACATGATACACAGACTCCAAGGACAGAACTTTCTTAATACCTGCTTGCTGTTCCTGCTTCTGATTTGCCTGTCACGTGTTGGCTGTTCCAGCTCGCTATCTACAGAAAAGCAGAATTCCAGCGGCTGACCTCCCTCATGCAGCGTCTCATCCCCTGCCAATTCTTCCCCTAGCCATCTACTTTGGACTGAGACTTGTATTGAACTTTCTGGCATACCCTATAGTCATTTTACACAATTTTAAAGCAGCTTATTTCCTTTCACGCTGCTGGTTTTTCATAGACTTTTCCTGAGTAGTTCATAGACTTTACAGACTATTGCCTTGAGGACTATACAATGCCAAATAGCCCCTCTGTTTGGTGGGTCATGCCCTCCCGCCTCCCCCTCATTATGTACCCTTGCCCCCCCCACAAGCAGGGAACGTCCCTTTACATACCAATCCTTCCCTTACTCCCCTACTTGTCCCTTCCTGTTTTGTTATATCATTTAGGTTTATGCCCAAAAGGTTTCTGCTCCATGATAGTCTTTTACAGACTTTGAACCATCTTATGCTATTACTAGATAGAAAGATAGAAAAGATGTAGAGATACTGTGAAGAGATGGTTGAGCAGGCTGCACTTAAACCTATGAGATGAGTCCCTCCAGGTAAGTCTCTCTCTCTAAAGAGGGGTTGAGCACAGGAGGATGCATAAATCTCACAAGGTTGGCAGCCATGTAAGCCTTCCCTCCTCCACAGAAAGTCCTACATCTTCCCACCTGAGCACGGCACTCTTTAATACCATTTAAGCCTGCTCCATTCCATTTTTCTTTATTGTGTCCATTTAGATATAAAGGGAAAGGAGGAGATGATGCTGAGGAATTATTCTGATGCAGTCTCCGCCCCCAGGTTTTACCACACCCGGCAAAATCCTAGCAGTGCCCCCTTCAACCAATCCTGGCCCCACACGTCACCCCTGGTTGTCGCCCAATAAAAGCCCCCTCACACACCCCCTGCTCTCTCTGGGATCTCAGCTCCCCCCTCTCTCCTCTCTCTCGGCTCCTTCAGCTCTCTCTCAGATCTCTCTCAGATCTCTCTCGCTTCTCTCACCCCGTGGTCAGGTAGTGGGGATGGCCATTGTCGGCTGACTCCCCGTGACCTGAGCCACCACCCCCATCCTATAATAAAGATTTGTGTACCCCACTCACTCTGGACTTCCTCTCTCTTCTCCGTGGTGCAGCTTGACACCTGACCACCACCACAACAACACCTTATGCCAGTCCTTGCACATTTAACCAAGTGCCCTTAACCTGCTGCACTACACCCAACTCCCCAAAGCGACTTTTTAAAACACTTATGACCTAGATGGCTAAAATATTAGGAAGAATAGGTTATTATGTAGAACACACTATATGCACACTCATGTCTCGGTGTGTGTGTCACAAAAAGAGGCATTAGAAATTCAGGTAACAGGGGCTCCATCAGGAGAGGATTAGGGCTTCTGAGTCCATGTGAAGCAAAGAAATCACATCAACTCTAGTAGGGGGGGACCTCAACATCTACAGTCCCAACACTAACCACCACCTCCCCACACACATAATCCCATGTCTCAGCCCACACCCAACCTTGTGACATCCTGATGCCATCAACCTTGCTGATTGGCTGATGAAGTCCTGGCAGCCCAGGACCAAATTCTGAGGAAGCAGCAGAAGGCAAATTTGTCTGCTGATGCTGCTCCTGAACTCATTGCTGTAGAGAAGGACACTGCGGAAGAGGGGTGCCATATACTTCCTCTGGGAAGCAAGGCCACCCCTCTTTGGCCACTTCACCATGGACTATATGGCAGAGCCCTGGGCATGGGGCGATGCCACTCAGGGACCCCTGCAGCTGCAGGGACCTCACTCTTGTGGTGCACCACCTTCCTGACCTGCTTGATGAAGGTGCTTGAAGGTCAGTTGGGGCCAGAATGTGAAGGGAAGCCCTGGAATCTGATTCTCATGGCAGTCGACTTAGGGGTCATTTCTTTTGCCATCCTATGCTGGACAATGTTTTTCCCAGGTCAAAAACCACGTTCCCAACTAACCATCCAGCAAATTGCTGAGAGGGTGAAGACCCTGAGGAAAGAACAGAGAGAAATTGAGGAAAAAACTCTCTCGCTTTGCAATACCTACCAGAAAAACATGCCAAATGATGAAAAGAACCAAGAAAAACAATTTGAACCTTAAGTCTATTGGGAAGCTCTATGAAGAGAAAAAGAACAAACTGGACCAAAAGAATCACATCCTGAGTGACACCATTGGAAAGCTGCGTGCTCTGATGGCAGCTCACAGCAAGGAGAACTCCCAGGTTAGAGAGGAAGATCCACCTGAGTCTGTGAAGGCCATGTCCCTCCCAGAGTCACCCACACTGGCCCTCCAGGAGGTGCTGAGAGTTTCCCAGCACCTTCTCAGAGCCACCAAGTCCCAACTAGGAGAGAAAGTGAGCAAACTCCAAAGGCAGTGTGATGCCCTCCTGTCCACGGAGGCTGAGCTCAGAGAGGTGCTAGGTCATGCGAGCCAGAAAAACAACACCATGCACATGCTCTGTCATAGGAGGGAGGAGGCCCTGAAACAGAGGATAAAACAGCTGGAGGTGGAGGTGAGAGATCTAAAGCAGGGGCTGGCACCTACAGAAAGGAGGGCTGGTGCAGATAGAAATGGAGCAAGGGGGTCAATAGTAACTATCAGGACACCAAAGGAAAGCACCTGAAGTGGGCAAGCGCACCAACCAAAAACCTTGGGGTGGAAGGGAAGGCAGCTGCTGAGATGCTGGGAGAGCATCTGCCTGCACAGCCACCTGCAGCACTGAGCTCAGCCAGGCCCAGGGCGGGAGATGGGCCCGGGGGAGCCTTGGAGCCAGGAGTCAGAGGTGCTCTAGGAATGAGGAACATTCTGCCAAGCTCCCCACTGAAGAGTGTCCTGGCAAAGGAGCGGGCAGCCATGGCAGGGAAAGGACCCCATCCCTATCGAGGGCCACCCCTCAGGCACACCCCAGTGGGAGGTGCTCCTCCTTCACTGAGGATGCCAGGACCACCATCTCATCCACCGAGGAGGCCAGGAGCACCACCTCCATCACTGATGAAGCCTGGACCACCACCTCCACCAGAGGTTATGGCAGGACCACCACCAACACCATGGTGGCTGATGCCAGGACCACCACCTCATCCCCAGGTGATGCCAGGACCACACCGACCACCAACACAGAGAATGCCAGGACCTCCACCATGGATGATGCCACCACCTGCACCATGGATGATCTCTCAGTTACCACCTCCATGCTGCTTTCCTTTTGGGCCTTGTCCAGTACTGCCACACTTTGCCTGGAATTTTTACCCACTGCCATGCAGAGGAGGAGAGGTCCCAGGCTTTCCACCTGGAGGATGGGACCCACCTTATGCTTTCAGACCTGCACCCATGCGCAGGCCCATGACCTCTGTGTGACGAAGCCAGTGAGCCAACACCTGCCTGAGAGCTTCTGCCTATTAATAAATGATCAGAAATTCAATGTAAATGGTCGTGTCTTCTCTTTTTACTGGTAAAATTACTTAGGCCATATAACATGACCTTGTGACCTGAGAGCCTGTTACTGGAAAGACTTACTGACTTTCTTAAGTATAAGAATCATGTAGTCTGGAGAACTTTCACAAGGCTAGACAGAGATTCCATATGACCCTGTAATTCCTCTCCTGGGGATATACCCCAAGGACTCCCTAACACCCAACTAAAAAGATATGTGCACCCCTATGTTCATAGCAGCACAATTCCTAGTAGCTAAAACCTGGAAGCAACCCAGATGCCCAGCAACAGATAAGTGTCTAAGAAAGCTGTCATATATATACACAATGGAATACTACGCAGCTATTAAGAACAATGGACCCACCTTCTCTGACCCATCGTGGATGGAGCAAGAAGAAATTATGTTAAGTGAGCTAACTCAGAAAGATAAAGATGAGTATGGGATGACCCCACTCATAAACAGAAGTTGAGAAAGAAGAACAGAAAGGGAAATTCAAAGCAGGAGTTGACTGAATTTGGAGTAGGGCACCAAAGAAAAAACCCTGTGTGGAGGGTGAGGGTGAATGTTCAGCTTCATGGGGCAGGGTGGGGGGAGGGGATAGGTCACAGTCTTTTGGTGGTGGGAATGGTGTTTATGTACACTCCTATCAATTTGCAGTCATATAAATTACTAATTAATATGAGAGTGGAAAAATTGATTGAATATCTCAAACTTTTTAAAGCACAGACTGAGTCTTTTTAATACATAGGCTGAGTCTTTTATATGTTGACTCTCTTAAAAGCTTAGTCCAGAGAAAACAAAAGCAACTGGTGGCACAGCTATATCCAAACAATGTCAACGGACATGAAATACGGTGAGGGTGTGTATTATACAACAAATTCTAACAAAGGGATTCTTCAAAGTTAACCCAATTGCCAAACAATGTGATTATTGCAATAACTATCTATTGTCTTCTTAAACCCTAAGATAACAGGAATCTCCTGTTATCTATAAAGCCTATAAAGCCTATGTTTCTCCCAATCCTGGAACCTCTTGGGTGGGTCTCACTTCCCTGCATGCTTCTCTCAAGTCAGGTTAAATGATATTGCATCCGCTGATTCCAACCTAGTCAATGCAACAAGTACCATCTCAGCATGCTTCACCTTCATATGTGTTCAGAGACATCAGGCATGGATTGCCAACCCTTCACCCTCATCACTCAGGTGGGACCTTTCCTTTCATGGTAGTCTCTAATTCCATTCCAGGAGGTTCACTTCCTAACAAAGTCCCAAAACCTAGATAAAGGCCAGGTCCCGTAAGATAGAATATATGTTCACATGTATCTATAAATTAGAGCAAAATATATACCTGAAAGCAAAAATACAGTTATCTTCAGTGAGTCAGTATCAACTTCATAATGAAATAGTGTCCACTTAGACATACTCTCCTCATCTACTTCCTATTACAGTTCTCTCACTCGCTCCAAAGCTAAGCTTATCAAAGCAAGGACTGCAAAAGCTGAATAAGGGCAAGGGACTGGCATACTTTAATGATGACTCTTTAGTCACTATCAGGCCATTCCACCAGCTGGGGCCGTAATCGGGGAGTCCTAAGTCTCCCAAACAGACTTGATCGGCTTAGACCTCAATTAAATCCCTCTCTCCATTGTTTCCTGTCATCTCTACCAGGAACAACAAAATAGACCCCTTTGTGGGCCCCTATAGGACCTTGCCCTCAATCTGGATCAACAATGGTAGAGAATACTCTACCATACTCTATGCTACACCTGAGGAAGATGGGTTGATACTGGGGCAGCATGGAATTTTCTTTCTCATGACCACAGAATGTGAGCTCAGATCTAGAGGGATGTAGAGGTCACACAGGCTCCTAAGCTAATTATAGGCCCCAGATCACATCAAATTGGTGGGGTTTACAGTAATATTTATACCCCTTTCCCATATTAGGGAGCTACTCTCTTCCCTGATCCAGCTTTCTGGTCCTTTCCCAGACATCATCTCCCCAGACAAGAATTAGGATTCACTTGCATATCAGATTTCAGGCTCAGGAAAAAAACAAACAAACAAACAAAAAAAAAACACTAGTATAGCTACAGGCCCTTTGAAATATAACTGAAATATGCCTACTAGCTATCTACAAAAATGGAGGACTCCCCCCAATGTTTCACCTGCACTAATCCAGCCTTTAGGTCTGTAATTGTCCAGCAATTTGTTTGGCTTTGTATGTTAACTCTCTATTCAGCCACCAGGTTCCAGATGCTAGCAGGATGTGACCAGACTTCCCTGGACAGGCAACCCCACCATTGTGCCTTAGAGCTCCGCTTCCCCAGAGCCCTTCCCCACTAGGGAAGAGAGAGACAGGCTGTATGGATAAATCTGTCAATACCCATGTTCAGCCGGGAAGCAATTACAGAAGCCAGACCTTCAAACTTCTGCATCCCACAATGATCTCAGTTCCATACTCCCAGAGGGTTAAAGAGTAGGAAAACTATCAGGGGAGGGGTTGGTATATGGAGGTCTGGTGGTAGGAATTGTGAGAAGCTGTACCCCTCCTATCCTATGGTTTTGTCAGTGTTTCCTTTTTAAAAATAAATTTTTTAAAAAGAATTATGCAGTAATAAAAGTAATAAGTGGGAAAGTTCTAAGAATAGAAATTGGCTAATCTTTTTGGACCACATGTGGTTCTGTTTCAAGTACCGTATTTAATTATTTGTTTGTTTATTTCATTTGGTTTGCCTTACACCACCCCAAAGAAGAATGTTTCTAAGTGCTGGGGTATTTGGTGAGGGGGTTGTTCTGGTAATCTGTGAGCATTACTTCATTTGAAAAGTTATTTTCATTTTTTGTTATCTTAACTATTGGACAGAGACAGCCAGTTTATCAAGTGGTTTAGAAGAAAGAGAGAGCAAGAGAGAGAGAGAGAGAACACTGTAGCACTGCTTCAGCCCTCACGAGGCTTCTCCCCTCCATGTGCGTCTGGAGGCTCAAACCTGGATCTTTTAGCATTTTAACCTGTGTCGTGTTCAACCAGGTGCATCACCACTGGCCCTGGAAACTAGTTTTTAGCATTAAGAGACCTAAAGAGTATCTACAAAATCCCATCAAAATGAATGTTTTTCTACTGAATAGCCAGGGAAGCCTCAGCTTTTCTGTCAGCACCTCAAGCCCAGATTCACATAATGGAAACACCTGGCACAACAGAGCACAGAGTCAGAGTATTCTAGCCTCTATACTGGGAAGTCCAGAGCTGCAGGTGGGGGGGGGGTGCACTGTCCAGCAGCTACATGAAGAAGACATAGGCAACAGTGAGGACCATCCTCACTGTGAGGGAGCCCTGAACATGGCAGGAAAAGTGCCTACAAGTTTGCTGTGGGGGAGCAGAGTATATAAACATGGATCAGTTCTTTGATGAATATTCTGTATATGACCTTTCCCCACTTCTGGAAAATGGGGCTACTTGTTTTCTTGTTGAGTTTGGCAAGCTCTTTATATATTTTGGTTATTAGCCTCTTGTCTGATGTATGGCATGTAAAGATCTTCTCCCATTTTGTGAGGGGTCTCTTGGTTTGGGTAGTGGTTTCTTTTACTGTGCAGAAGCTTTTTATTTGGATGTAGTCCCATAGGTTTATACTTGCCTTAGTCTTCTTTGTAATTGGATTTATTTCACTGAAGATGAATAATGCGGAGTAGAGTTCTGCCAATATTTTCCTTTAGGTATCTAATAATTTCTGGTCTAACATCCAAGTCCTTGATCCACTTGGAATTTACATTTGTAAATTGTTTGGTGAAATATAGTGGTTCAATTTCATTCTTCTGCATGTTTCAACACATTTTTTTCCAACACCATTTGTTGAAGCGACTCTGCTTTCCCCATTTAATAGTCTGGGCACCTTTGTTAAAGTTTATATGTCCATAGGTGTGGGGGCTTATTTACAAGCTCTCAGTTCTATTCCACTGGTCAGTGCATCTATTCATGTTCCAGGACCAAGCACTTTTGATGACAATGGCCTATAATACAATTTCGATCTGGGAGTGTGATGCTTCCAGTTCAGTTCATTCTTCTCAAGATTGTTTTAGCAATTCTAGGTCTTTTCTGGTTCCAGATAAACATTTGTAGCATTTGTTCTACTCTCCTAAAAAATGTGGTTAGGATCTTGATGGGGATAGATTAAGTTTGTATATGGCTCTGGGTAGTATATTCATTTTGATGATGTTGATTCTTCCAACCCATGAACATGGAATGACTCATAATTTTCAGTATACAAGTCTTTCCCTTCGTTGGTTAGGTTTATTCCTAGATATTTTATTGTTTTTGTTGCTATAGTAAAAGGAATTGATTTCTGGATTTCAACTTCTTTTTTATAATTTTATATATATATATATTTTCCCTTTTTATTGCCTTTGTTTTTCTTTTATTGTTGTTGTTATTGATGTCGTCATTGTTAGATAGGACAGAGAGAAATGGAGAGAGGAGGGGAAGGCAGAGAAGGGGAGAGAAAGATAGAAACCTGCAGACCTGCTTCACCACCTGTGAAATGACTTCCCAGCAGATGGGGGCTGGGGGCTTGAACCAGGATCCTTTAGCCTTGTGCTTGCACTTCGCGCCACGTGCACTTAACCTGCTGTACTACTGCCCTACTCCGGATTTCAACTTCTTCTGAGTGTTTTCATAGAGGAATGCCACTGAATTTGAGTGTTAATCGTGTAGCCTGACACATTACTATATTTCCTGATGATTTCCAAAAGCTTCTTGCTGGATTTCTTAGGTTTTTCTAAGTATACTATTATATCATCTGCAAATAAGGAGAGTTTGACTTCTCTTCCAATCTGCATCCCTTTAATTCCTTGCTCCTGCCTGACTGCTATGGCAAGAAATTCCAACACTATGTTGAATAGTAATGGTGATAGTGGGCAGCCCTGTCTAGTACCTGATCTGAGGGGAAATGCTTCCAGTTTTTCACCATTGAGTAAAATGTTGGCTGTAGGTTTGCTATATATAGACTCCACTATCTTCAGTAATGTTCCATCTATTCCCATTTTTTGTAGTGTTTTGATCATAAAGGAATGTTGTATTTTGTCAAAGGCTTTTTCTGCATCTATTGATATGACCATGTGGTTTTCAGTCTTGCTTTTATTGATGTGGTAGATCAGGTTGATTGATTTACATATATTAAACAAACCTTGCATCCCTAGGATAAACTCCACTTGGTCATGATGAACAACCTTTTTAATATACTGCTGTCTCTGGTTGGCTAGAATCTTGTTCAATATTTTAGCATCTATGTTCATCAGAGATATTGATCTATAGTTTTCTTTCTTGGTTGTGTCACTGTCTGCTTTTGGTATCAGAGTGATGCTGGTTTCATGGAAGCTGGAAGGGAGAATTCCAGTGTCTTCAATCTTCTCGAAGATTTTTAAAAGTAGAGGTATTAGTTCTTCTTCAAAGCTACCTCATTTCTTTATTGATATTCTGCCTGGATGATCTGTCCAGTTGAAATAGTGAGGTGTGAAGTCCCCTACTATTACTATGTTGCTGTTAATATATTGCTGTAGCTCTTTCAGTAGAGGTTTGATGTATTTAGATGGCTTCCCAGTGGGTGCATAGATATTAATAATTGTTCAATCCTCTTGATTGACTGATCCTCTGAGCAATAAGTAATGTCATCCTTATCTTTTTAAATTTTATTTACTTTAAAGTCTATTGTGTCAGATATTTGAATAGATGTTCCTGCCCATTTTTGTGGGCCATTGGCTTATATGATAGTTTTCCATTCTTTCACTTTGAGTCTGTGTTTGTCTTGTTGAGTTAGGTGGGTTTCCTGTAGACAGCATATAGTTGGGTTGTGTTTTCTGGTCCATCTTCCTACTTTGTGCCTTTTAAGAGGTAAATTCAGGCCATTGACATTTATTGATATCAAAGATTGAAGATATTTTAATGTCATTCTTATAGATTTTTAGAGTGTCCTGATAGATGGCATATTTATGGTGGTCTGACTGTTTATAGGAGACCTTTCAGAACTTCTTTCAGGGCAGGTTTGGTGATAATTGACTCCTTCAACTGTTGCTTGTCTGAGGTTTTTATGCCTCCATCTATTCTGAATGATAGTCTAGCAGGATTCAGTAGTCTTGGTTGAAAGCCTTTCTCATTGAGCAGTGGATAGATATCTTGCCATTATCTTCTGGCCTGTAGTGTTTGAGTGGTGAAATCTGCTGCTAATATTATGGGTTTTCCTCTGTAGGTGACTCTTTGTTTTTCTCTTCCAGCCTCCAGGATCCTTTCTTTATTCTTATTCCTTTCCATTCTAAATAGGATGTGTCTTGGTGTCTTTACGTCTGGGTTAATTCTGTTTGATACCCTCTGGGATTCTTGAACCTTTGTCTTTGATGTTGTCTAGACTAGAGAAGTTCCCAGCTATTATGTCCTGAAGAATGCTTTCTTCCCCTTCCTCTCTTTCTTTCTCCTGTAAACCAATAATGCATATATCATTTCTTTTTAAGTAATATCATAGGTCTATGTTATGTTTTTAATATCTCTTAATGTCTTGAGATCTCTTACTTCTTTTTTAGTTTTCTCTAATTTGTCCTCAATCTTGCTAATTCTGTCTTATGCCTCATTTTTCTATTCTCTCTCCACTGTACAATTTTCTGGAGTTCATCTATTTTGTTACCTTGTTCTGATACTGTTTTAGCTTGTTCAGCTAGTTGTGTTCTTAGCTCAGCTCTTTCAGCTTTCAGTTCTCTAATAACCTTGAGATAATTAGTGTTTTTTCCAGAGTCTCATTTGTTGTTTCCCAATTTCTGATGGCAATTCTCTCAAACACTTTACTCACTCCTGAGATTATTTCCTTACCTAGTGTTTGGATGTTGACCTCATTATTTAGTGTTTCAGTCTTTGGGGGGCTTTTAGCTGGTTTCTTGTCCTGGTTCATTTCTCCTTGTTGGTTTAACCATTCTATATAGTATGTTATGAGGTCCCTCTCTTAGTACTTTTCAAATTACTGATTACTCTTGCCTGGACTGACTTGTGTCTAAGTAAGGTACTTAAAGGGTTCATAGTTGTGGAAATTGACAGTTGTTTCAATGTTATTTTAATCCCTGAGTTGGAGCACAGTGGCTTAAAAGACTCTTTTGTTCTTTTTCTTCCCTGTAGGCTATGGGAGCCTGAGGGCTTTTAAATTATAAGTAGGCTTCTTAGCTTAATCACTGACTGCTGACCAAAAGATAAAGCAGAGTGGGGCAGAGATAATCCAGTGGTTATGCAAAGAAACTCACAGACCCACAGCTAGGCCACCGAGGTACAGATCTTCTCCTGAGTTTCCTGGTTAGTTCTCTGTCACCTGGTGTCAGCACAGGGCCTCCCCCCTGCTGCTCCAACTTCTGAGGGCAGTATCAATGGGGGTTCACAGTTACATTTGGTGAGTCTTAGGGCTGTCCTCTTCTCCATTCAGCAGTCTTTTTGTTGTTGAGACAGACTGGAGGTGGTGTCTCAATTGGTAAATTGCTGGACTGCTGGACCAGACACTTTATCTCTCCCTAGGCTCCTCTCTGTCCAGGAGCCACATGTATTTGCACTTAACGGTGATTTGCTGAGTTCATGAAATCATTAAGTCCTATCTTGTTGAGGTCCCATATGATCTCCTTTGGTATTACTATTTGACCTGGGTGGGAGAGGAGAGGAGAGAATCACAGCAGCTGCTGCTCCATAGCCCCACCTCCAGAAGTCCCAGAAAACCTTGTTGATCACTATTAGAGAGATTGTCATGGGGGACATTAATTGTCCTTTATTTTATATATCTCCCTTTTATCTTTTGTCACAGGATTACTGCTCACTGGAGTTGGTGCCAGCAACTCTCCAATATTACATGTGGTTATCTGTCCCCTACTCTCTCTTCCATTAAGAAAAGAAAAAAATAAATAAATAAAGGAAAAGATGTCCACCAGAAATGGTGGAGTTGTACAAGTACCAAGCCCCAGTAATAACTCTGCTGGTAAAATACAACCAGCGAAGAACATCACTATGATGACAGCAATGACAAATTACAGTTAGTGCTAGGAAACATCAGCTTAAAAATGCCAGGAGAGGGAGGGAGAGAGAGAGAGAGAGACAGAGAGAGAGAGAGAGTCTCATTATTGTGATGTTTGGCATTTTAGCGAATTTCTAGGCATTCAGTTCATAATCCAAGCACACAAGTCCCAACTGAGAACATTTCAGAAGACTTAGCTCCACAAACTAGAGCACTGTTCACGCCACACTGGTGGTCAGGTAGTGCTAAAACAAATCCTATACATCTTGACACTTCCTGCTCTGGTGTCTCCAAGGATCTATTTCACAAATCTATTTATCTGTTGAGAAAATAAACATTTGTATTCATACATGCATAAATATGTGCTTATGTATGATACATGCTATATATACTATGTTATATATTATACCTTCTGTTATACATTATATATAAAATATATAAGCTTCTGTATGGTATATTTTTACTAACAAAAAACATAAACAACATTATAAGATTTAATTTCAGCGCAGTGTTGTGAAGAATAACAGTAGTCACTTCAGGTCCCACATAAGAGCTAATCTACACAATGTATATGAATATTTTATAACTCAAGACCTACACTAAAAACATGGTTACTAATTCATAACATATGTAATATATAATATATGTAATATAATTAATATATATTAATGAGAGAGATTCAGAAAGCATTACTTTGTGGAGAGAGAGAGAGAGAGAGGCTAGAATAGTACTGAACTCTGTCTATGGTAATTCTAGGGATGGAATGGAATCTAGGACCCTGCAGCCTCAGACATGGAAGTCTTTTGCAAAACCATTGCTAACTTCTCATCCCATGTTTGGTATACTTTAAGATACCTGTCAAATTTCAGTTTCTCTAGTGTTCTCATTTCAATGGAGAGTTAATTCTTTATTCCATGAGTTTCCTTCATTAATTTTTTTTATTATCTCAGAAATGTCCATTGCAAGCTGAAAACAACTCCTCCAAGATATAATTGCAGGAAGCAACAAAAAGTAAAGAAAGTAAAGAGTGAGTAGTTCAATCTAAACAAGTACTACAAGTGACAAAAGTGACAAGTGACATAACTGATAATGACAGAAAAGAGACCCAAGCTAATGATGTCATTATGACTTAGTTTGTAAACAGTCTGATTTCCAAAAACAGTCATAGGTGTGTACAAAAGAGCAGTCATATGTACAAAATGTATGTATAAGAGCAGTCATATGTACAAAATGTATGTATAAGAGTAGTCATGTGTACAAAATGTATGTATAAGAGCAGTCATATGTACAAAAGCCCTTTCTCTCTCGCTCTCCCCCCTCTTGTGATGTGACCCTGTTAACATGTGAATAAAGGGCTCTTTACTCCTACTTTTTCTCCTTCTCTCTCTATCTCTCTGTCTCTCTCTTTCTTTCATGCCCCACATATATTCTGACATACGGAAGTTCTCAATTTTCCTGAATTAACTTTAGAATTACTGAAAAAAAATCCTTCATCTCCACATCCCTGTCTCCTTGTCTGTCTCAGACTACCAGTTCTCATCTTTCCTTCATTTTAAAAAAAATATTGATTGATTTTATAATGATCAACATGACCAAAGGATAAAAGGGTAAAGTTTCAAATAATTCCCACCACCAGAGTTCCATCTTTATCCCATCCCCTTCTTTGGAAGCTTTCCTATTCTTTATCCCTCTGGGAGTATGGACTCAGGATCATTATGGGATGCAGAAAGTGGAAGGTCTAGCTTCTGTAATTGCTTCTCTGCTGGACATGGGCGTTGGCAGGTCAATCCATACTCCCAGCCTGTCTCTCTCTTACCCTAGTGGGGCAGGGCACTGGAGAGATAGGGTTCCAGGACATATTGGTAAGGTCATCTGCTCAGGAAAGTCAGGTTGGCATCATGGTAGCATCTGCAACTTGGCAGCTGAAAAATATTAAGATATAAAGCAGAAAAAAATATTTAGTAATCAGGAACCTAAAGGTAAGAATAGAGCAGATGAGAATTGGGGTCTCCAATTTGAATAAAAAGCAAGGAAGTCTATTTTAGGTATATTCCAAAGGTCCATGACTTTAATAATATTTGCCTGAGCCCAACAGCTAACATGCAGGTGGGCTAAAGTTATTGTCTGGGGAGATGGTGTCAGAGTTGGAAATAGGACTATAAAGCCAAATCAGAGAAGAGAGTAGCTCCCAAATATGGGAAAGTATGTAAAAAACCATTAACTGTAGACTCCATCAACCTGATCTGGGCCCATATTCAGTACAGGAGCCTGTCTGTGTAACCTCTGCATCCCTGTAGGTCTGAACTCATATTCCATGGTCATAGCTAGGAACGTTCTAGGATGTACTCATTTCAGGTCCATTTTCCTTGAGTGGCAGAGTAGGTGAACCCAGCCTCCCTTCAGAGAGTGGGGCAGTCCCTACCACTGTTGTTCAGCCCTGAGGGCAAGGTCCTGTAGAGACCCACAGAAGGAGTATCCACAATGCTGTTCTTGGTAGAGATGACCAGTGACTGTGGAGAGAGGGATCTGTTAGAGGTTTAGGCATATCATAGCGTGGTAATCCCAGGATTCCCTGAATAGGGCTCAGGATGATGGGAGGGGTGGCCTTGTAGTGACCAAAAGACCATCGTTGCAGTATGCTAGTCTTCTGCCCTTATCCAGCTTTTGTAGTCCTTAATTTACCTGACAAAGTTACGTTAAAGTAATAGAGTAAAGTGAAATAGAAAATAGGTGAGCTTGGAAAGGTCTCACCAGAGTAATGGAGCTGAAGGATTGACATCCCATGCTTGGTGTTTCTGGACACCGACCATCCAGAATGTTAAACATGGCCAGGTGATACTGGGTTGTATTAATATGGCTGAGACCAGCAGATGCAATATCAAATGGTATGGACTACAGATGCATGAAGGAAAACGATCCACACTCCAGAGGTTCCAGGACTGGAAGAAATACGGGTTTTCTAAAGAATGAGGATGGCTCCTGCATCTTAAATTTTTTGAAGGCCATAGTTAATAACTTTATAACTGCATTAATTGGGGATTTGGTTTACTTTAAAAATCCATGGTTAGGATTTACTGTAGCATATAATACCTCACCATGATTTATGTCATCTAATGCTATTTACCAATCTTATATACTGATAAGACCAGTTGCTTCAGGTCTCCCTGGTCTAAGATTATAGCTAATTTAATATTTCAAAAAAAAGGTCATTATTAGAAATGACTAACTTAACAATTTAAACCCACTGTTAAAATTCAATCAGGTTACTTACCATTACCACCCTGATGCCAGGACCACCACCTCCACCACAGATGATTCCAGAACCACCACCAACACCACAGGTAAATACCAGGACCACCACTTACAGCATGGATGATGCATCAACTATCACCTCCACACTGCTTTACCTTGGGGCCTTGTCCAGTGCTGCCACTGTTCACCCTGGACTTTTTCCCACCACTAGGCAGAAGAGGAGAGCTCCCAGGCTGTCTGCCTGGAAGATGGGGAATGCCTTCCCACCCCACTGTTTGCATATACTTCCAGCTCCTGGAAGATTGCCAGCCACACTCAGCCCAGAAGAGCTCTGTTTCCCAGGCACCCAGCACCATCCTCAGCCCAGGGCTCATCAC
The DNA here is from genome assembly GCF_950295315.1 of Erinaceus europaeus. Classification (NCBI taxonomy): domain Eukaryota; kingdom Metazoa; phylum Chordata; class Mammalia; order Eulipotyphla; family Erinaceidae; genus Erinaceus; species Erinaceus europaeus. The sequence goes on along the minus strand of NC_080178.1, from coordinate 54,417,388 downwards.
ATTACCCACCTCCATCCTGGGGCCCGTAGACTCACTCACGTGCTCACTGGGCACCTCAGAACACTCTTGCTGACTGACATGTGCCACCTTCCGGTGGCAGGCAGGAGCAGACAACTCTAGACAACACCCAATAATACTGGCTTCTTCCACAGCCACCATCCAGGACATGGTCATTATAATGTAGAGCCAGCCAGTGTTCAAGTATTTCATGGGCTTGAAATATGAAATATAAAAATAAAAACTTTAAAAGGTTGGGAGTTAGAAACTAGCAGTGCTTAAGTTTGCATTTTGAGGGTTCCCAGAAGATGGCAGACTGAGAAGCTGCTAGTGGCTTGAGCTCTGACCACATCTCCTGGAAACGGTAGGATTTTCTGCCTTTAGTAGGCCAGTCAATAAGGGGTCCTAGCGGTGACACCAAGGAGGTGACTATAACTTAATTTGGGTTAAAAAATAGAGTAGAAAGAAAGGGAAAATTTTTTTTCTTTTAAATTATTATTCCCAAAGTGCACCTCCTCCCCCTTCCCCCCCCCCCATAACCAGTCCCTGGGGACCATCTCCTAGCAGGCTCCCCTGCTGAGCTTCTTTCTCTATCAAGATTCCTATCCCATCAGGGAGTATCATTCATTCTAAGTCTATTCCCTTCTGAAACCTCTGGCCTTTTTTCTTTCTAAGTAGCCAACCAGATGCCTTTGCATAGACAGCTCCCCTCCCTCCCTCTCCCCCATAGCTAATTAAATAATAAAAAAATAAATAAAAAACTCTTTCCTTTCACCGCTTTTTTGTTACTATTCTTTTTCTTGTCTTTTTCTTTTTTCTCTCTCTCTCTTTTTTTTCTTTTTTCTTATTCTTGTCATCCTTTCTTCCTTAATCCTACAGCTTTCTGAATTCACTGATACACATTTGGGAATTATTTAGGGGAATAAATCTGACTCAGAGTGGACTCCCTCTGCAAGTATCTCTGCTCAACTTCCCTTCCTCCTTTAGCTACCCCTAGAATATACAGTGGATAGTAGATTTGCATAACTGTCTATTCCTGCTATCCTTGTCTAGTCCTGAGGGGTTTTTTTTTTCTTTTTCTTTCTTAACAATCAGCTACCTCTGCTCACGAGGCTTGAGGCAATCTGGGACAGGGTTTTTTACCCTGCTCTATTTTATTATTAATATTATATAAAGGCATATATCTATCCCCCCTTTAGGTTGATCAGAATTAACTCTTAGAGTATCTTTCATTGCTAGGGTAGTGGGCATCTTATCTATTGTGAGAGGAACTTGTCTCGTTACTCCTACCTCCTCTACAGACTCTCCCCTTCTTCCTCCTCCTAGCTAATTAAAAAAATGATTAATAAAAAAATAAAATAAAAATAAAGTAATCAATTAAAAAAAACTTTCCTTTCACTGCACTTTAATTACAGCTCTTTTTCTTTTCTTTTTTCTCTCTCTTGTTTCTCTTTTTTTTTTTATCTTGTCATACACTTCTTCCTTCTTCTTTGCCTTTCTAATTTGTGAATTATTTTGGGGAAGAAATCTGACTCAAAGTGGACTCTCCATATGTGTATCTCTGCTCTAGTTCCCTTTCTCCTCTTGTTACCCCTAGAATATACAGTGGATAGATTTGCATAACTGTCTATTCTTGCTATCCTTTCTTTTCTCTTTCTTCTTCACTTAGACTTGGTTGCTATTTTTTCACAGACTGGAGACATTGTTTGGCTAACTGGTAGTAATTAAACTGCTTCAATACTTGCTTCAGTTGCTATTGTAATTCCTGAGGTTGGTGAGTGCATTTGTCATAAAGGTATTTAGTACAGTGCTGCTTGTACTCAAGACACAACTACTGAGGAACAACAAAGCATAAAAATAAGAAACACATAAACCAAAAAAATGGATAGATCAAAAACAAATAAAACTGCTACTCCAATGAATGAAGAGCCCAGAATAAACTACAAATCAGCCAAAAGTAACCATAGATAAGAAAAGTATGCAAGCAATAATAAACTTATTAATCATAGAAATGAAAACAACATTGGAGGAAAGGAATGACAGTATTAGGGAAAAAACAGTTGAGACCCCTAAGGAAAATACAATTAGAGAACTGAAAGCTGAAATAGCTGAACTGAAGAAAGAAGCTGAGGGAAGGAAAAGCAGACTAACAGAAGCAGAAAACAGAATTAGTCAGACAGAGGATGAGTTAGAGAAAACTAAGAAAGAGGTGAAAGAGCTCAAAAAGAGATTGAGAGACACTAAAAACAACAACAGAGACATATGGGATGATCTCAAAAGAAGTAACATTCGTATAATTGGCCTGCCAGAGGAAGAAAGAGAGGAAGGGGAAGGAATCATGATAGAAGAAATTATAGAAGAAAACTTCCCAGACCTGAATAACAGAAAGGACATCAAGATTCAAGAGGCCCAGAGAGTTCCAAACAGAATCAACCCAGACCTGAAGACACCAAGACACATCATAGTCACAATGAGAAGGAGTAAGGATAAAGAAAGGATCCTAAAGGTTGCAAGAGAGAAACAAAAAGTCACATACAGGGGAAAACCCATAAGATTATTTGCAGACTTCTCCACTCAAACTCTAAAAGCCAGAAGAGAATGGCAAGATATCTACTGATCCCTGAATGAAAAAGTGTTTCAACCAAGGATAATATATCCTGCTAGACTTTCATTCAAACTAGATGGAAGGATCAAAACCTTCCTAGACAGACAACAGTTAAATGAGGCAACCATCACCAAGCCTGCCCTGAAAGAGGTTCTAAAAGACCTCTTATAAACAAGAACATCACTATAATACTGGCAATATATCAGAGCAAACAAAAATTTTTTTTGAACAATGGCACTACAATACATTAAATCCATAATATCAATAAATGTCAATGGCTTAAACTTACCCATCAAAAGGCACAGAGTGGGGGGATGGATCAGAAAACATAACCCAACCATATGCTGCTTGCAAGAATCCTATGTGTCACAACAAGATAAACACAGACTTAAAGTGAAAGGATGGAAAACTATCATACAGGCTAACGGACCACAACAAAGGGCAGGAACAGCCATTCTCATCTCAGACACAATATATTTTAAATAAAGTAATAAAAGATAGGCAAGGACATTACATAATGATTAGTGGATCAATCAGCCAAGAAGACTTAACAATTATTAACATCTATGCACCCAACGAGGGACCATCTAAATACGTCAAGCACTTACTGAAAGAATTTAAAAAATACATCAATAGCAATACAATAATAGTGGGAGACTTCAATACCCCACTCTCACACTTAGACAGATCAACAAAGCAGAGAATGAACAAAGATACAAGAGAATTGAATGAAGAGATTGACAAACTAGACCTCTTGGACATTTTCAGAGTCCTTCACCCTAAAAAACTGGAATACACCTTCTTTTCAAATCCACATAACACATACTCAAGGATAGACCACATGTTAGGCCACAAAGACAGCATCAATAAATTCAAGAGCATCGAAATCATCCCAAGTATCTTCTCAGACGACAGTGGAGTAAAACTAACACTTAACAACAAACAGAAAATTATTAAAAGTCACAGAATTTGGAAACTAAACAACATACTCCTTAAGAACCACTGGGTCAGAGATTCACTCAAGCAGGAAATTCAAAATTTCCTAGAAACAAATGAAAATGAAGAGACAACCTATCAAAATATTTGGGACACAGCTAAAGTGGTACTGAGAGGGAAACTTATAGCCATACAATCACATATTAAACACCAAGAAAAACCTCAAATTAACGACCTTACTGAATACCTCAAGGACTTAGAGGAAGAGGAACAAAGGAACCCTAAAGCAACCAGAAGGACAGAAATCACTAAAATTAGAGCAGAAATAAACAACACTGAAAATAAAAGAACCACACAAAAGATCAGTGAAGCCAAATGTTGGTTCTTTGAAAGAATAAACAAAATTGACAAACCCCTAGCCAGACTCACCAAACAAAAAAGAGAGAAGACTCATATTAATAGAATTGTAAACTATGGAGGAGATATCACAACTGACAACACATAAATCCAGAGAATCATGCGAAACTTCTATGAAGAACTATATGCCACCAAGCTAGAGAATCTGGAAGGAATGGAACAATTCCTAGAAACATATGCCCTCCCAAAACTGAACCAAGAAGAACTACAAAATCTAAATGCACCAATCACAGACAAAGAAATTGAAACTGTTATTAAGAATCTCCCCAACAACAAAAGTCCTGGACCAGATGGCTTCACAAACGAATTCTACAAAACTTTCAGGAAACAGTTAGTACCCATACTTCTTAAGCTTTTCCATAAGATTGAAGAAACAGGAATACTCCCTTCCACCTTCTATGAAGCCAACATCACCCTGATACCAAAAACAGATAGGGACACAACAAAAAAGGAAAACTACAGACCAGTATCTCTGATGAACATAGTGGCCAAAATATTAAACAAGATCTTGGCCAACAGGATACAGCAGCATATCAAAAAGATAGTTCATAACGACCAAGTGGGATTCAACCCAGGAATGCAAGGCTCGTTCAACATCCGTAAGTCAATCAATGTCATTCGCCACATCAATAAAAGCAAAGCCAAAAACCATATTATTATTTCAATAGATGCAGAGAAAGCCTTTAACAAAATCCAACACCCATTCATGCTCAAAACTCTACAAAAAATGGGAATAGATGGGAAATTCCTCAAGATAATGGAGTCTATATATAGCAGACCTACAGCAACATCATACTCAATGGACAGAAGCTGAAAGCATTCCCCCTCAGATCAGGGACTAAACAGGGCTGTCCATTGTCACCATTACTCTTCAACATAGTATTGGAAGTTCTTACCAATCAGGCAAGAGAAAGAAATCAAAAGAATACAGATTGGAAGGGAAGAAGTCAAGCTCTCACTATTTGCAGATGATGGTATACATAGAAAAACCTAAAGAATCCAGCAGAAAACTACTGGAAGTTATTAGGCAATATAGCAAGGTATCAGGCTACAAAATCAACGTACAAAAATAAGTGGCATTTCTTTATGCAAACACTAAATCTGAAGAAGAAGACATCCAAAAATCACTCCCATTTACTGTTTCAGCAAAATCAATCAAATACCTAGGAATAAAGTTGACCAAAGAAGTGAAAGACTTGTATACTGAAAACTGTGAGTCACTACTCAAGGAAATAGAAACTGATACCAAGAAATGGAAATACATCCCATGCTCATAGATTGGAAGAATAAATATCATCAAAATGAATATTCTCCCCAGAGCCATATACAAATTTAATGCAATACCCATCAAAGTTCCACCAAGCTTCTTTAAGAGAATAGAACAAAAACTAGAATCATTCATCTGGAACCTGAAAACACCTAGAATTGCCAAAACCATCTTGAGGAAAAGAAACAGAAATGGAGGCATCACACTCCCAGACCTTAAACTATATTATAAAGCCATCATCATCAAAACAGCATGGTACTGGAACAAAAATAGGCACACAGACCAGTGGAACAGAATTGAAAGCCCAGAAATAAATCCCCACACCTATGGACATCTAATGTTTGATAAGGGGGCCCAAAGTATTAAATGGAAGAAGGAGGCTGTCTTCAATAAATGGTGCTGGGAAAACTGGGTTGTAACATGCAGAACAATGAAACTGAACCACTTTATCTCACCAGAAACAAAAATCAACTCCAAATGGATCAAAGACCTAGATGTCAGACCAGAAACAATAAAATACTTAGAAGAAAACATTGATAAAACAGTTTCCCACCTACACATTAAGGACATCTTTGATGAATCAAACCCAATTGCAAGGAAGACTAAAGCAGAAACAAACCAATTGGACTACATCAAATTGAAAAGCTTCTGCACATCCAAAGAAACTATTAAACAAAGAGACCCCTCACAGAATGGGAGAAGATCTTCACATGCCATACATCAGACAAGAAACTAATCACCAAAATATATAAAGAGCTCAGCAAACTTAGCACCAAAAAAGCAAATGACCCCATCCAAAAATGGGCAGAGCATATGAACAAAACATTCACCTCAGAGGAGATCCAAAAGGCTAACAAACATATGAAAAACTGCTCTTGGTCACTGATTGTCAGAGAAATGCAAATTAAGACAACATTGAGATATCACCTCACTCCTGTAAGAATGGCATACATCAAAAAGGACAGCAGCAACAAATGCTGGAGAGTTTGTGGGGACAGAGGAACCCTTTTACATTGCTGGTGGGAATGTAAATTGGTCCAGCCTCTGTGGAGAGCAGTCTGGAAAACTCTCAGAAGGCTAGACATGGACCTTCCATATGATCCAGTAATTCCTCTCCTGGGATTATGCCCCAAGTACTCCATAACACACAACCAAAAAGAGGTGTGTACTCCTATGTTCATAGCAGCACAATTCATAATAGCTCAAACCTGGAAGCAACCCAGGTGCCCAACAACAAATGAGTGGCTGAGAAAGCTGTGGTATATATACACAATGGAATACTATGCAGCTATCAAGAACAATGAACCCACCTTCTCTGACCCATCGTGGACAGAGCTAGAAGGAATTATGTTAAGTGAGCTAAGTCTGAAAGATAAAGATGAGTATGGGATGATCCCACTCATCAACAGAAATTGAGTAAGAAGATCTGAAAGGGAAACTAAAAGCAGGACCTGACCAAATTTAAGTAGGGCACCAAAGTAAAAACCCTGTGGTGAGGGGTAGACATGCAGCTTCCTGGGACAGTGGGGGGTGGGAGTGGGTGGGAGGGATGGGTCACAGTCTTTTGGTGGTGGGAATGGTGTCTATGTACACTGCTAGTAAAATGTAGTCATATAAATTACTAGTTAAAAAATATGAGAGGGGTAAAAGTAATTGTATGTCTCGAAGTTTTTTAAAACACAGACTGAGTCTTTTTAATATATAGGCTGTGTATTTGATATGCGGACTCTCTCAAAAGCCTAGACCAAGTAGATTAGAAGCATCCAATAGCACAGCTATATACAAGATACTGGGTACTGTACAGCAAACCCTAACAAAAGGACTTTTCAAAGTTAAACCAATTACCAAATAATGTGATGATAATATTAACTATCCATTTTCATTTTGAACCCTAAGACAGCAGGAACCTCACATCTCCTCTATAGAGCCTCTACTTCCCCCAGTCCTTGAACCTTTGGATAGGGCCCACTTTCCCATATGCCTCTCCCAATCCATATCAAATAATATTGCATCTGCCAATCGCAACCTAATCAACACAACGATTGCCACCTCAACATGCTTCACTTCAGACTGTGTCCAGAGACTTCACGTGTGGAATGACAACCCTTCAACTTCATTACTCTGGTGAGACCCTTCCTTTCATAGTATACATTAATTCCATCCCAGGTGGTTCACTTTCTAACAAAGTCCCAAAAGATAGATATACACCAGTTTCTGTGAGAGAGAGCATATGTTCACACGTATCCATAAACTACTGCAAAATATGTACCTGAAAGCAGAAGTACACTAGAGTTTGCAGTGAGTACCCCCCTAACACTTCCTCTCCACTATTCCAAGCTTTGGGTCCATGATTGCTCAACAATTTGTTTGGCTTTGTATGTTAACTCTCTTTTCAGTCACCAGGTTTCAGATGTCATCAGGATGCTGGCCAGGCTTCCCTGGACTGAAGACCCCACCAATGTGTCTTGGAGCTCTGCTTCCCCAGAGACCCACCCTACTAGGGAAAGAGAGAGGCAGACTGGAAGTATGGACCGACCAGTCAATGCCCATGTTCAGTGGGGAAACAATTACAGAAGCCAGACCTTCCACCTTCTGCAACCCACAATGACACTGGGTCCATGCTCCCAGAGGGTTACAGAGTGGGAAAGCTATCAGGGAAGGGGATGGGATATGGAGATTTGGGTGGTGGGAATTGTGTGGAGTTGTACCCCTCCTACCCTATGGTTTTGTTAATTTATCCTTTCTTTAATAAATAAAAAAAAATAAAAATTAAATAAAAACATTTAAAAAATAACAAAAAAAAAGTTTTCATTTTGAGTCTGCCAGTTCAAATTATGCACTTTCCTGCTTCAAAAAAAAACCCAAGTGGGTGGCCAGATGTTGGCACACTGGATTAAGGTACATAGTATGAAATGTAAGGACTTGAGCAGTGATCCCAGCTTGAGCCCCCAGCTCTCCTCCTTCAGGGGTTTGGTTCACAATCTCTGAAACTGGTCTACAGGTGTCTTTCTCCCTACCTTCCACTCCCCTCTCAATCTGTCCTTATCCTAACAAGGATAATAACAATAATAAATAAACAAAAAGTGGAAAAATTCCCATATAAGCAGTGGATTTGTAGTATAGGCACAGAGCCAGAGAATGACATTAAGGACAAAAATAAACCACTCAACTGCTCTATGTTTGATCCATAGATCAGTGTGTAACACAAAAGCCCTGGGCTTTAGGTCCTGTGGCCCTGTCACTACTGACTGAAGTCAGTGTCAGGAAATTCAGGGACAGCTGCTGTGGGAATGCTGAAAGGAGCCACACTTTCCCTGAGTGTCCCCTTCTAGGTGCACACCAGTGGAATAGGCAGCAATGGTCTTCACTTTTTTGGCTTAAAAAAAAAAAAAAAAAGACATCTAGTGGTAAGGCCTGTCATGCTAAATCTGTTTGCTTAGAGATCACTAAACTTTTTCTCTGCCCTCTAGCTAAGGTCATGTAGTAATAGTTGGTAGAATCTGGGTGTTACCAAAAACAGGATTAAACAGAAGTTGATGTGAGGGCAGTGACGTGCTATGTCATCGCACAGGAGGCTGACTGGTCACGGCAGTGTCACACCAGGGAGAGGCACCTATTAACATGCATGTGGACTAGGGTCGTTGACTTCATCTCCTATTCTGGGACGAGATTCAAGAGTTTTGCAGTAGTGTTGCTGGCTTCTCTCCTTCACTCTGTCTCTTTGACCCTCTATCTCCTTTTGTCCTCACGCTCTACAAAATAAGTCTTCTTAGCGATGGTGTGGAAAAATGTGTTTTTTTAAAAATATATATTTATAAAATGGAAATATTGACAAGACCATAGTGTAAGAGGGCTACAATTGCACACAATTCCCACCACCAGAGCTCCATATCCCATACCCGCCCTTGAAAGCTTTCCTCTTCTTTATCCCTCTGGGAGCAGGGACTCAGGATCATTGCAAAAATGTGTTTTGACTTTCCTGACGACCCAATCAATATTTTACCTTTTACTTTACTGAGTGAGAGCTACAGAGAGGAAGGTACAGAGGAAAAGGCCAGAGCACGGCTCAGCTCTGGCTGATGGTGGTGCTGGGGATTGAACCTGGACCTCAGAGCCTTAGTCATGAAAGTCATTAGCACAGTCATTACACTATGTCCCCAGGGCCCCCTGCTTATTCCTAGAGGAGAAGGAAACTATTTGTCTGTGGAAAATGATGTGAGAAGCAAACTGTAGTGAAAAACATCACTAGGAAAGTAACATTCTTTTTAGAGCAAAAGTTCTAGACTCCTCTCAATGACAAACTTGTTCAGCTGTAAAATGAAGTATGTGATACACCTTCTTGAGTGCATGTTGGATTTGCAATGTAGGCCTTAGAGAGAAAGGATTAATTTATACTCAACTAATTTGTCTCACATTATAGGAACACTGTTGACCTATAGAGTTTGGCTGTGAATACACCTATGGCGCATTCCTGCCAGAATCTGTATCCTGAGTCCACCTGGGAGTGAGTATCAGGCAAATCCAGATGTAGACAATGCCCCTGGACAATAAATGTGACCTTTTAGTAATTCCGTGCAATATGAATTCAGAGACCTGGGTTCCAGGCAGGAGGGGAAGCTTCACAAGTAGTGAAGCAGGGCTAAGGCTGTCTCCCTCTCTACCTCTGTATCTCTCCTTCTCTAACAATTTCCCTCTATTTATATCCACATAAGTAACTGTAAAAACAAAACCTACTATGTGATGCTGTGTCCGGGTTTTGTTTGATTTTTTTTCACAGGCAACAGGAGAAGGTTCTGGTAGCTCACTGCTTTGCCAAGCTCGGACCCAGGCTCGGTCCCGCCCCTCCTCACTGGGAGCTTCAGCGCTGTGGTCTCTTTTCACTTTTCTCAATTTCTAAAAGTAAACCACAAATTTCACAGCCATCTTTTTATGTAATGACGTCATGCTGGTGGCTGATGCGGAGACTATGACTGGATTTTACAGTCCAAGTGGAAAAACACAACAGTCTCTCAGACCTTTATCCAGAAGGAGGCAGAACAGAGCCCAGGCTGGCTGTGCCTGGGCCACCAGAGCAGGTTTCCTGACCCACCTGGTTCATCTCAAGTCCCCAGGTCAAGGCTTTGTCTGTCCAAACACAGCTGGGTCCTGCAGAGGGCCCTTTTTCCCAAAGGTGAACCCTAAGAACACCACCTTGGGGTATGAGGCACTGGCCTGCCAGGCCCATGGCCTGCGCCCCGCGCCCGGTTTTTGCGCGGCCAGTGTACACCCGAGCCCTCCCACACAGTTCCGGTACCGCCCACACAGTTCCGGTACCGCCCACACAGTTCGGGACCCGCCACACGCCTGGCCCCGCCCACACGCTGCCCACGTGGCCCGCCCCAGCCACACTCTGGCCCCGCCCACAGGCGGCTCAACCGCCTCTTAACGACCCCAGCGGGCAGCGCCCCGGCCCCTGCCCCACGCGCCCCTCTGGCAGCTTAACTGTCCCCGCGCACCTGGCGCCCCGCCCCCGCGCGCCCAGCACCCCCCGGGCCGCGAACAGTTCCCGCCCCCGAGCCCGGCTGCGTCTCGGCGCGGCTCAGGCCCCCTCAGCCCGCAGAAGACGGCGGGCGCCTCCGCCCAGCAGGAGCGCCGCCTCCCCGTAAAGGGCGCCCGACCCCAGCAGGGCTGAGCTCTGCCCCGGGCCCCAGTCTGGCCCCTGCGGCTCCTGGGTCCCCGCGTCTGCGGGCCCGGGGGTGGGCGCCCTGCGGAGCCCGAGTCCGAGGGCTGCGGGCCCGGGCTGCCGCCCGCGGGGACACTGAGCCGCAGGCCGCGTCCTGGGGTCGCGCCCGGGCTGCTGTGCCGCTGAGCCCGCGGGGACGGGGGCGAGGCCTGCGCGTGGGGACAGGCTGAGCCCGCGAGCTGCGCTGCACCTGCCGTCACCTCCGTCTCCCGGGGCTGGGGGTCCCGCCATGACGGAGGGGAGCGGAGGCCACAGGCCCCTGAGCCGCCTGGAAATGTCTGAGCCCAGGCAGCCCGGCCTTCCAGGCGCGCACACCCGGATGTGAGGTGAGCGGCTGTTCGCCTGTCACACTTCTGCTGGCAGTGTGTTTCCCTCTGACGCTCCTCCGGGTGCCGCTTGGGCGACGCGTCTTGCGAAAAGCGGTTCATTTCCAGCGTCGCCTAGACGCGCTGACCTAGAGGCTTTCCCGGTTCTTTGGCTGAAGCTCGTTTGCGTCTGGAGTGTGCGGAGACCCGCGTGGAGGCCTGGGGCGGCCTGCGCTGGGCAGTGGTGCGGCTGTCGCCAGGTCTGGGGGCTCCTCACGGACGCCCTGCCGGCTGCTGCCTCCCATGCCGGGCCTCAGCCCCCAGGGCTCTTCCTGCCGCGGGCCTGGTGGGCCTGGGCCGGCAGCTGCCGGGTGGGGAGCGGAGGGCGACTTGGAAACCCTGTGCCCCGCCTGAGATACAGAAAGGGATCCCGCTGGAGCTGGCTGTGCTCCCGCTGAGGCGCCCTGGGCTGCAGGCGGCCTGAGAGGCTGGTTTCTCACTGCAGCTGGGGCGCTGTGTGTCTGTTAATGACACGTGCGTGCTGTCGGGGTGAGACAGGCCGCCACTGCCTCCGCAGTCTGGTTCTTGTTGTTTTCTGGCCTCCTGGACGCTGCTCCCTTTGAACACTTTCTTGTGCCAGAGACAGTCAGAGAGACACAGAGATGTAGAGGGGCCACGGCACTGTGCCACTGCTGTGAAGCCTCTTGTGCCTGAGGGCTCAGGCCTGCCCACTGCACATGCTGCCCTGAGCTCTGCTGGGTGAGACATCTCCCAGCTCCCACTGAGCTGATAATGCAAAAACTAGGCTGAAGAAGGAAGAACATGGTGATGATACCAGAAGAGTTGTTTGTTACATGTTTTTTGTATATTATCTCTACAGATCCTGAAGCTTGTATACGGACTTTTGCTGCTGCCAGACCAACGGTCTCTTCAGATGGAGAGATACAGGGAGATGAGAGATGCCCCGGCTTCAGAGATTCCTCTGATGCCGTGTCAGCTTCCAGGTGGTGCTGGGACTTGAACCTTGTCGACTTGTTTCGCAAAGCACACTCCCTTCCTGGTGAGCAATCTCCCTGACTAGTCCTTTCTGTTCAGACTTCTAACCCCAGCAGTATTTATTAAAGTATTTACTTACGCACTTGATCAGTAGGCAACTGTAAAAGTGAATGTGGCACAGCTGGGTGAAAAGGTCTTCAGGATACTCACCTGTTCTGCTGATTTCTGACACAAACTCACTTTTTGCTCCATATCTGACCAGGATCTGCAGGTGGCACAGCCTTTGCTGCTCCCTGGACCTCCCTCTGCTTGGCCTGTCCCGCCTATCGTGTTGCCACCCATCAAGTCTGCCTTTGTTCACAGTCCTGCTGGCACCGGATGAACACCCCAGGGGCAGAGGTGAGCAGGAAGAGACAGGACAGATCAGTGGAGGCATTTCATCCCTTCAGAGACCAGCACACTGCATCTGACACGACATCATTGAGTAAGTGGTTGACACTCCACAGAATAGCAGCGACCATTTGTGGGGAGACGATTCCATGCCATCCTCTCTGCTTCTCAGAGCATCTTCTCATTCAACCTCCAGAGCAGTCCTGTGAGGTGGACAGGCTGTGCGTGGCTGATGGCACCTGACTGTCTGTTCTCCTTGTGTAGAATGTTGAGTTTACAGAACCTCTGAATCAGGTCTGGCTTGTACAGTACCTGGTTTACTTATCACACTACATTCATTTCTCTGCCGTTGCTTCTGGATACTCACTGTGCCCTTAAGGTGTAGTCTGAACTGTGCTTCTTTTATTAAGGCTCCCGAAAAAAGACTCTAGAATGTGTGTGGGGGAGGGAGAGTGAAAAGCACACCTGTGTTTCTTAGTGGTAGACCGAGAGGAGTATGAGAGAGTAAGGGGACAAGGTCATGCCCGCCTGCCTGCTGCTGTTCTCTCAGGCTATTTGAACAGTGGGCTTAGTGGTCAACAACTTCCTACACGAAAGCCCCATCTGTGAAGTTGAGAAAGGCAGAGCTGCGATGAATGAGCACTGTCTCTGGTCCTCATTCCATGCACCACATCACCTACTGAGAGTCCTGGGCTTGCAGGACTGCAGCTGGAAGCCATTGATTCTTACACTTCTTCCACACATAGTGATTCCATTGTCCTTTTAAGCTAACACGTTGAACAACCTTTGAAAATGATGATCATCCTGGCCCACTGGGAAATGCCTTGGGGAACTTAATTTATTCATGCAGCATAAAGTTATACTGAGACAGATAGAAATGCTCACTTTGGGAATCGGGTGGTAGCACAGCGGGTTAAGCTTACATGGTTCAAAGCAGAAGGACCAGCGTAAGGATCCCAGTTCAAGCCCCCGGCTCCCCACCTGCAGGGGTGTTGCTTCATAGGCGGTGAAGCAGGTCTGCAGGTGTCTGTCTTTCTCTCCCCCTCTCTGTCTTGCCCTCCTCTCTCCATTTCTCTGTCTTATTTAACAATGAAGAAATCAATAACAGTAATCATAACTACAACAATAAAAAGGACAACAAAAAGGGAAAATAAATAATAACAAAAACAAAAAGGAATGCTCACTTTGAAAGAATAGTATAAACAATGTAATTGAGCAGTACTCCTGTCCTCACATAGGCTTGCCAGTTGCTTTATGCTCCCCCTCCACAAACCACCCTCCTCCTCTCCCCTACTTCCTTCATCTTCTCATTCTCCTCCTCCAGCTCCACTGCCTCTAGGTAGGTTCCACTTATGTTTCCCTCTTCAGTTCAAGCATTATTTCTTTAGCCTTGTCTTCATCTGGCACAGCCCCCAATTCTTGCTTCTCTTTTGAATCAGCCCCTTAAAACTTTTGCTCTTTTGCCTTCTTAGCCCTGGACCCAGACTCTTCCTCAGTATTTACCCCTTTCCTTCATTCCTCTATTCAACTTCAAATTATTTACCTTATCTACAAACAAACAAAAAACAGTATCTTAAAGCTCTAAAATTTCTGAATTGTATATATACATATAATTTTATTTACTGTTAAAATCTACAAGTGGGAAATCGAGGCTCTCAGTGCCTTTATCTGGAAAGACACATACCCACTTGGCCCCCCTTCCCAACACAACTCTGCAGTTCAGCCCAGGGGTGGGGCAGTCCCCACATGCCCCCTCAGCCCTGTCCTCTGAGTGGTGGCCCTGGCAGCTCTCACACACTTCTGCTGGCCTTCCTCTTGATGGCCTCCCACTTTGTCCTCTGCTCTGCTGTGGTAGATGGGACTCCATGGGCCAAGGACCAGGGCTTTTCTCCTCGGGATGTGCTGGTAGGTGCAGACTGGAGCAGAATGGGACTGGGAGGCTTGTGTGGAGAGTGGAGCTGGGTGTTCACACTGGGACAGGCTCTTGTGGAGGAAAGTGCCTGGTGGTACTGGGTGGGGTGTAGGACTCCCCCGACACCCCCCCACCCCCATGAATTTGGCTCAGAGTGCAGGAGGCCTATCTGGTGAGGCAGGAACTGACCTAGGAGAGGGACTCCCACAGGCTGAGGGCAGCCCAGAGCACATGGCCTGCAAGGGGCAGGTGAGCCTGGGGCCTACCCATGAGGAAAGGCAGGTGGATCAGCCTCAGGTCTCTCTCTCTTTTTATCTCTCTCTCTTCCTCTCTCTCTCCCTCTCTCCCTCTCTCCCTCTCTCCCTCTGTCCCTTTCTCCCTCTCTCCCTCTCTCCCTCTCTCTCTCTCTCCCTCTCCATATATCTGGAAATGTCATATGAAGAAGGCAGCCTAGAGGTGGGGTTAGCAAAATGTTTTCCTGCACTTTTTCACTTGGCCTTGAAAATATGACAGAATCCTCTGAAGGACATATGAGATTCATAAATCAATATATATATATATATATATATATATATATATATATATATATATATATATCTGCTTCTTGTTTTCATCTGGATTGCTGACCTGTGGACCCCTCATCTCAAGTTCTTGGTCAAAGTCCTCTCTGCTTCTGGAAAAGTGTTTCATAGATTTCTGATGACATGTGTTCTTATTCCATTGTCAGTGTAGTAAGAAATAACTAAAATACAGAGTGCCTAAGACTGACAAGGGTAGAAAGGTGGGGGTTGGAGAATTGGATAAAGAGATAACAATCTATGACAAAATTCCCTCCAAGTCTGGGGAGAAGAATGTGATTATCATATGTAGAAAACTTGGGACAAGTGACAAGTCGACAGTAGTTTCAGTGATTTCCCTCTTTGGAATTGCTCCATCCTTTTTCCCCCTGGCAGAATTGAATTTAAGGAAATATAGTGTAACCTTGAATTAAATGGGATTGGAGACAAAAGATTCAGTGCATATGGTGACATGAAAATGCATTCCATCAATAGTCATGCAAACTCACACTGTTTGGACTTGTGATAATAAAGCTGGTTTTGATAACAAAACACATTGCCTGGTCCAAGCTAACCCTGGGAAGCCAAAGCTAAAGGTCAGGCACTAGGTGGCACTGTTGACCCCCGTAAGATCAGGGCTTTCCAACCCAACCCCTCAAAGCCCTTCACTAGCTGTCTTTTGAGCTCTGATTCCCTACTCAGCTACCCTGCTCCATGCTTTTCATGGCTCCAACTTCCAAAGCATCTGGTTCCCCAGGAAAACAAGAATCAAGTGGCTTATGCAGAAAATGGAGGGAACAGCTCAGTAAGAGGCAGGTAGGAACATGAGCTGGAAAGGAGATTCTCCATGGCCAGCTGCGCAGAGGGTGGCGTGTCACAGGGGGAGGGCCCTGTGTGAAGCAGTGACCCCAAGGACAGGCAATAGACAGATGATCAGCTCTGCAAACAACAGAAGAGTCACAGTGGTGGGAGGCCCCCATGTCCCTTCACCAATCTCCCATCAGCCCTTTGTTCCCTGCATGGCTTTTAGGATGCCATTTCTCATGTCCCAGCTTACCTGTTTTTTTTTTTATTATTTAAAATTCATTTATTTATAGGGAATGGAGGAGAGAGAGAACAAACCAAGACATCACTCTGGCTCATGTGAGTTATCAAGCTTAGAACCTCATGCTCATGCTCAAGGCATTCTTTACTCACTGGCCACCTCCTGGGATAGCTAGTGGCAGGAAGAAGACAGCAGAATCCATGCTGCTTCCCTCTGAGATAACTCCTGCTCACACATGGGGCAGGTTCAGGCCATGGAGCAAAACATAGGAGCACCCTAGTGTGATGGTGGGCAGACACCTACCATGGGTAGGGGAGAGATTGGACCTATGTGTCCACAAATGTACTGTAAACCATTATCCCTCAGAAAAGTGAACAGGAGATGACTCAGTTTCTGTACTTTCTGTGAGGAAAAACCCAGAAGAGAAGTTAGGCTGTGGCATCTGGTTGTGCTAGGGATTGAACCTGGGTCCTGGGTGCCTGAGACATACACATGTGGGGCTGTAGCACAAAGAGCTAGCTCCCTGTCTTCTCTCGGGCTAATTTCCGGTGGTGACATGGTGATTTTGTGATTGTAATGAAGCAAAGAGAGCAAATGCTGCCTCTCACACATGTGCAACACTGCTGAGTCAGCTGCCTTTCTCTTATTTTTATTTTTATAGAAATAGAGCACAAAGCACAGGTCCACCATCTATAGAATTCTACTCATTTTATGTGAGTTCTCGTGTGAGTCTGGAGACTATATGTGGAGTCTGCTTTGGGCTTTGCAGGTTCCCAGCTATTTAGAAGTGAGCCTCTATCCTCAAGATGAAGGGGTTTTCAATTTGTACCTCGGGGGGCTGATGGAATAGTTCAGTTGGGTAGTGCACTGCTTCAACAAGTGGATGACCCAGGATTGAGTTTGGGCCCCACTGCATTGAAAGAATCTTTGGTGCTGATGTTCCATTGCTGCCCACCCTCCTCTTTCTCTCTCTCATCCCCACCTCTGTCTCCCAATCTCTAAGAAAAAAAAATATATGGGAGTTGTGTGGTAGCGCAGTGGTTTAAGTGCAGGTGGCATAAAGCACAAGGACTGGTGTAAAGATCCCGGTTCCAGGTTCCAGCTGCTGACTCCCCACCTGCAGGCGGAATCACTTCACAGGCGGCAAAGCAGGTCTGCAGGTGTCTTATCTTTCTCTCCCTGTCTCTATCTTTCCCTCCTCTCTGTATTTTTCTCTGTCCTGTCCAACAAGGACTACATCAATAACAACAACAATAATAACTACAACAATAAAACAACAAGAGCAACAAAAGGGAATAAATAAATATTTAAAAAATACGTGTTTGTGTACTGTGTGTGTTTCATATATATATATATATATATGGTTGACAATAGTAATGCTGTGTAATATGTTATCACAGAGAGAAGAGAAAGCTGAATTGAGAACAAGATACCGCACACTACTACCATGCTGCCAATACACACCGGACCTCCAGTAGTCCTTAATGAGGGCAGAGTTCATGAAGAATAGATGGAGTCTGGGTGCCATGGGGAGCAAGGGGGGAAGAAAAAAACATAGGAGGAAGAAGGAGAAAGAGCAATTGGACGAATATGTCCAAGACTGGAAGCAGCCCCAGTCTGATCACAGTGAGCCAATTCCATCACTGGAGGGATCTCAGAAGTTGTGGAAGCACCTGTCATACACTAAGAAGACAATACATCTCTGAAGCAGTGAGTCTGCAGGGCGACATCCAGATCTCAGACGATGTGGGTCAGATAACTTAGCCAGTAGAGAAGGAAAAGGAGACCCGATGGGAGCTGCAAAGTCCACCTGAGTGGGTGATAGTGTTTCCTGTCCAGAGACTTCAATGTCTGCCCCGGAAGAGGAGCAGAGATGTACCCGAGGTGAATTTAAAGCCTCCCAGTTAAGACTGGAAGACTGAGTGAAGAAAAGCAGAGGTGAGCACGATGCCCGCCTTTCCACAAAGCTGGGCTCACAGAGGACCTCAGCAGTCTGAGGGAGAACTTAACATCTTAGAGACTCTCTAAGACATGAGGGAGGAGGCCCTGCAAATGAAGATCAGACAACTGAAGGTGGAAGATAGAAAGGAGGGCCTGGCAGTTGCAGAAACGAAGGTTAGTGCGGCTGGGAAAGAAGCAAAGCACTGCCAACAGAAATTTAAAGACACCAAAGAAGGGTAGGAGAAGTCAGAACATTCATGTAAAAGGCAGTGTTGGGCTCCAAAGAAAATGGCTCATGTCTACTGATTGAAAGCATGTGTTGCAGAGAGGGTGGTGGGCTCAGTGAGGGGGCAAAGAGAGAACCCTGAAGAAGCCTTGATGGGAGTGCATCATGAGATGACATTCCTGCAAGAACAGATGGTGGAAAGAGAAATGCAGGAAAATCCAAGCCAGCAAAGCCTCCAGTGAGGGTTGTCCAGAGGCCGCAGGTGCCCAGTTGCCCCTACTCTGAGATGGTGGGAGAGAGTCTGTCCCCACTGCCTGCACAGCCACTGCAGGTGTGTGCTCAGCCAGGGGCAGGACAGTAGAGGAGATGGGGGGAGGGGTGGGAGGGCTACCAGAATGAGAAACTGCAACCCAGGCTCCCCTTCCAAGAGTGTCCTGACAGAGGAGCAGGCAGCCATGGCTGGGAGAGGCCCTGCAGAGTGTCCCTCCTCACAAATCCCACCCTCAGCAGAGACCCTGCTCCACCATGATGCTCCCTGTGCTGCCAGCTCCAGGCTGCTGCTCTTTGGGGCCTCACTCAGTGTGGCCACGGTTCACCCCGGCTTTTCCCACACCACCAAGCAGAAGAGAATGGAGACCAGGATGCCCACCTGGAGGGTGGGGGGTGCCCCTCCCACCCTGTGCTTTCATCCCACTTCACATTCCTCAGACCCTACGCCCCTCTTGGCTGAAGAGAGCTCTGCTTCTCTGGTGCCCGGCCATAAGCCCCAGCCCAGGGCCCGTGGCATTACACATCTCCACGTGTGGGACTGCAGATTCACATGCCCCAGGGGTCCCCAGAGTGTTCCTCCTGCCAGAGACACACCACCTTCTGGAGAGAGACAGAAACAACCACCTCAGAGCTGCTGCTAGACACAAGCAGTCTCCCAGAGTCACCATCCGGGACCTCATCAACTTAGTGCAGATGAACTAGATTGTGAATAAAGTCTTCCACAGGCTTTATCATATAAAACAAAAAACAAAAAAATAGTTGGGTGTTCAAAACAAGTGGTGCTGAAGGCTTGCATTTTTGAGTCTTCCAATTCAAACTTTGCATGCTTCTGTTTTAATAAAAGCCACTCAACCTCTCCTGCCTCTTTGCAGATTTGTTCAATACAGAGCAGTGTGTGACACAGGATAACCAGGCTTTAGTTCCTGTGCACTTGTCAGCAAATGCAAGGATATCTCCTTGGAAATCTTAGAAGTGCTGCATTTCCCGGTAGTATCCCCTTTTTTGTGTGCTGCTGTGGAATATGCAGCCATCCCGTCAGAAATCCTGATTTAAACATCATCAGTGACAAAGGGTGTTACACAAGTTTACCAACAGGCCACAAAACCTTATTTGCCTTCTTGCTAGAGGTCTTTGTAGTAATGACCTCTAGAACTCAGATTATTAATTTTAAATTAATAATTTAATATATTAAATAAACTCAGATTATTAATTTTAAATATTGATTTAAGTGCAGGTATAGGCAAGGTCACAAACCATGTGTCATGGTTGTGGCACAGCCACTAGAGTGCACATGCTAACTTGCGCAGAGACCTGGCTTCTAGCTCCAAGCTCCCACTTGCAGGGGGGGAACTTCACTAGCTGTGGAGCAGTGCTGTGGGTTCTCTTCCCTTTCTTCTCTCTTCCTCTCTCTGTCTCACCTTCTGTCAAAAAATCAGTAAGAAATGGCCCAGAATTGGTGGTGTCAAGCAGTCACCAAGCCCTGGAGGTGACCCTGATGGTGTGAGTGATGACTCACAGCCCCTCCCACACACACCTGTGTTCACTGACTGACTGCTCAGCACAACTGCCTAAAGTATCCTTTGTAGCCATGGGGATTTGGAATGGTGTATAGCTTGAAATTTCAAAATAGGCAATATGCACTTTGACAGTAAGTGACCACAGGAGAATTATTTTAATTGTATCATAGATGTAAGAAAAATACAAGACTTGTGGTCTGGGAGGTGGCACAGTGCTGAGGCATTGCACTCTCAAGTGTGACATCCCGAGTTCAGTCCTTGGCAGCACATGTATCAGAGTGATATCTGGTTCTTTCTCTCAATAAAATATTAAAAGAAAAATACAAGACTCATAGGCTACTGTATAATCAATTATGATTTAGTATTTGTGTTAGAATTTCATCAATGTTTATCATACTAAGTTAGGAATATCACATTTTTCAGGGTTGTTCATAACATGGAAAACATGTATAAGGAAGTATTTGCACGGACAAAGTATTTCTAAAGGCAGTGGATACTATACAAGGAACTGGTGTTTATAAAAGGAAATTTTATGATACGTTTTTTAAGAACACATCAAGATAATTATTTGATTTTTAATTTTTTTTCAGCAGAGCATTGGTCAGCTCTGGCTTATGATGGTGCTGGGGACTGAATTTGAGCCCTTTGGCCCCTCAGGCATAAAAGGCTTTTTGCATAACTTGTGATATCTCCCCAGCCCATAAGCTATTTTGAACATGCTCTAAGAATAGTTTACTTTAAGAACAAAGACATCACCTCATTACAATTAATGGCATGAATAAGATATGGGTGATGAGTCATCATATGTGTTACATGGAATAAATCTCTGGATTTAGTAATTCTAAAACAAGAAAGTCCTAGATAATTTATATGTACAGGGACTTTAGTAAATAGCAGGTGAGTGATGACAAGAACAATTTGTTTTAAATTCCAACAAATTTTCCTCCCCTTCCTTTTAGGAAAATGTCTCTCAAATGAATTTAGCTGAAATTGAAGGATGGATCTCACCCAAGGCATTTCCCTTCTTAGCAGTTCCTACAGAGGTCATGGAAACTTTCTCACTCTCAGCCTCTATAATTTCCCACTCTGTTCCTTGAAACTTTTATTCAGTGTCAGCCCTTGTAATAATTGACCTGGTGTCAATAATAAGGTGGCCAGTTTTATCTTGGTCTCTGTGTTTCCCTCCTGCACTCTTTTCTGCTCACCACCACCGGAGGGTCATTCTAGAAGAGAAGTCTGATCCTGACACTTCCTGTTTAGTTCTTCCTCTAATTTCTTTAGTTCTTCCTCTATAATTTCCCAGTTGAAATTCAGATGCTTTATCACTGACAGGAGAAGATTCAAATTTGGACTCTCGTGCTCCTCTGGCATGAAGATAGAACAGGCCATGAGTCCTCTAGCCTCTGCTTTCTGGGACATGGTCATTAACAGATAATAAGCAAGCCACTTCTGTTCAGCATGCTGGGAAACCACATTTTCCTGACTGTTCCTGGACGTTGATCTGAGTGAACTTGAGCCAGACAGCCTATGTCCTCTGAACATAGTATGAGTCTAACTCAGAGTAGGGAGAGCACTGACATGGAAATAGGCAAGAGGGATAGGAGGAATTTGGTCCCTCCTCCCGCCTTCAGGAACAATGGCACCTAAGCCACCATGGATAGTTATATGAGTGTCTTAGGACCAGGTGGTGTGCACCAGGTTGAATGCACACAATATAGTATGCAAGGACCTAGCTTCAAGGCTCCACTCCCCCCCCCATGGGGGAAAGTTTCACAAACAGTGAAGCAATGCTGTAGGTCTCTCTCTTTCTCTCCCTCTCTCTCCCTTGCCCATCCCCCACCTCCTCTAATTCCCCTGTTCTTCTGTCTTTATCCAATATAATATAAAAAAATAATAGTACTGAGAGGGAAGTTCATAGCCATACAAGCACACACAAGGGAACAAGAAAAAGCACAAATGAACAGCCTGATTGCACATTTTAAAGACCTAGAAGAAGAAGAACAAAGGAACCCTAAAGCAACCAAAAGAACAGAAATAACTAAATTTAGGCCAGAAATAAATAACATTGAGAATAAGAAAACCATACAAAAGATCAACAAAAGCAAATCTTGGTTCTTCGAAAGAGTGAACAAAACTGACAAACATTTAACCAGACTCACAAAACAAATAAGGGAGAAGACCCAAATAAGTCAGATCATAAATAAAAGAGGAGCTATCACAACAGACACCGCAGAAATTCAACATATCATGCGAGGCTTCTATGAACAATTATATGCCACCAAGATAGAGAACCTGGAAGAAATGGACGATTTCCTAGATACCTATAAGCTTCCAAAATTAAATAAAGAGGAACTAGATAATATGAACATGCCCATCACAGCTAATGAAATTGAAACAGTTACCAAAAACCTTTCCAAGAATAAAAGTCCTGGACCACATGGTTTTACAAATGAATTCTACAAAACCTTCAAAGAAGAACTAATACCTCTACTTTTAGAAGTCTTCCAGAAGATTGAAGATACTGGAATACTCCCTTTCAGCTTCTATGACGCCAACATCACTCTGATATCAAAAGCAGACAGGGACACAACCAAGAAAGAAACATGAACATAGATGCTAAATGAACATAGATGTTAAAATATTGAACAAGATTCTAGCCAACCAGAGACAGCAATATATTAAAAAGATGATTCATCATGACCAAGTGGGGTTTATCCTAGGGATGCAAAGTTGGTTTAATATATGTAAATCAATCAACCTGATCTACCACATCAATAAAAGCAAGAACAAAAACCACATGGTCATATCAATAGATGCAGAGAAAGCCTTTGACAAAATACAACATCCCTTTATGATCAAAACACTACAAAAAATGGGAATAGATGTAACATTACTGAAGATAGTGGAGTCTATATATAGCAAACCTACAGCCAACATCATACTCAATGGTTAAGAACTAGAAGCATTTCCCCTCAGATCAGGTACTAGACAGGGCTGCCCACTATCACCATGACTATTCAACATAGTGTTGGAAGTTCTTGCCATAGCAATCAGGCAGGAGCAAGGAATTAAAGGGAAGCAGATTGGAAGAGAAGAAGTCAAACTCTCCCTATTTGCAGATAACATGATAGTATACATAGAAAAACCTAAGAAGCCTAGCAAGAAGCTTTTGGAAATCATCAGGAAATATAGTAAGGTGTCAGACTACAAAACTAACATACAAAAGCCTGTGCCATTTCTCTATGCAAACACTAAGTTAGAAGAAGTTGAAACCCAGAAATCAATTCCTTTTACTACAGTGAAAACAATAAAATATCTAGGAATAAACCTAGCCAAAGAGGGGAAAGACTTGTATACTAAAAATTATGAGCTCAAGGAAATTGAAAAAGACACAATGAAGTGGAAAGATATTCCATGTTCATGGGTTGGAAGAATTAACATCATCAAAATGAATATACTACCCAGAGCCATATACAAATTCAATGCTATCCCCATCAAGATCCCAAGCACATTTTTTAGAAGAACAGAACAAATGCTACAAATGCTTATCTGGAGCCAGAAAAGACCTATAATTGTCAAAAGTGTCTTGAGAAGAAAGAACAGAACTGGAGGCATCACACTCCAAGATCTCAAATTATATTATAGGGCCATTGCACTCAGAACTGCTTGGTACTGGAACATGAATAGACATACTGACCAGTGGAATAGAATTGAGAGCCTGGAAGTAAGCCCCCACACCTATGGACATCTAATCTTTGACAAAGGTGACCAGACTATTAAATGCTGAAAGCAGTCTATTCAACAAATGGTGTTGGAAAAAATGGGACCAGGAAGAGCCAAACCTGCCCTGGAAGTGGCTTCACAATCCATACATAGTTAGGAGAGAGAAGGAGAAAAATGGGAAGGGCTGGAAAGGTAGAACCTCCCTAGCAACCGTTGCTAGGGATTCAACTGGTGGGAATTAGCAATATCAGGACCTAGGAAGGAGATCTTTAGTCATTTGTAAGACAAGGCAGGAGGTTGATATGTAAATATTAAAGGGACAGACCATTAGTAGCATGGAATATAGGGTGCTTTGGGGGACAGGGAGAAGATGGATATATATATATATATATATATATATATATATATATATGGGTATATATATATATATTGGGGTATATATATATATATATATATATATATATATATATTGGGGTTGGGTAGTGGTGCACCTGGTTGATCACACATGTTACAATGCGCAAGGACCTGGGTTTGAGCCCCCTGGTCTTCACCTGCAAGGAAAAGCTTTGCAAGTGGTGAAGCAGTGTTGCAGGTGTCTCTCTTGTTTCTCTCCCTCTCTATGTCCCCTCCCCCTCAGTTTCTGGCTCTATCCAGTAAAAATAAAGATAATAAAAAATTTTAAAAATAAAATAAAAAATATGTAGCTCCTTGTGGCACAAGAGCTTCATCAAGCCAAGTAGAATGATAAATGGATATTTACCAGAAAGGTAAATAAGAGCTGACATCGAGCCACCTTTCCATATGAATCTTGAATGTTAACCTTTGCTCCCATGTACTGGGTTCAAATTCTGAAGACAAGATAACTAGCAAGCAGGTGGCCTCTCTGCTGTCTGTCACATTGGGGAAGCACATTGGGAGTCATGTGTCCTGTCACTAGCTCTAGGAGGTGGACATTTTCCTTGGACATCAGGACTTGAAAGCTTCATGACTGAAGAAGCATATGTCATGTATTGTCATGTCAAGGCACAAGTCCAGGTCTTTTGATAGAAGCCTGAGGGTGACTATGACACTGACAGAACTGACCCCCAATCTGACCCCAAACTTCAGTATCCATAACTGAGGGTGACACCCAGTCATCCCATCACAAGGGAGATAAGGTCCCATGACAATTCCCAACAAAGCCTTCAAGAGCCTTCTGTTGCCAATTCATGGAATCTAAAGTCTAGTACAGCATCATAGCCTTCTTCATGTTCAATGGGTCCATCCACTTCTCACATACTCTCTCTACTAAGCTTAACTGAATAGCTAGTTTCCCCCTTTCACCTCTTTGACTTTCACATGTCTGTTTGATCTTTGTCAGCTACAATCACTGTACATGTGCATCAACATGCTGTAAACAGTGCTTTGTAGATAGAATTGATTCAACAAAGGTCAGGTTGTATATAATTGTAAAAGAGAATTCTGTGATCAGCAGTTTCTGCCTACATTCAGCAAACTCCATAGTCACATTTGGTAC
Organism: Erinaceus europaeus; assembly: GCF_950295315.1. Classification (NCBI taxonomy): domain Eukaryota; kingdom Metazoa; phylum Chordata; class Mammalia; order Eulipotyphla; family Erinaceidae; genus Erinaceus; species Erinaceus europaeus. Next base: position 54,392,046 of record NC_080178.1, on the reverse strand, counting down.
CCTGCTATTCTGATTACTCAAACACAAATCAAACTCTGCTAGAGGGATTTGCCTGCCCAAAATATTTTCAGATGGTACTTGTTAGGAAGTTGTTACTTTTCAGGTCCTGCAAATGCAAACAGGCATGACTCGGAGAGTCCAGGAGTCTTTTGAGACTAGTGATGTAGTCATTGGAACAATGCATTGCAACTGCATTATAGCCACAATATGACAATCAAATGCAAGGGGAGAAATGAATCCCATCTAGTGGTTAGCAAAGATATCAGAAATATGCTAGGTGAGACATGGGAAGAAATGTTTATTTATTCAACAGATAAACAGTCCAGAGGAGCAAGTGTCAAAATGCAAAGGGCTGGCTTTTACACCACCAGACCAACAGTGTGGAGGGAGCAATGCTTTTGTCTTGGGAGCTAAGTCTTCTGAAATGTTTCTCAGCTGAGACTTGTGTGCCTGGACCATAAACTCAATGCCTAGAAATGTACCAATATGCCAAACATCACAAAAGTTGGATATTTTCTCTTTTTTTCTAGGATTTAAGCTGGTGTTTCCTTGCACTAACAGTAATTTTTGTCCTCATCATCATCATCATCTTCTTCATGGTAGTAATATCTTGCCAACAGAGTTATCATTGGGAATTGGTAGTTGCATAACTATTTCTCTTGGATAGTTTTCCTTTTTCTTTCTTTTTAATTAGTGATTCAATATTTTTTAATTTTTTATTTATAAATAGAAAACATTAACAAAACCATAGGATAAGAGGGGTATGACTCCACACAATTCCCGCCACCAGAACCTTGATAGCTTTCCTATTCTTTAACCCTCTGGGAGTATGGACCCAAGGTCATTGTGGGATACAGAAGGTGTAAGTTCTGGCTTCTGTAATGGCTTCCCCGCTGAACATGGGCATTAACAGGTTGATCCATACTTCCAGCCTGACTCTCTCTTCCCCTAGTTGGGCAGGGTTCTGGGGAATTGGAGCTCCAGGACACATTGGTGGGGTTGTCTGTCCAGGGAAGTCTGGTTGGCATCATGCTAACATCTGGAATCTCGTGGCTGAAAAGAGAGTTAACATATAAAGTCAAACAAGTTGTTGTCTAATCATGAACCTAAAGGCTGGAGCAGTGCAGATGAAGAGTTGTGGGGTCTCCATTCTGTATATAGCTAGTAGGCCTATTTTAGTTATATTCCAAAGGGCCTGTGGCTATACTAGTTTTTTTTTTTTTTTCCTGAGCCTGAAATCTGATATGCAGGTGGATCCTAGTTATTGTCTGGAGAGATAGTGTCATGGCTGGAAAAAGGACTAGAAAGCTGGATCAGAAGGTTGAGCGCACATGTTACAATGCTCAAGGATCAAGGTTCGAGCCCTTAGTCCCCACCTGCAGGGGGAAAGCTTCACAAGTGGTAAAGCTGTGCTGCAGGTGTCTCTTTGTCTCTCACCCTCTCTACCTCTTCCCTTCCCTCTTGATTTCTGACTGCCTCTATCCAATAAACAAATAAAGATAATAAAAAAATTTTTTTAAAAAAGAAAGCTAGATCAGGGAAGAGAGTAGCTCTCTAATATGGGAAAGGGGTATAAATATTGTTGACTGTAAACTCCATTAATTTGATCTGATCTGGGGCTCATATTCAGCTTAGGAGCCTATGTGACCTCTGCATCCCTGTATATCCGACCTCACATTCTGTGGTCATCAGTAGTAACATCCCAAGCTGCCCCAATATCAGGACCCATGTTCCTCAGATGTAGCATAGAGTATATTGTCCAGCCTCCCTTCAGAGGATGGAACATTCTCTAGCAATAACAGAGGTAGAATTCTACACAGTTCCCACCAGAGTTCTGTGTCCCATCCCCTACATTGGAAGCTTCCCTATTCTTTATTGCCTTAGGAGTATGAACCAAAATTCTTTATGGGGTATAGAAGGTGGGATTTCTGGCTTTTATAATTGCCTCTCTACTGGGCATGGATGTTGGCAGGTCAATTTATACCCCCAGCCTATCTCTATCTTTCCCTAGTTGGGAAAGGCACTGGAGAGATGAGGTTCTGGGGCACATTGGTGAGAGCTAACATAGATCGATCTGTGTTGGAATGTTTTCCTTCCTACCAATGAAACCAGAAGCACACTCATGATTCCATTCATATGGAAACTGCTTCTGTTTAAAATCAGAAAGGTAATGCAAGTAGGGCACCTCCATTGCTATGAATACAACCCAATTTCCAGCCCAGCACCATATGGAGGTGTTGTGGTGATAGGGTGCTGTGGTGTCTCTCCTCTGTCTGTGTCTAGAATTGCATGAAAAGTAGCTCTGGACACAGAACTTCATTGGTTGGAGTGTTGTGGAACTATGTTCCTGTTATTTCATAATCTTGTAAATCACTACTGAAGCATTAATAAGAATAGATTTAAGGGTCAGTGAAATTACTCACTTGGGTAGTGTGCTGTTCTCTGCCATATGTGAGACCCAGGTTCAAGTCCAGCCCTAACCACAGAGAGGGATGCTCACTGCTATCATCCCTTTCACTTTCTCTCTCACTGCTTCTTTGTGAATATCCAAAAATGGTAATAATAATTATAAGAATAAATAAATTTTGGGGCTAGGTAGTGGCATGTTGGAGAATGTGTCCACTGTCCCCAAAAGTCCAGGCCATTATTTCCATGAGATTTGAGCAGGTTGACCCCCCAACTCTCCCTTCAGGTGGAGAGAAGGGTTGGTTCCTCCAGTCTCTGGAATTTATGATGGCTGGGCCCCCAGACATGGGCATCTTTCTACACATGCCACCTCCCCCACCTTTTCTTCTTTGATTTAAAGCCATGGATTACTGAGCTAACTTTAAAACCCCAGCAAACATTGCTCAGCTTTTCCTTTCTCCTGCTGCCCTAAAGTGCCTGGAATTTATCTCTGGAAAAATGTACATTGTAAAGCTTATGATAAAATAGTCTGTTGGTAAAAATGTAACTATGCATTGTGTTGCTTTATGTTTGGGTTAATGGATACCCCAAACTTTCCCCCCGAGTTATGGTCTATATCGACCTGCTTTTTCTTTCAATAAATGAATTGTCCTCCAAGGCTTTTTCCCAGAGCTGACTGTCCTGTCTCTCTGCACACTTTGCCCTCCACACACTGAACTACACCAGGACCCCTGTGGACCACTTTTGCCCTCCATCTCCCAATGGCTGGGGAGACGGGCAGAACCAGAGCTAGCCGGCAGTGGCACACCTCGTTGAGCGCACCCTAAGTCCCCACCTGCAGGGGAAAGCTTTGTGAGGGGTGAAGCAGCACTGTAGGTGTTTCTCCCTCTACCTCTTAATGTCCTCTACCCTCTTGAGTTCTGACCGTCTCCAATAAATAAAAATGTTTAAAAAATAACTTATAAAAAACAGAATAAATAAAATTTTTAAAAGCAGTCCTGGAGTGGCAAAATCATGTGTGTATGAGGACCTGGTTTTTCACACAGAGACAAAAACAATTTGTTCATTTAAATACATTTCACCAATATAATAAAATAACAGCTATCACACCAATAACAATAACCTATGAATTCCTTATAGTATCTCAGATTAGGTCCGCAGATAAGTCCATGTATTCTCGTTTTGGAAACATGTTAATTGGCAACTCCACTTAGAACACAGCATGATTATTTCTAACACCAATAGAAAGATATACAAAATGAAATAGAATGAAATAAATGTGACAAGAATACTGCATACTGAAATCAGTGCCGGTTACAGGGCTAGGACATGCTCCCCTGATAGTGTACACACAACACCAAGTGTGACAGCCCAGGTTCAAGCCCTTAGCTACCACCTGGGAGCCCTGCATCAATAATGGGGGAACAGTGCTAGAGTATCTCTCATTTTCTCTCTTTCTGCATCTATAAATCTCTCTCTGCCTCTCTCCATCTATGAAGAAAGAATAATCCATTAAGGAACAAGACTAGAATCCCATTTAAGTTAAAATAAAAAGTAACAAAGTGGAAACATTGGCCTCAATAAGTAAAACCATAAATAAATATTTTAAATAGCACCCTTTCTGGCTGGGGAGATGGGATAGTGGCTCTGCAGACTTCCATGCCTGACACTCTGAGGTCCCAGGTTCAATCCCCAGCACCACCATAAGCCAGAGCTGAGCAGGGCTCTGGTCTTTTTCTCTTTATCTTTCTCTCTGTAACTTTCTCTCTCTGTCTGTCTCTCTGTGTGTCTCTCTCTGTCTCCTTTCCCTCTCCTTCTCCCTCTCCTTCTCTCTCTCATTAAAGTAAATAAAATATTTAAAATAAGTAACACCCTATCTGGTGGCCCTTTAGTTAAAGAAAGAAAGCCAAAATAAAACTTTATTAAAAGAAAAAGAAAACCATTGGCCAATGGGGAAAAAGAGATGATTCTCTAAGCTGTTCCCTTGTCTTTTTCAATTCCTCCTTGTCTTTTTCAGTTATGTAGTCTTATTCTTCCTGGTGAAAGCCTGGTGCTTTCTTCCAACACATATTCAAGCTGCAGCAAACACAGATATTCAGAAGATCAAGGCTTTATTTTAACAATATGGATGTTAACAGATTTCCTCTCCTTGTGCTCAGTTATTAGACATTTTAAAACTTTCATGCTTAAGTCTCTGAGGTCTCAGGTTCAATCCCCAGCAAGACCATAAGCCAGAGATGAACAGTGTTCTTCCATCTCCCCACCCCATATCTCTCTTTAATTAAAATTAATATAAGTAAAATGTATTAAGTTTTTTAAAGAGTAAATTTGCTGAAGCAATGGTAAAAGAAACAAAGGAGTGGATAGATGAATTAGACAATAGCTACAGCATAAGTTTCTAAACAACTATACTCTCATCTAATGTTTATTTTTATCTTATTTTTTCTTTGTTTAATTTATTTGACAAGACAGAGAAAAACCGAGGGGGTGGGAAATAGAAAGGGAGAGAGAAACAGAGAGACGCCTGCAGCATTTCTTCACCACTTGTGAAGCAGTCCTTCTGCAGGTGGGGACCAGGTACTTGAACCTGGGTCCTTGTGCACTGTAATATGTACACTCAACCAGGTGCACCACCACCAGACTCCTCTAATGTTTATTTTGATTATTATTTTTTTAAGTTGTGTGAGTGGGAAGGAGGAAGAGGAAGAGGAGGAGTAGGAAGAGAAGAGAGAACCAGAGTATCATTGTGACTTAAGCGATGCTGGGGATACACTCCAGAACTCATGCCTGAGAGTCCAACATTTTATCCACTGCACCATCTCCCAGGCAGCTCATAGAATATTTATTACACAGGAAAATATACCTGAGAAGAAAGCCACCAGGAAGGTTACAGTAGTCATTCTACAGAGGCCAGGTGGATGGATCAAGCGGGCTGAGGCAGGTCACTGCTTCCTGTTCTGCTGCCTTCACTTCCTGTCTGAGCTCCAAATGCTGGAGACAAGGATGCTATTAATGAATGTTCTGCAGCGTTTTCACTGGTGGGCAGAAAACTGAGAGAATGAGTCAACACAGAGCAAACAAAGTTACAAGAAGTTCATTAGCACAAATTGAGAAATAGTCATGAAAGGAGCTCACAGGTAGAGAGTAAAGAACCAACTGCCCCAAAAGTGAGTCAAAAGGAGGGTAAGAGGACAAAGAGGAAACCAATTCACTGCTCCCTGACAGGAAGTGTTCACTGCTCACAGACCCTTTCTGTGAGGGTCTGCTAGGTAAACAGAGGCATAGGTTTGACTCCATGGGGATAGTTTCCTGTCTTGTTCAAGTGCCAGGTATGGAGACAGAAGTGTGTTCATGTCTTATCACCTCCAGTAAGGACAGTAGCCTTCTATACTGATACTCCTTTTTTTTTTGTTGTTGTTGTTGTTGTTATTGCTGGAGCTCAGTGCCTACACTACAAATCCACAGCTCCTGGAGGCCATTTTTTCCTTTTTGTTGCCCTTGTTTTTTATTTTTTTAATCATTGTTATTGTTGTTATTAATGTTGTTATTGCTGTCACTGTTGTTGTATAGGACAGAGAGAAATGGAGAGAGGAGGGGAAGTCAGAGGGGGGAGAGAAAGATAGACACCTGCAGACGTACACCACCACTTATGAAGTGATCCCCTGCAGGTGGGGAACTGGGACTCGAACAGGGATCTTGCGCTGGTCCTTGTGCTTGGTGCCATGTGCCCTTAACTCGCTGTGCTACCACCAGCTCACCACCCCACCTTTTTTTTTTTCTTAACAAAAACTTTTAGCAGCTGGAAACTGAGCCCTTTCACTTAATAATGTCTTAAACCAAAATCCAGGGGCTGAGGTTTTCCTCTGAATTAGCTTTTGAACTGCTTGATTTCACCAGCCTGGCCAAAAAGCCCTATTGATAAATTTATTCCATAATAGTTGACAGCACAGGCCAGATTTCCTGGGGCCTTAAGACCTACAGATTGACTGGAATTCTGAATTTGGAGGGGGGGGACACAAAAGGCTGTACAATGTAATCCTCTTACTCTTCTGTGGTCCAGTCCTCTAGTCCGACAACTCTGCATCTCTACTGCCAAGGAAATGTCACCTGGCTTGGTGCAAAAAGACTTTAACAGTTGTTTCCTTCCCTCCCCCCCATCCATATCCTAGTATTTTCTTCAGAATTATTTTCGTCTTACATCTCCTTGCAGACAGCTTCTTGAGCACTACTCTAGAATGGAAAGCAAAATGAGAAGGGTGCTCACAAGTTATACAGGGTCTTGTTGCTTCGCAACCACCTGCTTGGTCTCTGCATGGACTGTGACACTGTTTGGAGGAAGTTTCCAGGGGTCACTGTCAGATAGAGGAGAAGAGGTGGGCTTGTTGGAGGTCCCCATCAGGTGAGGCTGGAGGTGATATTGGAGAAAGCTTTAGACCCAACAATATAAAGATGTAATCAGAGGAAAAATCAAAATCAAAAGAAGCCACTGCAGTTCAATACACTGAAACAGAGTTCAAAAAAACATACTTCTAAAATTCATAATAAAAAACACAATTATTGGTAATAAAAATAAATTTACAAAACGTTTTAAAAGATAAAACCCATATTTAAAAGAGAGAGAGGGAGAAAGAGAGAGAGGGAGAGAAAAAGAGAGAGAGGGAGGAAGAGAAAATCAGGATTGGGAGCAATATACTAAATGACATAAAACATGAAAAACAAATTCCCAAGTCACTTGGTTATAATTTATTGCCTTTTTTAAAATCCTAAGACTATAAGGAAGCTTCCCCTTTTCCTTTAAAACCCATTTTTCTCCCAGTCCTGGAACCTCTGGGATTGTGCTTGTGTTTATTGATGCCTCTCCTCTCAATCCCTTACCTTGTTATATTGCCTCTGCTGACCTCAACTAAATCAACACAACCAGTGCCACCATGTCATGTTATGTCCAACCCCAATAATCTGGTGAGGCCTTTCCTAACACATGGGACTACCTAATTACTCTTCAGATGGTGTTTTCTCAAGCAAAGTTATAGATCCTAGATATAGGCTACGGCCTAGGGGGCTGGGTACATGTATCAGTAAGTTAGGGGCAATTATATACCTCAAAATAGAAGTGCTTAACAGTCCTCCGTGATTATATTTAGAACTATTTAGCTCAGCAACCTAGTATAAATGCCTTAAGAAGACACCATACATTTTTTAATCAAATATTTATTACTTAGGCTTAGATACCATCCTCTCCTACCCCCTATTTCACTTCCGTCAATCACTTTATCTACTCAACTAACTACACAAAAGAAAGTAAGAAAGGTACATATTTAATCTCTTGACAGCATCAGCATCATTACTACCCCTTGATAATCTTTAGAGGAAACACTGTATACAGTTGGCCAAGAGATATATTGGCAAAAAATATTTATCAACTAAAAGACAATTATTATCTCTATGACAACCTGTATCAGAATCACCAAACAACTAAATGCAGTAAAACTCAAGGTTAGCTTAGACCTCACTAAAATCCTTGGTTTATTTCTTCTTTAACTTGAGGTCAGACCCCAAAAACCTAACAGTGGTTTGGATACAACAAATTATGTGCAATGCTTTTAACAACTGGGAGAAAGCCTAAGCTTGTGTGGTAAAGAAGGGACTGCAAAAGCTGGAAAAGGGCAAGAGGCGGGCTCACTTACTGCCACCCCATCACCAGGGGCCCTAGTCAGGGAGTCCTTGGGGTCCCCCATTGATGATATGAGTCTTTATTATTTTATTATTTTATTTATAAAAGGGAAACATTGACAAAATCATAAGATAAGAGGGGTACAACGCCACACAATTCCTACCACCAGAACTCTGTATCCCATCCCCTCCCCTGATAGCTTTTCTATTCTTTAACCCTCTGGGAGTATGGACCCAAGGTCATTGTGGGATGCAGAAGGTTGAAGGTCTGGCTTCTGTAATGGCTTCCCCGCTGAACATGGGCATTGACTGGTCAACCCATACTCCCAACCTGTCTGTCTCTTTCCCTAGTAGGGTGGGGTTCTGGGGAAGCTGAGCTCCAGGACACATTGGTGGGGTTGTCTGTCCAGGGAAGTCTGGTTGGCATTATGCTAGCATCTGGAACCTGGTGGCTAAAAAGAGAGTTAGCATACAAAGCCAAACAAATTGTTGAACAATCATGAACCTAAAGGCTGGAATAGTGCAGATGAAGAGTTGGGGGGGTTGTCCTCCATTTTGTATATAGCTAGTAGGCATATTTTAGTTATATTCCAAAGGGCCTGTGGCTATACTACTTTTTTTTTTTTTTTGCCTGAGTCTGAAATCTGATATGCAGGTGGATCCAAGTTATTGTCTGGGGAAGATGATGGCCAGAAAAGGACCAGAAAGCTGGATCAGGGAAAAGAGTAGCTCCCTAATATGGGAAAGGGGTATAAATATTGTTGACTGATTATTGAATGATCCTACTCATAAACAAAAGTTGAGAAAGAATAACAGAAAGGGAAACTCAAAGCATGGTATAACTAAATTTGTAGTAGGGCACCAAAGTAAAAGCCATGGGTGGAGGGTGATGGTGGATGTTCAGCTTCATGGGGCAGGGGTGGTGGTGGCGGGGATGGGACACAATCTTTTGGTGGTGGGAATGGTGTTTCTGTACACTCCTATCAATTTGTAGTAATATAAATCATTATTTAATTAATATGAGAGGGAAAATAAATAAATAAATATTGTTGACTGTAAACCCCATCTATTTGATTAGGTCTGGGGCCCATATTCAGTTTAATGTGATCTCTGCATCCCTGCAGATCTGAGCTCACATTCTGTGGTCATGAGTAGGAACATTCCAAGCTGCCCTAATATCAGGACCCATCTTCCTCAGGTGTAGCATAGAGTATGTTGTCCAGCCTTCCTTTGGAGGATGGAACATTCTCTACCATTGTTGATCCAAGTTCAGTGCAAGGTCCTATGGGGGGCCCACAAAGGACTATTTTGTTGTTCCTGATAGAGATGACCGGTAACTATGGAGAGAGGGGTTTATTTGAGGTCTAGGCCCATCATGTCTGTTTGGGAATCTCAGGACTCCCCGAATAAGGCCCCAGCTGGTGGGGTGGCCTGATAGTGACTAAAGAGTCATCATTAAAGTATGCCAGTCTCTTGCCCTTATTCAGCTTTTGCAGTCCTTGTTTTGATAAGGTTAACTTTGGAGTGAGTGAGAGAACTATAATAGAAAGTAGGTGAGGAGGGTATCTAAATCTAAGTGGACACTATTTCATTATGAACTTGATACTGACTCACTACAGACTATTGTGTACTTTTGCTTTCAGGTATATATTTTGCCCTAATTTATGGATACATGTGGACATATGCTCTATATCACGGGACCTGGTCTATATCTAGGTTTGGGGACTTTGTTAGGAAGTGAACCACCCGGAATGGAATTAGAGAATCCTATGAAAGGAAAGGTTTCACTGGAGGAATGAGGGTGAAGGGCTGATACTTCATGCCTGACATCTCTGGATATAGTGAGAGCACGTAGACCCATTTAAGATTAAACAAATAAAGGGATTTATTTAGAAAGTCACAATAATCATGAAGAAATTATTCTAGTCAAGAGAACAGGCAAAGTCTAAAATCTGCAATCAAACCACCCAAGACCACCATGTGTGAACATGAGTCTGAAATCCAAACCAACATGAGCGTGCTGCATTGAAGGTGACCCAGCCAAGAGATCCTGCTGCCCTGAGCCCCTCCTTTTATGCATTCCCCTCAGTGTCTCCTCCTCAGGCTGATGTCATCACTCATATGCTAATAGTCCCAAACTCCTGTTGGGGTCACGACATCTGGACACAGTCTGAAGTGAAGCATGCTGAGGTGGCACTAGTTGCTTTGATTAGTGTGGGATCGGCAGATGCAATGTTATTTGGTATGAGTTGAGAGAAGCACGCAGAAAAGTGAGCCCTACCCTAGAGGTTCCAGGACTGGGGGAAATATAGGCTCTATAGAGGAAGTGGGAGGTTCCTGCTGTCTTAGGGTTAAGAAGACAATAGATAGTTATTGCTAATCACATTATTTAGCAATTGGGCTAACTTTGAAAAATCCCTTTGTTAGGATTTGTTTTATCATACACAATATCACCATAACTTATGTCCTTTGACATTATTTGTATATAGCTGTGCTGGTGGTTGCTTCTCTTCTTCCTGGCCTAAACTTTTGAGAGAGTCAACATATCAAAGACTCAGCCTATGTATTAAAAGGATTCAGTCTGTGCTATAAAAAGTTTGAGGCATACAATCAATCAATATTCCCCTCTAATATTATTTAAATAGTGATTTATATGACTACAAGTTAATAGGAGTGTATATAAACACCATTCCCACCACCAAAAGACTATGAACCATCCCATCCCTACCCCCCACTGCCCCAGGAAGCCGAAAATCCACCCTCACCCTCACCCCAGGGTTTTTACTTTGGTGCCCTACTCCAGATTCAGTTAAATCCTGGTTTTATTTCCCTTTCTGTTCATCTTTCTCAACTTCTGTTGATGAGTGGGATCATCCTATACTCATCTTTATCTTTCTGACTTAGCCCACTTAACATAATTCCTTCTAGCTCCATCCAAGATGGGTCAGAGAAGGTGGGTCCATTGTTCTTAATAGCTGCATAGTATTCCATTGTGTATATATACCACAGCTTTCTTAGCCACTCACCTGTTGTTGAGAACCTGGGTTCCTTTCAGGTTTTAGTTATTATGAATTGTGCTGCTATGAACATAAGTGTACACATATCTTTTTGGTTGTGTTATGGAGTCCTTGGGGTATATCCTCAGGAGAGAAATTACTAGGTCATATGGAAGGTCCATGTCTAGCCCTGTGAGAGTGCTCCAGACTGCTCTCCATAGAGATTGAACCAATTTACATTCTCACTAGCAGTGCAGAAGGGTTCCTCTGTCCCCACAGTCTCTCCAGCATTTGTTGCTGCTGTCCTTTTTGATGTATGCCATTCTCACAGGAGTGAGGTCATATTTCAATGTTGTCTTTATTTGCATTTCTCTGATAATCAGCGACCTGGAGCAATTTTTCATGTGTTTGTTAGCCTTTTGGGTCTCTTCTGTAGTGAATGTTCTTTTCATGTCCTCTGCCCATTTTTGGATGGGATCATTTGCTTTTTGGGTGCTAAGTTTACTGAGCTCTTTGTATATTTTGGTTATTAGTCTCTTGTCTGATGGATGGCATGAGAAGATCTTCTCCCATTCTGTGAGGGGTCTCCTTGTTTTGTGTGATAGTTTCTTTGGCTGTGCAGAAGCTTTTCAATTTGATGTAGTCCCATTGATTTGTTTCTGCTTTAGTCTTCCTTGCAATTGGGTTTATATCATCAAAGATGCCCTTGAGGTTTAGGTGGGAAAGTGTTCCACCAATGTTTTCCTCTAAATATTTGATAGTTTCTGGTCTAACATCCAGGTCTTTGGTCCATTTGGAGTTGATTTTTGTTTCTGGTGAGATAAAGTGGTTCAATTTCATTCTTCTGCACGTTTCATTCCAGTTTTCCCAGCACCATTTATTGAAGAGAGCTTCCTTTCTCCATTTAATACTTTGGGCCCCCTTATCAAAGATTAGATGTCCATAAGTGTGGGGGTGATAATATGAGTCTTGACTTCTAAAGGCTCCATTACAAAAGCACAGGTCAAAATTGTAGGAGTCTCAAAAGAAGAAAGGAAGAAGGGAGAAAAACTATATTCAAAGAAATAATAGAAATTTTCCAAATTTGGGGTTTGATCAGGATGTAGATGTTCAGGGAGTAAAAGATCTTCTAAGTTCCTAAATCCAAATAGGCTTACACAGAGACACATCATTGTGAAATTATTATTATCATTTTATTTTTATTTATTTATTTAAGAAAGGAGACATTAACAAAACCGTAGGATAGGAGGTGTACAACTCCACACAATTCCCACCACCCAATCTCCATATCCCATCCCCTCCCCAATAGCTTTCCCACTCTCTATTCCTCTGGGAGCATGGACCCAGGGTCATTGTAGGTTGCAGAAGGTGGAAGGTCTGGCTTCTGTAATTGCTTCCCTACTGAACATGGACGTTGACTGGTCGATCCATACTCCCAGTCTGCATCTCTCTTTCCCTAGTAGGGTGGGTCTCTGGGGAAGCAGAGCTCCAGGACACATTGGTGGGGTCTTCAGTCCAGGGAAGTCTGGCCGGCATCCTGATGGCATCTGGAACCTGGTGTCTGCAAAGAGAGTTAACATACAAAGCCAAACAAATTGTTGAACAATCATGGACCCAAAGGTTGGAGTAGTGGAGATGAAGTGTTGGTGGGTACTCACTGCAAACTCTAGTGTACTTCTGCTTTCAAGTATGTATATATATATTTTTTTCTTTACATATATTTTATTGAAAGATATATAGAAATGGAAAGGGTAGGGAGATAGCAAAATGGTTATGCAAACAGACTTTCTTTTTTTCTATTTTTTTAAATTGGGGAATTAATGTTTTACATTCAACAGTAAGTACAATAGTTTGTACATGCATAACATTCCCCAGTTTCCCATATAACAATATAACCCCCACTAGGTCCTCTGAATCCTTCTTGGACCTGTATTCTCCCCTGCCACCCACCCCAGAGTCTTTTACTTTGGTGCGATATGCCAATTCCATTTCAGGTTCTAATTCTGTTTTCTTTTCTGATCTTATTTTTCAACTTCTTCCTGAGAGTGAGATCATCCTGTATTCATCCTTCTGTTTCTGACTTATTTCACTCAACATGATTTTTTCAAGGTCCATTCAAGATCATCTTAAAACAGTGAAGTCACCATTTTTTAGAGCTGAGTAGTATTCCATTGTGTATATATACCACAACTTGCTCAGCCACTCATCTGTTGTTGGACACCTGGGTTGCTTCCAGGTTTTGGCTATTATAAATTGTGCTGCCAAGAACATATGTGTACACAGATCTTTTTGGATGGATATGTTGGGTTCCTTAGGATATATCCCCAGGAGAGGAATTGCAGGATCATAGGGTAGGTCCATTTCTAGCCATCTGAGAGTTCTCCAGACTGTTCTCCACAGAGGTTGGACCAATTTACATTCCCACCAGCAGTATAGGAGGGTTCCTGTGACCCCACACCCTCTCCAGCATTTGCTGCTGTTACCTTTTCTGATGTATGACATTCTCACAGGAGTGAAGTGGTATCTTGTTGTTGTCTTTATTTGCATTTCTCTGACAATCAGAGACTTGGAGCATTTTTTCATGTGTTTCTCCACCTTTTGGATCTCTTCTGTGGTGAATATTCTGTCCAAGTCCTCCCCCCATTTTTGGATGGGGTTATTTGTTGCCTTGTTGTTGAGTTTGGCAAGATCTTTATATATGTTGGTTATTAAACTCTTGTCTGATGTATGGCATGTAAAGATCTTCTCCCATTCTGTGAGGGGTCTCTTGATTTGGGTAGTGGTTTCTTTTGCTGTGAAGAAGCTTTTCAATTAGATGTAGTACCATGGGTTTATACTTGCCTTAGTCTTCTTTGTAATTGGATTCATTTCATTAAAGATGTCTTTAAAATTTATGGGGAAAAGAGTTCTGCCAATATTTTCTTCTAAGTATCTGATAGTTTGTGGTCTAACATCCACAAGTCCTTGATCCACTTGGAATTTACTTTTGTATTTGGTGAAATACAGTGGTTCAGTTTCTTTCTTCTGCATGTTTCAAGCCATTGTTTCCAACACCATTTGTTGAAGAGACTCTGAATTTCCCATTTAATAGTCTGAGCCCCTTTGTGAAAGATTAGATGTCCATAGGTGTGGGGGGCTCACTTCTGGGCTCTCAATTCTATTCCACTGGTCAGTGTGTCTATTCATGTTCCAGTACCAAGCACTTTTGATGACAATGGCCCTATAATACAATTTGAGATCCGGGAGTGTGATGCCTCCAGTTCTGTTCTTTTTTCTCAAGATTGTTTTGGCAATTCTAGGTCTTTTCTGGTTCCAGATAAACATTTGTTCTATTTTCCTAAAAAATGTGCTTGGGATCTTGATGGGGATAGCATTAAATTTGTACATGGCTCTGGGTAGTATATTCATTTTGATGATGTTAATTCTACCGACCCATGAATCAGGTATATATTTTGCCCTAGTTTATGGATATGTGTGAACATATGCTCTATCTCATGGAACCTGGTCTATATTTAGGTTTTGGGACTTTGTTAGAAAGTGAACCACCTGGGATGGAATTAGAGAATACTATGAAAGGAAAGGTCTCACACGAGTAATGAAGCTGAAGGGTTGTCATTCCACACCTGAAGTCTCTGGACACAGTCTGAACTGAAGCATGTTGAGGTGGCACTCATTGCATTGATTAGGTTGCAATTGGCGGATGCAATATTATTTTATATGAATTGGGAGAAGCATACGGGAAAGTAGGCCCTACCCTAAGGTTCCAGGACTGGGGGAAATATAGGTTCTATAGTGAAAATGTGAGGTTCCTGCTGTCTTAGGGTTCAAGGAGACAATGGATAGTTATTGTTATCATCACATTATTTGGTAATTGGGTTAACTTGGAAAAGTCCCTTTGTTAGGGTTTGCTGTATAATACCCACTTTCTTGTATATAGCTGTGCCACCGGTTGCTTCTGATCTACCTGGTCTAGGCTTTTGAGAGAGTCTGCATATCAAAGACTCAGCTTATACATTAAAAAGACTCAGTCTGTGTTTTAAAAAGTTCAAGACATACAATCAATTTTTCCCCTCTCATATTAATGAAATATGATTTATATGACTACACTTTAATAGGATTGTCATTGTGAAATTATTAAAAGGCAAAGGCAAAGAAAAATATTACAAGCACCCAGAGAAAAATAAGAAAATGACTTAGAAGGCACTGTAGTAAGATTTGTATCAGACTTTTTTTTTTTTTTGCAGGAATCATGAACACCAGAAGAAAGTGGAGTGGTGTTAGAAGTCAACAACTGCCAGCAACTGCCAACAACTGTCACACATACTTGACCCAGCAAAACCATGATTCAAATATGAAGGAGTCATCATAACAGGACCCAGAAATACAAAAACTAATAGAGTTTTCTATTATCAGACCAGCCTTTCAAAAACAACTAAAAAGAGTACCACTACGGAAGGAACAGGACCATTTAACTTTCAACAGAATGATCCACAGATCCAGAAATACAAGCCATAGAAATAGGAGACAACTTTATAAAGTATGAAAGGGAAGGAAGAAATGAACAGACAATGCTCAAGTGAAGCATGGTGAGACAAGAACAGTTTAAGAATGTCTGTCTTAGATGTATTTACATTATATATAAATTACATGTATAATACTTTATGTGTAGCAAACTTATATGCACACAGTCCTCTGTGTCTTTCTCTCTAGTACTTTTTAATCTCTTTTACGTGGTTTATTAGTTTTCTAACCCTGCCTGTCATATATAATATCTTGAGGTTCTTTCTTTTGGTGTTACTTTTCAAGGACTCTTGTTGCTATAGTTTGTGTATATTACCTAATGGCCTGCATTTATTTATCTTAATGACAATTACTGGATGGTCTTGCTCAAATGTGTAATATAAAGAAGAAGCACATGGACTTGTTTTTTTAAAAAAGTCAAACTGTTACCAAGACTGTGAAAACTATGGTAGTTCTGCTTGAGGGGAGAGGGAGGCCTCCAGAGTGGTGCAGAGCAAGGCACACAGTACTGTGGTGGTGGGTGCAGTGTGGGACTAACTATACCCCTGTGATACTATAATCATGTAAACCATTATTAAATAACTAATGAAAATAAAACTAAAATAATTATTAAATAAGGGGCCGGGTGGTAATATACCTTAAAAAGTACCTATTACCAAACATGAGGACCCAAGTTCATTTCCTCAGGTTCCACCTACAAGGGGGAAGTTTCATGAGCCATGGAGTGGTGTCTTTCCTCCTCTCTGTATCTCTCTTCCTGTGTATCTCTCTCTGCCTCACCATTTACAAAAATAAAAGGGGAGGAATAATATGGTCACCAGAAGCAGTGGAGTCATCATGCAAGTACCAAGCCCCAGTGATAACCCTGGTGGAAAATAAATAAATAAGAGAGAAAGAAAATACATGTGAGTCCTATAAAGTTTGTTTGTTTGTTTATAGAACCAAAGCATCACTCTGGCACATGAGATGCCAGGGATCAAACTCAGGATCTCAGCCACACTATGTCACCTCCTGAGCTGCCACATCAGTCTTTTTTAAAAGACTAGTTGGGACACCTATGAAATCACTGAATAAGGTGAAAGTTGGCAAAACAACAACAACAACAACAACAAAAAGCACTTCATTGGAGAAACATACTTTTTCTTGCCGTTCCTCCAGCCACAGTGTAAACTCCTACCCAAGTGGAATTCAGAGGATGA
This sequence comes from Erinaceus europaeus, assembly GCF_950295315.1. NCBI lineage: Eukaryota > Metazoa > Chordata > Mammalia > Eulipotyphla > Erinaceidae > Erinaceus > Erinaceus europaeus. Next base: position 54,375,254 of record NC_080178.1, on the reverse strand, counting down.
CATTTTTAATAATTATTGATGATCACTGGAACCACAGAGAATGAAGTACTTGATGACATGATAAATAAGAAGACAGTCCAGGCACTCTAGAGAATGGGTTTGTTTAGCCTTTATTGGGGATCTAAACTAGTACAGGCCCACTGACATGATAAATAAGAAGACAGTCCAGGCACTCTAGAGAATGGGTTTGTTTAGCCTTTATTGGGGATCTAAACTAGTACAGGCCCACTGATAGCACAGACATTAATCAAATCGAGATGCATTGGCTAATAGACTTAACACACATGTGGATAGCTCTCCCTAATTTGAGTCATCTACACTTCTCATGTGGACTGTTCAGTCCTTGAGGGTATCAGAAAAATGTAATCAAGTTTGGTCTAGGTGGTGGCAGACCTGGCTGAGTTCAAGCCCCCAGTTCCAACCTGTAGGAGAAAAAACTTCATGAGTGTGGAACAGTGTTGCAGGTTTCTGTTTCTCCCTCTTTATCTGATTTCCCTTCTCTCTTGATATCTCTCTGCTTCTATACAATTAATAAATGGATAAATAAAAATATAAGAAAGAAAATATATGCAAATTCTATAAAGTCAATCACTGTTAGGATTATTCAAGAACATGTTATGATTTTTGAGGACAACCATTCTCTAGAAAAAGCAATCATAAAATGAAGGAGGGTACATTTCACACCTTTTCTTGGGGTTAAGGAGTATTATGTTTTCTTTCTTGTCACCTCCTTTCACATTGCTTTAAAACAAAAGGAGCAACCCCTGTGTTCTGAACCATGATGGTTAAGCATCATGGGAGGGGTTAGAGGACCCAAGAAACCAGTGTTCCTCAGCACACTTACCCAGACACCAGACCCACTAGAAAACCAAGTGGGCTGGGAAACACGTGCTTCTCTCTCTCTCAAGGGTCTGCACATGCCTGTGTGCTTATCTTTTCTTTCTATCCCTGCCTTGCTTCATAAGCACTCCCGCAGCCTGAAATCTGTCTCTCTGATTCTTCACTGTAATATTTGTCTATGAGCCAACCAGAAGAATTTCAAGGGGGGCCCCTAGATCACTTACTGTACTTCACCTTCAACAAAATGACTGCTTATTGCCAAAGCAATTCTGAAAGAAAAGGAGAAAAACAAGAGTTCACTAACCAAATCCACAACTGATTGTGAGAAAGAAGGCAATACTAAGTGGAGTAGGCAGGAAAAAAACAAGATGGGGGAAAATTAAGATGTAGATGCTGCTTCACAATTTGTTTTTGGTCCCAATTATTAGGACATATGTTCAGTGATAGAATTTGGAAATAAAAATATCAAAAGGGGAAGAGAGACTGGAGGGTACACTCATAAGCCACTGTGAGAGTGGGAGAAAGGAATGTAATGTAGGGAATTTGGACCCTTGGTAATTATTTAAAGGTCTGGAAGAACAGATGCAAGTGAAACCCTGTGGGAGCTACAAGCTTAAGACTCCACACACAGTGGACACTGTTCCCTCCTGAGGTTAGCTCTGCTGAGGAGACCAGGCTGTCCCTCACATGTGCCTCACCAGGGAGAGTCACTGCAGCAGGTCACCAAACAGTGTCAACAGATTTGAGTCTGTACCATCAATGAGGAAAATTTGAATCATTCGTGGATGACATTAACTAAAGTTATACTGCTTGAAGACTTGCTTTTTCACCCTATTATTTTGCTTCAAGCCAGGAGCAGTGGAGACAGGCAGACACTGAGCATCAATTATGACTCTGATGGCAAAAATAGATAAAACAAAATAAGTCTTTTTTTTTTTTTTATTTACAAGAGCACTACTCAGCTCTAGTTTATGGTGGTGCAGGGAGTTGAACCTGGAACTTTGGAGTTTCAGGCATGAGAGTCTCTTTGCATAACCATTATGCTAGTGGGGGTTGTATTGTTAAATGGGAAACTGGGGAATGTTATGCATGTACAAACTATTGTATTTACTGTTGAATGTAAAACATTAATTCCCCAATAAAGAAATAAATTAAAAAAAAATCTTTCTCACCGAAAAAAAAATATGTGAACGAATAGACATGTTTTCTTCAATTAAGATGTTAGTTTTATGTACCCTAGTCCTTGCATTTTTAATTAATAAGATAAGTTTTATATTTGATTATAGCTAAAAAAAAAAAAAAAAGAGGTCCTCAGTGCTTTGTTTTGAAGAAATTACTGCCCAGGATCATTATTCCTCAGAAAATTACCTTCTAGCCTGCTCTAACTTTATTCTTACACAGCAAGTGCAATCTCTAGATTCTCTCTATAGCTCTTCCAACCAGAGCACTCCTTAGCTCTGGCTTAGGGTGGTGCAGGGGACTGAACCTGGGTACTCAGAGCCTCAGGCCTTAGTCTGCTTGCATATCCATTATGCAATCTTAGGCATATTTAACTGTGGAAAATCTTTTCAAAGGAAAGCTTATAATCCTATGCCTAACATTAAAATGATAGGCATGGCTTCTAGTCATCAGTGCTGGGAGTTACTAGCAATATTAAATGCTGTTAATGAATTTTCATCTGTAGGATGTTAGTTTTGTCTTTTTTTTTTTTTTTAACCAATGCACTACTTAACCCTGGTTTATGGTGGTACTGAGGATCAAATTGAACCTGGGACTTTAGAGCCTTAGGCAAGAATGTCTCTTTGCATAACCATTATGCTGTCTCCTAGAAATCTAACTTCTTGGTCTGAACTGCTTTTATGCCAAACTTCTCATACATAGATAAGAATTTTTGTCCCTAAAATGTTCAATAATTAACATGTCAGTTATTGAATGGGTGGGATAAAAATATAAGCTATCAGTTTTTTTAGTGATCTATAAATTGGTTTACAAAATTACACGTCAACAGTGGTGTAATTCCCACCATTCCCACCATTCCCACCATTCCCACCATTCCCACCATTCCCACCATTCCTACCATTCCCATCACCAGAGTTCTGAATCCCCAGTCCCTCCATTGCAAACCACCACAGTTCTCCCAAGGTTACAGACATGGGTTAACTTTCATCTCTACAACTATCTGTCTAGATTTGTGCATAATTACCTCCTTTCTCTTCCAGGTCCAGTCCTCTCTTCCCCTCCAAGCCACTCATGACCCCATTGCTACATCCAAATGTTCCTCCCTTTATCCTCCCCTCTTTGTGAGTCCTAAGGGAGCTGGAGTTCACAGCCCTCTTATCCTCTTCCTCCTATCACTTCTCCACCACTTGGTGTATGGGTCAAAATTGTTTTGGGAGTGCAGAAGGTGGGAGTTCTGGCTTCTGTAATATCTTCTCTACTGGACATTGTGTTGGCAGGCTGATCCATACCCCCAGCCTCTTTCTATCTTTCCTAGTGAGGAAGAGCCCTGGAGGGGTGAGGTTCTAGGTCGTCTGCCCAGAGAAGTCAGGATGGAATCATGGTAGCCACTGCAACTTGGTGTCTGAGGCTGCAGGTGTTTCTGCTGAATTCTGTTTGGGTGTCTTGTTGTATTTATTTGTTGTTTTGGGGGGAGAACATATCTGATCTCTCTTACTCCATGACCATGCCCCCCCAGAAGTCCTCTAAACTATCATGTTTAGTGTTTATACATGAAATACAACATTGGTGGTTACATTTCTTCAAAAAGGTTTACAGCATGTAAAATTTGGATAGATCTCTCTTTCCTAAAACTTCATTTTCTTTTTGAATACTAATGTAAGAGAAATTTTCCCTTTGCAAAATTGGAGGATCTTAGAGTTTAAATATATATATTTTGGTAAATGATATGAAAACATTTTGTTAATTTAATTCTGAGGGAGGATAATAAGACAACGCACATTTTCCATGCTTCTTTGTAGACAATCTTGCTGTTGGGAAAATAAATGTTTCAACATAGGCTAAGTATGACTGCTCTTCAATTGTTGGGACACGAATACAGACTTTGAGCATCTTGTCCAAGTTTATACTACAAGTGGGGAATTGTTGGGACACAAAGAAAATTAGCATGTGGCTGACAAACATAATTAGCATACGGCTAACTTCAGGCTGACAGACTTACATAAACCCACAAGGGATTGTAGATGTGCTGGAAGTGATGTAAGTGCCAACCTAGAATCCCTTCCTCTTTTCCTGAGGCTTTCCTCACCTCGGACCACTATGCTGCTTCTCCTGGAACTTGCACATGTGGAGTTGAGCTCTGGTAAAATAGCTTAAATGACTCATGGCTTTCAGCCATAATAACTAGCTAATATTTGCCCCTTTGTCTATTTTGCTGTACTTAAATAATACTGTACTCTACCTCTGTGCCTAAACTCTCCATTTCCTTACACCCTGAGCCAAAGCCGCCTTGAAGTTTTTATTTCTTTAATTACTATATTCAATGTCTTATTCAAGAAAAATATTTCAAGTATACATTGTATCCTATCTCAGAACAGAGTTTTGAAAATTCACCACCTTTCTTTTTACTCACTTTATTGGGGGGAAATAGTAATTTTACAAGACAGCTGTTGTCAATCAGTGTAATTTTTTGGAATTCCATCATGAAATACAAAAAATTACATGTAAATTTTTAGAATTCAACATGGAACAATTATACTGATCTTTTTCTAATAGGTTTTTAGAATCAGACATTGGACAATTATACTGATCTTTTTCTAATAGGTTTTTCCACTCCATCATCTTCATGGGAATTTCATGACCCCAGGTGCTAAGGTGGCCTGGCATTGACCAAAATATCCATCACTAGGTAAGCCTGTTTCCTATCACCATCCAGTTTCTGCAGTCCATCCTCTATCTAATGAGCTTAAATTTTTTCACAGTTGTTAAGACCTTGAAGGCCATTTGTCATATAATAACCAATTAGCCATTACATACTCTACTGTACTTAAGTCTAAGTTATCATATTTTCAGAGTTCACCCTTGAGTTAAGAAATATATCTATATTCAACTTAGGAGCCTATGTGACCTCTGCATCCCTGCAGATCTGAGCTCACATTCTGTGGTCATGAGTAGGAACGTTCCAAGCTGCCCCAGTATTAGGACCCATCTTCCTCAGGTGTAGCATAGAGTATGTTGACCAGCCTCCCTTCAGAGGATGGAACATTCTCTATCATTGTTGATCCAAGTTGAGGGTAATGGGGGCCCACAAAGGGGTAAATTTTGTTGTTCCTGATAGAGATGACTGGTAACTATGGAGAGAGGAATTTATTCGAGGTCTAGGCCCATTATGTCTGTTTGGGAATCTCAGGACTCCCTGAATAGGGCCCCAGCTGATGGGTGGCCTGATAGTGACTAAAGAGTCATCATTAAAGTATGCCAGTCTCTTGCCCTTATTCAGCTTTTGCAGTCCTTGCTTTGATAAGGTTAGCTTTGGAGTGAGTGAGAGAACTGTAATAGAAAGTAGGTGAGGAGGGTATCTAAGTCTAAGTAGGCACTATTTCATTATGAACTTGATACTGACTCACTGCAGACTATTGTGTACTTTTGCTTTCAAGTATATATTTTGCCCTAATTTATGGATACATGTGAACCTATGCTCTATCTCATGGGACCTGGGCTATATCTAGGTTTTGGAACTTTGTTAGGAAGTGAACCACCTGGAATGGAATTAGAGAATCCTATGAATTAGAGAATCCTATTTTTATATAAATAAATAAAAACCTCAAAAAAGAAATATATCTAAGTCTTGGAGGAGTCTAAGTTAACTTTAAAGTTTTTAGTATTAGATAGTTTGATAGTTACAGTAAAGGGTATCTTAAGGACAGCAGTTGTGTGTCTATAGTATCTAAGGCTGATAAATAAACACTTAGGTGAAGAATTTAGGGTGGCATCATTAGGCTGCTCTGTTAGGCTGCTAAGCTTACTAGGTCCGAGTCTAGTTACAGAGGACCACTAGGCACTCAACTGTCCATAGTTTATAAAAGGAAGGATAGTACCCACCCATGAAAACATTACTTGAAGTAACACAAGCCAAAATTGGACTTGGTGGTTGGTCCCTCATGTTAAGAAAGCTCTCACCAGGTGAAAGGTGAAAGATCAACTTTTCATGAGATAGTTAGCAGCAGTAATAGGAGCAGCATGGCTCGGCATGGTAACACAGATAGCATTCATTAAGTTGTGACCAAGAAGAAATACAAGTAAAGTCCCAGTGATACCAGGGCCAGGAGAAATGACTTTAACAGGGGTAAAAGTTCTTTATAGTCTAATGGTGAGAGTGAATGACAACAGTTAGTTATGGTTATAACCAACTTGGCAGCTTACTTACATTTGATAACCCAATGGCTAGAATTAACAACATATTTTGTTTCTAATATGCTTTACACAATTTTAGAATATTCTTATTAATAAGCAGGTATGCCAATATGATAACTTCAGATCAAATATTTAAGGCAGTGACAGATAAACTGATTATAATCTCCTAAGTATTATAATCTTAATGTTCTTAAATAATTTAAGCCCAATATTAGAACTTAATCTGTATGCATATTTGAAATATCAAAAAACTAGACTAAGGGAGTCAAGCTGTAGTGCAGTGGGTTAAGCGCAGGTGGCACAAAGTGCAAGGACCGGCATAAGGATCCCGGTTCGAGCCCCCGGCTCTCCACCTGCAGGGGAGTCACTTCACAAGCAGTGAAGCAGGTCTGCAGGTGTCTTTCTCTCCCCTTCTCTGTCTTCCCCTCCTCTCTCCATTTCTCTCTGTCCTATCCAACAATGATGACAATTACAATAACTAATACAATAAAACAATAAGGGCAACCAAAAGGGAATAAATTTAAAAAATTAGACTAAGTAAGATATATTTAATATCAAGTCAATTAAGTAAAGCACATTATGTATTGCACCAAAGTAAAAGACTCTGGGGTGGGGAGGAGGGTTCAGGTCCTGGAACATGATTGCAGAAGAGTGTCTAGTGGAGGCTGAATAGTTATGTGGAAAACTGGGAAATGTTATGCATGTACGAACTATCGTATTTTACTGTTGACTGTAAACCATTAAAGAAATTTTAAAAAACACATTATTTTACCAAAGGAAAACTAGAAGTTGGTTTGAAATGACATAATAGTTAAGTGAAAGCTTCTAGAAATTGATAATTTATTGCTAGAATTCTCTTAACAATTTACTTGCTACAAACCTTGTTACATGCTTTATTCGTTCTGTTCACCCATTCACAGTCCTTCTTCATTCAGCTGTATCCTCCCTCTCTCTCTCTCACACACACACACACACACACACACACACACACACACACACACTTACATTCTTTTACTTTTTTAACCAGAAAACACTATTTCTATTCTGTATGTCCACTTCCTAAACAACATCCACGAGGTCACCATGACTAAATCACAGCTTCTCCATCAGATTGCATTAAAAGGTACATTTTAAAACTCTGATCTGGCAGCTGAAGAAGCAATAGTTTAGCATAACAGATTTTGTGACCAGATTTTTTTTTTTCAATAAAGATTTCTGACAACAATTCTATGTATTCCACTGAAGTGCCGCAGAAAGGGGATTCTACCTGGAAGTGCAGCTCTTCTCAGCATATCCAGAGCAACTGTCCCTGCATTTCCTGACACACAGTTCACTCAGCAGTGATGGGACCACAGGAACTAAAAAGCCCAGAGATTGTATGTCACACACTGCTCTATAATGAACAAAGCTGCAAGGAGGTGGGAGCAGCTGAGTGTTTTGTTTTGTTTTTGATTTATTGATTGATTTAATAATGATCGCCAAGACCATAGGATAAGAGGGGTACAATTCCACACAATTCCCACCACCAGAGTTCCACACCCCTTCCCTTCCACTGGAAACTTTTCTATTCTTTATCCTTCTGGGAGTATGGACCCAGGATCATTATGGGGTGCAGAAGGTGAGAGGTCTGGCTTCTGTAATTGCTTCTCTGCTGGACATGTTAGCAGCCGGGCTCAGGCAAAAATTAGTTGAATGGTTTATATTGAAACAGGAACATGTAAAGTTTGAATTGGCAGACTCAGAAAATGCAATTCTTCAGTACTGCTGGTTTTAAATACGCAATATTAAAAGTTTTTTCTTTTTCTATTTCTTTTCCCCCGTCTCCTTCTTCTCTGTCTCCTCCTTCTCCTTCTTCTCCTTTGCTCCTCTCCCTTCCCCTCCCCTTCCTTCTCCTTCTTCTCTCCTTTCAGATTCCATGTACACGAAAGATTTGAATTCTCAGTCTGGCTCATCTACACTAAATTGATGACGTCCTGGATGGTGACTCTGGGAGACTCTGCATGTCTCGGCTGCTGCTCTGAGGTAGCTGTTCCTGTCTGCCTCCAGGAGGTGGTGTGTCTCTCTTAGCAGGGACATTCTGGGGTGTCTGGTGAGCTGACAATTGAAGTTGCAGCCCCCCAGGCTGGAGGAGGTGGCTAATGCGATGGGCCCTGGGCTAGGGCTTGTTGCCGGGTGCCAGGGAAGCAGAGTTCTCTTAGGCCAAGCAGGCCTGAAGGTTTGAGAGGAGCAAGTGGAGGGAAGAGTGGGATGAAGGCACAAGGGGGGGGCTCCCCCCACAATCCTTCACATGGAAATCCTGGTGCCCATTCTCTTCTGCCCGGTGGTGGGGGCAAGGCCGAGATGAATGATGAGGACACTGGTAGAGGCACAAAAGGACAGCACTCAGGATATAGTGATCCAAGCATCATCCTTGGTGGAGCAGGGCCTCCCCAGCGGGGGCACCAGAGGAGTAGCTCTCAACAGGGAGTGGGTCCTCTCTCAGCCTTGACTGCCCAGTCCTCTGCCAGGACACTCTTGGGAAGGGAGCTTGAGATGCTATTGCTCACCCCAAGAGCATCCCTGGATCATGATGGATCTTGGATCCTGACTCCATGCCCCTACCCTTCCTGGCCCCTCTCCTGCCCTGCACCTGGCTGAGTGCACTCCTGCAGATGCTCCCCCATCATCTCAGTGCTGGAGGCACAGGGCACCCAAGGGCTCAGAGCACCCCGTCCTGGAGGCTTTGCTATGTTGGAGCTTGCCTGCCTTCCTCTCCCCACCTGCAGGACTATCCATATGTGTTCTGCCTGCTGAAATGTCCCTCTCAGGGAGACGGTTCCCCCTCTCAGGGTGCACAGTGCTTTCCCAGCCTAGCCAGCTCTTCTCCAGTTTTCATAAGCTGGCTTGCCTTCAACCCAAAGCTTCTTTCTCAATGTGTCTTCTGACTTCCTGTGCTGTTCCTTGATTTCTTCAGACTTATTTTTTGTCCTCTTTTTCTTCGTTTCCAGCTTCATCAGCCTTTCTTTCTGCAGCTGCCAGGCCCTCCTTTAGATCTTCCACCTCCACATTCAGTTGTGTGACCTTCTATTTCAGGGCAACCTCTCTCCTCTCATATAAGAGTCTTTATGCTGGTTGATTTCTTCCTCCGATGGGCAAGATCCTCTGTGAGCTCAGCCATGGCAGACGGGAGGGCGGCATGCTCTCTTCTGATGTTACTCAATCAGTCTTCAAGATTCGACACAGGTCCTGGGCACACCTCAGCTGCTCTGCCAGGGCCGGTATTGATGTTTCTGGATAGGAAATATCCACCACCTGCTCGGGTGATCTTCTTCCCTCACATTAGCATTCTCCCTTCTCTGTGATGCCAGCAGAACTTGCAGCTTTGTAAGGCTGTCTCCCAGGACTTGGTCTTTTTTTTTTTTTCATCCAGCTACTTTTATCTTTATAATGCTTTTCAGTAGAACTCATTATCAAATTGTTTTTTTTTTCTTCTGGATTTCATATAATTTACTTCTTTGCTTTCCTGGTTGTTTTTACATAAGAAGACAGTTTCCCCCCAAGTTACTCTCTGCAGGGTGTAAGCTTCATCGCTGGAGCGGTCCTAGGTGTGTCTCTTACTCTCTGTCTAACCCTTTGTCTTCTCCATATGTATCTCCCTCTATCCAAAGGGAAAAAAGAAAGAAAAATTAAAGGCCACCAAGAGAAGTATAGCTGTGTAGGCACCAAGCCCCAGTAAACACTATGTGGAAAAACAGAAGTGATTAATGAAAGTGGGAAAGCCTTCTCCCCTTACACACATACCCATAAACACACACACTATGCTGTGAGACTTGCATCTCAAAAATGCTAACTCCATACGTGGATAGAGAGTTTCCACCTCTAACTTAGATGCATATAATCACACGGTAAGAACTGACTGATGGAAGGACACTCACACTACAGTGTGACCTGAACACACAATGTAATTAATTTTAATTGGTTGAAGAGAGGCTGGCAGGGAGTTCCAAATCCTGCCCATGAGACTTTGGGAGCTGCATGCAAGTTGTGCTAGGATCCTGAGATTCTTGGCAAAGGGAAAAGGCCATTTCTGAGTGAAAGTTCGGGGAGGCTTTTACCAGTCTCTGGACACAGATTCAGGTCCACAGGTGTGGAGTGCCAAAATGTCCCAAGCTGGTTTAATTTAGTGCTTGGATTTTTATGGCATTTCAGGGACATACTACCGGGGCTGATTCTGGCAGGGCCTGCTGGAACATCCAGGTTGCACCTGCTCTTGCATCTCTCAGGTCTTGGTCAGTGTCTTTGGACACAAATACAAACTACTTTCATTGATCATTCAGACTTCTATTTGAGGAAGATTTACCAACAGTCTTGGAAATATTTTAAAGCACTTGTGTCGAGTATTATAAAATTCTGAACTGTTGGAATACCCTGGGAGATGGGGGCTGTCATGTGTCAATCGTCTAAGTACCTGTAAAAAATGATTAGTTCTTCTCTCCAAAGGAAGTGAAACAATTACTTAAAGCAAAAAATGGTTAGAAAATTTTAACATATATAGCTGCCTGTACCCGCTAGTTTCACATTCTTCTAGGTCTAGCTATGCCTTCAGTGCCTGCTTGTCCTCCAGTGCAGACCCACAGTCCTCTCTTTCCTTATTTAGACAATGAGGAGTCTATGAGCCCTGAAGCCCAGCCCAAGGGTAGAGGAGGCAGTTCAGCTTCAGGCTTAAAAGAAGGGAGGGAGGCTGGGGGGAAAGGTGGTGGGGTTGTACTTCTACTGATCACACCATTTTGTAAAACAACAAAATGTCTTGCTTCAACTTTTTGTCTTTGCCTTGACAATTAGTTATAATTGGATAGTACTTATAATTCAGGGAGCTTTTCTGGGATTATCTCAAGGTCAGGCAGGAGCTGGATAAATCTGGCTGGAGACGCATCTCACCCCAGTTTAAGGAGACCAGGAATGGGACAGACCCTTCCTTCCTGGCTCCATCAATGAGTCCAAGATGGAGGATTTGGTTAGCAATGCAAGGGGAGGAAAGACCTCACGTGACAAAGGATACTGTGGAAACCAAGTGACTCCATGCTTTGACCAAGTAGGATTAGTGGATTAATTGGTGATAGAGATAGCCTTAGTGATTGAGATATTTTCCTCTTGTGTGTGAGTGTATGGACTGGAAGGTATTTTTCTAGCCTATTCTCTGATCAAAGACAGAAAGTGGCAGAGTGGCAGGTCCTAGGTCAGCATAGAAGAAGCCTCCAATCCAGGGGGTTGAATGGACTGGGACAGCAGATAAGAAACCCTCCATTGTGGGGGGCTGAGCAACCTGGGCAGTCACTACCTTGCACACTTCAGGCACTCTGTCTATAGAATAGGGGGAAAGCAGGCCCACACTGGAGCTCCAAAATTAGAAAAGAAAAAAGGGTTCTGATTTAGAACAACTCTGATGTTCCATTGGGGTTGAGGCCAAGATACTGGGAAGAGAACTCCAAGTCCCAGGGTAAAGAAAAACAAAACAAAACAAAACAAAACAAAACAAAATATATGGTCAGATATTGTTGCCTAATGCCAAGACCTTAAGTTTTCTGGATGAAATTTGGCTCTGATGAGTGTTAGATGGGTGAACTTTTAGCAAAATATATAAATGATAAGGCTCTATCCACACAGGAGGAAGTTGACTTTGATCTGTGTGGGAGAAAGGGGCATGCTCTCCTGTTTTCTCTTAAAATGAAGGGGAGAAACTGGGGAAAAGCTTAGAGAAAGATGCTGGGGCCCCTTGTCCTTCCTACTGCCCTCTTATAATTGACCAGAAAACCAAGGGCAGAGATAGAGATAGCCAGTGTGGGAGTGCCCAGGCATTAGAAAGGGGCACAAGCAATACAGCCCAGTGGGGGTTGTATTGTTATGTGGAAAACTGAGAAATGTTATACTATTGTATTTACTGTAGAATGTAAAACATTAATCCTTCAATAAAGGGAAAAATAAAAAAAGAAAAGAAAGGGGCACAAGCCTGGGTTCCTGTTGAGCTTTATCCAAATCTAAGCAAATAACTAAAATGACATCAAATGGACATGGAAGACTTTCATTGCTGGGCACTTTAAAATTAAATCTATGTGAGGTCCAGAAGGTGGCACAGTGGATAAAGCATTGGACTCTCAAGCATGAGGTCCTGAGTTCAATCCCCAGCAGTGCATGTACCAGAATGATGTCTGGTTCTCTCTCTCTCTCTCTCTCTCTCTCTCTCTCTCTCTCTCTCCTATCCTTCTCACTAATACATAAATAAAAAGTAAACAGAAAATAAATAGAATTTTTTAAAAAAAAAAACTAAACCTGTACTGCCAACGGCAATTAAAACTATTTTAATCAAAGTCTGATAAATAAGAGTTAATATAATTGAAAACTGGCAATAATTATCTACAAGTCTGTGGGTCTGATTTTGTTTATTCACTTAAATTTGGTTTGATAGGGGGCATGTCCCTTGGACTGAGACCCTTTCAAAGTGTTCAAATTAATTTTACAGAAATGCCGACAATTGGAAGAATGAATACCATTTAGCAATTGTTGATAATTTATTGGGATGAGTTAAAGCATACTCACCAATAGTCACAGCAGGAATATAACTGAAATATTACTAGAAGGGATTCTCTCTAGATTTGGTCTCATTGAAAAAAAATTGATTCTGATAATGGCAGTCACTTTACTTGTAAGTACTTGAAAGGAGTGATGGAGAGACTGTCCACTGATTAGGCCTGTCCCTGTCCCTATATATAATCCTTCCTCTTCAGGAGGGGTAGAGAAGATGACTCAAACCTTGAAAAACATCTCACTTGGTTCATGCTTGAAACCAAATTACCTTGGGCCAGATGCTTACTATAGCCCTCTTAAGGTTAAGGACAGCTCCTCATAGGAATATTGGGTTGTGCCCCTACGGGTTATTAAACAGGCTTCCATATTTAGGCAGGACCTTGGGTCTCCCCACATGGAGATCAAAAGCCAATTTCTTCAATTTATGTGCTGGCCATTTCCTCTGCTTTAATTTCCCTTAGGAAGAAAGAGATACTAGCCTAGACACCTCACTAGAATTCACAGTCCATCCCTTATGCCCTTGAAGGACTACAAGCTACAGCCAAGCTTGGACAAGCCATTCCTGGTATTACTGACCACTGCAGTTCAAACAGCAAGGAAGGGCTGTCCCCTCCCCCCCATGACACCCAAGAGAAAGGGCCAGTGTATCCAGGCAACTACAATGTCTCAGCTAGGAGCACTATCCCAGGGTGGGAGATTCCCAGTGATCCTTCAAGCCACCTAAAAGTAACTTTCAAGAAATAAAGAATTTTTTGTTGCCCTTTCTTCATTACTTGCTGGGACATAGAAGGAGGAAGAAATTGGGGAGGGGTGAGGAGTGGGGAGAGTGACAACAAATACTGGGAAAACATGCCAAGAGGAGATTGGAATGGATATGGGGTCCCCTTAGTCTATCAAAAGAACTTCTCTTGTACTAGAATTTAACGCATGCCAAGTACTTTGGTGTGGGCATTCCCTAGATACTGTCACAGATGGCTATCCCATGAGGAAGAAGTCAAATGCCCTGACACCCAAAGACCCCAATACTTTATAGACAGGGCAGTTGAGAACCCCCTCTTGTTATTACTATAATGGGGTTTGGTGGACAACTCAAACTAAAGAATAGACAGCTCTAAGGTCTAGTACAAGGTTTCCAGCTTTGACAGCACTAAAAGAGAAGCTTATTCTATCAAAGTAATAGGCTCCAGCTCATTGTTAGCTTTTTTACAGGATGTCTCTAGTTTAGATACAAAACTGAGTGTAGTGTCTAGGCTATATGGTCTTGGAGCCAACATGTATGGCATAGATACTTTAAGAAAAATAGGTCTGTAGAGATCACCAGAGGTAATGACTACCCTCTGTTTTCCTCTTTTTCTGCTAATGTCCATGATGTAGTTAATGATGTGAATAAGGTCAAAGTAGTTGAGGTAAAAGATTTGAAGCAGATTTTAGAACTAGAAACAGCATACGGAGACACAAATGCCTCGGTAGATTGGATAAAATTTCCAGTGGAAGCAATTAATAGGAGGGATTGCTATGTTTGTGCTGCTGGAAGGCTCTGGCTGAGATCCCACCAGAATGTAGCACATGATGGCACTTCTCTAGGAGAGAGGAACATGAAAAATGGGACTCGCAAGACTTTATCACTGATCTTACTGGCTATCCATAGCTCTGCACAAGGATTAGAGCCTTCTTGCACCACAGGAATTGTTAACCACTCTTCCTGCCTCTTGAGGCAGGGGGAACAAATTGACTGATGTGGTAGAACTGACTACCTGCTCAGACATTCTTGATGTCTCTGGCTACAGCACAACTACGCTAGCTTCTGTGTGCCTCAAGCCAAAGTCTGGTGGTACTGTTGGGGTCGGGGGGAGGCTCTCTGGGCTCGGTTGCCTTCCAAATAGAGATCTGTGCTTTGGTCCAGTTTGCTCTGCCATTTACCATATCATTTCAGTCTCCTCCAGAGATAGCCCTTAGCCGTCAGAAAAAAGAGAGTTGTCCACGTGGCTCTTTTAATCCAAATGTCCACCTTGACAGTATGGAAGTGCCTAGAGGAGTTCCTAATGGGATTAAGGCTCAGGATCAGAGACTTTCTGGGCTTCACTCTACACTATTCTCATGGTCCACTGTAAACCAAAAGCTAGACAGGATAAATTCTATTATAATCAACAGAGATTCATGAATTCTACTAGAGATGCAGTGACAGGAGTGTTAAGTCAGTTGGATGTCACTAGGTGCATGGCATGGGAAAATAGACTAGTATTAGAAGTGTTGACAATAGAGGAAAAAAGGGAGGGAGGTCTGTATAAGGTTGGGAGGGCAGTGTTGTACTTTTATTCCTAACACTACCACACTTAATGGAACCATTACCAAGGCTCTTCAAGGACTAACATCCTTAGCTAATAAAATGGTAGTGAACTCTCATGTCAGTTATCCCTTTACAGATTGGCTAAAACTGTGGTCTGGAAAATGGAAAGAGATGATAACTTCAATCTTAACTTCTCTAGTTATAGTTAGTAGGATGATGATAGCTGTAGGGTACTACATGATCCCTTGTGTCAGAGGATTAGTCCGAAGACTCACTGAAACTACCCTTACTGACAGAATGCCCATAGTTAGTCCGCCACTCTTTTGCTCATAGAAGACTTAGATACTAAAACTCAGCATATGTTAGTTCACTTTGAAGAGTAAGTTAAAAGGGAGTGGGGGATTGTAAGAAATGGCTAGTTCTTTTCTTCAGAGGAACATGAATGAAAACAATTATTTAACACAAAAATTGTTACAAATTATTGTCATCTATAGCCACCTTTGCCCACTAGTTTCATGTTCTTTTAGGCTTAGATATGACTTGCAGTGTCTGCTTGTACTCCAGTGCAAATCCACAGATTCTCTTCTTTTCCTTAGACAACGAGAAGACTGTGAGCCCTGAAGCCCAATCCAAGGGTAGAGGGGACAGTTCTGCGTTAGGAGTAATAGAAGGAAGAGAGGGAGGAAGAGTGGGAGGGATGGAGGGATGGATGGAAGGAGAGGACATTGTGCTGCTGCCCAACTGCCATTCTGTCAGTTGGATATCGTTGTGCAAAAGAATAAATGCCTTGCTTCCACTCCTTACCTTTTGCCTTCGCAATTAATCTTAATTGGATGTTACTTACAACCATATCCACAAGCCCAGTTTGATCAAAGCATGACAGCAGCCTCAGAGAAGGTCACTCATTATCAGAGCACACCTCTCCCACTGTGGCCACTCTGTCCGGGGGTTCAGGTACAGAGAGTGTTCTGGGCGTGCATCCAGGCCTGAGTTCAGTCAGGTTCCCAGGACTTTGGGGAAGTGTGTCTCCTCGCCTAAACGAGCATTCTCCATACCATGCAAAGGAGGGTGCCACAGGTGAGCTCCCTGTGACCTGGCATAGGGGACCAAGTTGTCACAGGATGTTGGAGTGGGAATGCTCTGTGATTCCTGAAGGTGTTTGTCGTACAGGCATAGTAATAATCAGGAATGGCAAACATAGGGCACCAGGCATCCTTCCACAACAGCTGAATTGGCTGTGGGCTGGGGATGTGGTGCTGTGGAAGTGTGGAGGTGGCAAGCATGAGGTTCTGACATCAAAGCCTGGCGCTGCAGACACCACAGGGGAGCTCTGGTTCTCTCTCTCTCATAATTAAACAGTCCCTTTAGAAATTAGGAAAAAAATGAACTTGTTAAGAGAGTTCTAATGTTAGGGTCTTAGAAGATTGCGGTATGAGGTGGTAATGGGAATAGAAGGCAAGCACGCTCACAAGAGGAGTGGGGTTGTCAACATTCTGAGCAGACGGGGATTCGAGGACAAATCCAACATTCTGACACATTGCTCCTTTCACCTATGTTTTGGGATATCAGGATGCTGGCATTCAAACAGAAAAAAAAAGACATAGAATAAGAACTGGAAGGAAGAAAGGAGCTTGTATCTACATAGCTACCTCTGACATGTCTACCTCATTAACCCTGCTTGGAGGTCTCTAGCTTCTGCACAGCACTGGGTGGCAGATGGGGCCTTATCTAGCTGGAGGATAGGAACCTAAGAACATGTAGTATCCTGCAGTGGCCTTTTATTTGAGAAGAGTCCTCATATGATGATCCCACAAGAAAAAAAGAAACTGAAAGAGCAAAGAAATGAGGTGATGAGAGGTGGAACAGAACCAGGAACACAAACAATAGCAACAACAAATCTAGACACACAAAAGGAAAGGGCAAAATGGACAGAGTGATACAATCAAATATGGTAAAAGGAGGTCAACTTAAGTAAAGGTTATTTCACCGAGCTGTGGTTGTTACTATGATTTCGTCCTAAACTCCCTGGGCAGATGATCTCACCAAAGTGTCCCTAAACCTCACCTTTCCAGAGCCCCACCCCAAAGACAGAAACAGAGAAAGATAGAAACAGGCTGGGGGGTATGGATGGACCTACCAACACCCATGTCCAGCAGAGAAGCAATTACAGAAGGCAGACCTTCCACCCCATAAAGAATTTGGTCCATACTTCCAGAGAGGTAAATACTAGGGGAAGAGGGCTCTGAACCCCAATTTCATCAAAACCTGGAGAAAGAAGAGGAAAAAAAAAGGAAGAACACTCAGAAGTAGTAGGTGTGACTTAGAAAGAAAGAGGGAGAGAAAGCAGGACCATAGAAAAATGGGGAAAAAATAGAGATAGATAGATAGATAGATAGATAGATAATAGTCAGCTCATATCTGTTATCTTGGGAGAGCTATTGAAGTTTCCAATGGAGGGAATGAGGACACAGAACTCTGGTGGTGGGAAATATGTGGAATTTTATGCCTGTTATCTTGTAATTTTGTAAATCAATAGTAAGTCACTAATAAAAAGTTAAAAGACTGTTGTAGATAGATTAAACTACACACAATACTCAGCATAGCCACAAAATTAAACATAGCACAGAGACAAGTAGGAAGCCCATAGACAGTAGTAGGTAAGGCCATCATAGAAAACCATCCACATCAGTGTTTCCTTTTTATAAATATAAATATAAACACTATCTACATAAATATCAAGCAGGAGCAAACAGGAAAACAAGCAACAAGAACATAAACTTGAAACAGAAATAAAAATGGCAGTAAGTACACCACATTTTGCAATAATCACCATATGAATGACTTAAATCACTAATCAAAATATTCAGAGTGATTGAATTGGTGGAAAAGAAAAATGGCCACCAGGAGCAAACTCCAGATAATCCTAGTGGCAATACAAAATATATATTTTAAATTAAATTAGATTTTCTTAATTTTTTTACTTTATTCTTTTCCCCCCCATTGTTTAATTAGATCCATTGTTGCTGGATAGGACAGGAGAAGTCGAGAGAAGAGGGGAGACAGAGAGAGGGAGAGAAAGACACCTGCAGACCTGATTCACTGCTTGTGAAGCAAGCCCCCTGCAGGTGGGGAGCAGGGGACTCGAACCGGGGTCCTTACACCGGTCCTTGCGCTTTGCGCCATGTGCGCTTAACCCACTACGCTACTGTCCTACCCCCCTTAAATTAGATTTTTTTTTTTTTTTTTACCAGAGCACTGTTCAACTCTGGCTTATAGTACTTCCTGGGATTGAACCAGAGATTTTAGAGCCTGGGACATGAGAATCTTATTGCATAATACTGTGATATCTTACCTGCCCTAAATTAAGTTAAATTATATGCTTAATGAAGTATACAGAGGGTGAAACGCCATGTTTCCTTCTAACTCCCACAAAGCCTCCCCGCCCCTGCCCCTTTCTAGTCTCTGGTTCGTCCAGGCTGAGTACACATTGAGTCTCAAGGTAATTAATACCTAATGTTCTGGCCCTCAGGCTTGAGAAGTCCACACCTGCCCTCTCGGCTTGGCCTGTCTGATTCATGGGTCTGTGCTGCCACCTGCTGGCAGGAAATGGAGAAACCCCGGGTTTCACACAGGCTCTGGCGCAGAGCTGATGGGCTTTCCCCCCCAGAAACAACCCATTCTTCTGCTCAGGCTGGATTTAGCGTGGAATGCACAAGAAACAATGCAATTTGGGCCAACAGAGACAGCCCACCAGGGAGGGTGACTGCTTTATTGAGCCCGAAATCCAGGCAGGAGACCTTGATACTCCATGTGGGAGCACCCCAGCACTCAGGGAAGCTACCATACTGCAGTGTCTCTCTGAAAAAGTCGGCCAGGAAGGTTGACATCTGGCCATGGCAAAGAGTAGAAATAGAAAATCACATAAGATGCAC
Source organism: Erinaceus europaeus (assembly GCF_950295315.1). Classification (NCBI taxonomy): domain Eukaryota; kingdom Metazoa; phylum Chordata; class Mammalia; order Eulipotyphla; family Erinaceidae; genus Erinaceus; species Erinaceus europaeus. Next base: position 54,356,264 of record NC_080178.1, on the reverse strand, counting down.
TGGTATGAAGCCACAAAGGTGAGTTTCTTTTCTCTTTTTCATACTTGTCTTTATGCTTGTTTGTTTCACTTTATTGGGGGGGGGGTATGGTTTACAAAAAAGTTGTTGACACATAGGCACAACCTCTTATCTCCCCAGGATAGGCATCAGCCCCAACCTGGGTCCTTTTCCACCATCACATACCCCAGAGTCCTTCCATCCCATCCCTCTCTGTCTTTCACCAGAGTCCTTTGCTTTGGTGCAATAAGAAAATGAGTTCTTAGGGAGTCAGAGTCGGGCGGTAGCGCAGTGAGTTAAGTATAGGTGGCGTAAAGTGCAAGGACCGGCATAAGGATCCCGGTTCGGGCCCCCAGCTCCCCACCTGCAGGAGCGTCGCTTCACAGGCGGTGAGGCAGGTCTGTGGGTGTCTGTCTTTCTCTCCCCCTCTTTTCTTCCCCTCCTCTCTCCGTTTCTTTCTGTCCTGCTCAACAACGATGACATCAATAACAATAGTAATAACTGTGACAACAATAAAAAAAAAAACCCAAGGGCAACAAAAGGGAAAATAAATATTAAAAAAATTAAAGGTGTGATTAAAAAAAAAAGAAAATGAGTTCTTGCAAGGGTAGATAGCATAATGGTTATGCCAAGAGACTCTTCTGCCTGAGGCACCAAAGATCCCAGGTTCAATCCCCTGCACCACCATAAGCCAGAGCTGAGCAGTGCTCTTGTAAGAGAGAGAGAGAGAGAAAATAAGTTCTTTTCCTAGTCTATATGGTGGGAAAGAAACACTGGGAGTGCAGATTCATCTCATGTGAGGGTAGATTCATCCAGGAGGCACTAATGCTGAACCTCTGGGTGTTGGGGAATGTGTCCAGTCCAGCCATAGGAGGACAGATGCTTGCATCTGGGCAGGGGGAAGACAACAATGGCAGATTAAGCTTCCAGAGCTTCCAGAAGATTCTGTCACCCTGCAGTGACAGGGTGCCAGCAATGATCCATAGGAACTGTGTGCCTGGTGGGATTATCCTCAGTGTTTAGGAAATTTAATTTAGACATTAGACAGTGTGTGTGGGGGGGGCGGGAATCTCACCAAAGCTGAGACCTTGGGACATAGACTGTGGTTCAGGGAAGATGTGCAAATGAGAGGAAAGTGGACACAGCCCAGTCCCTGGACCACAGGGACAACCCCCTCCCCTCACTCACCCCAACCTTCAATTCCAGGAGGACTCTCTCTGAAAGGGGGGCCAGGTTTGTCAGCTCCCTGGACACCAGTCCCTCCCTAGACCACATGGCTCCAGATGGTTTTTTAAGATATATTTATGAGGAGAGAGATAAAGAGAGGGAAAGAACTAGAGCATCACTTAGGCACACGCAATGCCAGTGATCAAACTCAGGACCTTGTGCTTGAGAGCCCAACACTTTACCCACTGTGCCAATTCCTGAGCCATTCCTAATGGGTTTTGAGAGGTGAGAATTATGTTTGCTTGTGGTAGCAAAGGGATACTTTAGGTCTCTTCAACGGGTTGTTTCATCATGTTGAGACAGAAGAAACGGAAGACTGGGACCCATGAATGTATGAGCATCTAGGAGACTCAGCCCTTCCCTCAAGCAAATATATATATACTGAAGGTGGGTGAGGGTGCTTCTCTCCTCCTTCAATCTTTCCAGAAGCTGAGACTCAAGATACCATTGGCCAACTCTTTATACATAGTGACAGAGACCGTGGCAGCAACATAGCTCACTTGCTGCTTTCCCATGAGCAAGACCTGGGTTTGAGCCTTGCCCCACTGTGTTGAAGGAAGCTTCAATGCTGTGGTCTCTTTCACTCTGTCTCAACCCTCTCTTCAAAAGTCAACAATAGAGAGGAGTCGGGCTGTAGTACAGTGGGTTAAGCACACGTGGCACAAAGCACAAGGATGGGCATAAGGATCCCAATTCGAGCCCCTAGCTCCCCACCTGCAGGAGAATCGCTTCACAAGTGGTGAAGCAGGTCTGCAGGTGTCTTTCTCTCTTCTGTCTTCCCCTCCTCTCTCCATTTCTCTCTGTCCTATCCAACAATGACAACATCAACAACAACAGCAATAATAACTACCACAATAATAAAAAGGCAACAAGGGCAACAAAAGGGAAAAGAAATAAATAAGTCAACATAGACATGATTGTTAAATATAAATTATGACATTTAAAGAGATTTTGTAAAGCAAACCTACAGGGAAGAGGAATGGGTCTAAACTACCAGGAAACAAAGAAACAACATTGTCAGCTGCCAGAAATGCTGCCTTCAAATGTCAATCAAATCCCAGAACTGGTAAGACCATGAAGACCACCATGTAGACCAAGTCATGACATGCAACACAAGGCAAACTGTGCTCACACTCACTTCTGGGAAGGACTTTATTGACAGTTTCTTGACCTGTATTACCCAAGATAAAAAGCACAGCCAGAGAAACTCCTCACAGACTCACTGATCCAAAGTTAATGACATTAACAGTGTATGTGTGTGTGTGTGTCACCAGGATTAATGTCGGGGATCAGTGCTTACACCATTCTTCTAGATGCAGTGTGACAGAAACAGAGAAGGAGAGGGAGAAGGTAATATGTGTGCTTAATCATGAGCACCACTGCCTGCTCATTATTCAATCTGGACAGGAAACTGGAGGCTGATTTATTCCTGATCTCCGGACACACTCTGCCTGAGGAAACTTGAGAGAGACTAGATGGGGCTCAGTGAGATGGGTAGGGAGCAGAGGCAGATTAACCAATGTTGTATATGTCAGGCTGAGCTTCATTGACAGGAGACAGACGACCCGGGACTCATGGCTGGGTTGTACGCAGTATCTCTTTATTCATGCAGGATGCAGTGCAGTCTATACCAAGCTAAGCTAAACTCTAAACTAAAAACTACAGTCTTGTCCTTATAAATATACTAGCCCAGTAGGGTGGGAACAGGATGCGACGCAGAGAGGGTGGAGAGAAAAGTGACTGGTGAAAATCAGGGTATGACAAGGAGAGGGGGCGGAGCAAGCAAGAATTCTACCACTGAACCACCAATGCCCTGGAGGGAGGGTGGTGCTTGTTGACAGTGGTTATGTAAATAGAATGAAGTGGTTATGTAAATAGGATAGTGTTAAGCAGGGGGGATTAAACTAATGAAACAGAAGGGGGTTTTAGAAGTAGAATTAGAAACATACCAACAAACCAAGAGAGTACTTTTGGGACAGGAGAGTGCTGTAGAATTGTACTTAATAATCACCAAAGCCTTTTGTCAAAGGATGGCTTTCTTTCTTTGAAGCAGTATTGTGTTGTGCCATTCTGTAAGCTTCAGGTATGCACCATGGGAAATCAATATGAACTTGTGTTGCTTAGTGTTTTCAGACTTACTTTTGTGTCTCAACATATGGTCTATCCTTGAGAATCTTCTATGGGCACTGGAAAACAATGTGTATTCTGGTGTTTTAAGGCACAGTGTTGTCTAAATATATCAAATCGGTCTTGTCTAATTTGTCATTATAGACAAAGGTCATTTCCTTGATGATTTTCAGTCTTAGTGACATGTATTGATAAAGTGGCATAAGGACCAGGTGGTGGCACACCTGGTTAAGTGCACACACTACAGTGCACAAGGGACTCGGGTTCAAGCCCCTGGTCCCCACCTGCAGGGGAAAAGCTTCACAAGTGGTCTTTTGGTCTCTCTCCCTCTTTATCTCTCTTCCTCCCTTCTCAATTTCTCTCCAATTTTAATAATAAATAAAATAAAAAACAGATATAGTAGGGTATTAGAGTCCAATGAGTAAATATCTTCAGCAGGAATAAGTCATTGTCTGCCTGTTAAAAACAGGCTTTAAAGGAACTATGTAGGACTTCAACAAAAATAAGGAAATTTAGGTGAGTTGCACCCTTTGTGTGGTTACATGAGCTCATGTCCAAGCTATCTGGTTACAGATAGTTTCCTTTGGAAACAACTCCTGGATATTCTTAGAGATGAACAGCAGATTAGGATACTATCTACCAAACAGATCAAAACAGGACATGAAGGAGAATTGCTAGTAGAATCAGTCAAGGCTCCAGGCATGACATGGCAATAAAAAGCTTGCTTGAATGCAATGGCTTCTCGGGTTCTGAAAATGTCTCTGTTTTCATCCTCCAGAATAGTTTCTGTTTATTTTTGAGGTGACCTCAGTCTACAAGCCTATACATGTTTGGAAGTGTACTTCCCCACATCCTTGAAAGGTACTCCCTCACCACCACTAAAACACCAATATCCCTTCACTAATGTTCTTTGAACCATCTCATCTGAAGCCGGACCATTCCTTTTAACCTTAGGCCTGTGTTCTGAGTTGATAAACTTTCTTGAGCTTCATTTTCTTTCCTTGCCTTCTTATGTTTATTCACTATGAGTGAGAATTTCCTATAATTTCATTTTATCTAACTCCTTTTAATGTTGCTTATAGATCTGTTTTACTCATAATGATTTCCTATATCTGTTGCTGGTCTGAAAAGCCCTTTTCCCTTCCTTCAGACATGACTGATGACCTGGCAGGATAGAGTGTTCCTGGGTGAAAGACCTTTTGCACTCAGAACTTTGAATATGTCCTGCCGGTCCTTTATAGTCTCTAGAGTTTCTGTAGAGAATCAGCTGATAGTCTTATGAAAGTTCCCTTAGAAATGAGTGTTTGCTTTTCTCCAGCATCATTTGGAATTTTCCTTGTCTTTGACGTTTGGCAATTTAATAATTGTGTGCCTGAGTGAGCTTTGACTTGGACTTATTTTTTGGAGCTCTTTGAGCTGCCTATATTTTGGATTTATGTCTTTAAGTTCAAAGGAAATCTTTAGTTCATACTTCTTCAAACATAAACTTTATCCATTTCTCTCTTCTCCTTCTTATACCCCTATTATTCAAATATTGTTGCTCTCAACATTTTCCAATACATCCTTTGTATTATCTTCATTTGTTCTTATAATTTTTCTTTTGCTCTTTAGGGGTGGGGTCAGGGTTGACTGACTGACTGCCTCTGCCTTATCTTCCTGCTCCCCATTTTGGGGGTGCTCGGTGTCTGTGTGCTTTCTGATGTTCCCCGCTATGGCTTTTAGCTCAGACTCTGCACTCTTTGTTCCTCTGATCTCGGTTGTGATTTTACTGTACTCTCCCTCGTCTCTCTGAATCTGTTGCACTCCTCTTGTCAATTTGGTGGGCAGGCTGTGGACTATTGCTGTGCAGTCTTTGTCAGGAGGTGGATATAGTTCTATGAATTTTTTTTTTCCAAGCTGATTTCTGGTCCCTCTGGCTCTCTCCTAGGCCTTCTGGAGAGAGAGCCTCCAGTCAGAGGGATGTACTGAGTGAGACAGTTCCTCTGAGGAAGAAGATTCCTTTGCCATGGTATCTGAGCTAGTGTTGCTGTAGCCATGACGCTTTAGCTTGTGTTGCTGTAGCCATGACACCCCCCAACCTACACATCTGGGGTTGGGTGTAATGTCAGCTTTACCCTAGCTGTGGGCTGAAGCCAAGCTGCTTCTGGTGAGAAGAGGGGCCAGCAAAGCTGTGATCACAGGCCCTGAGACCAGACAGAGGCTGCTAGGAGGCAGTCTTTATATTATTCCCCAGGACACAGGCTAAACCCAAGGGATGGTCACAGACCAGAGATGCAGGTGGCCTAGAGAGAGGACAGGATCCAGAAGGTGGTGGAGCTAAGACTCCCTGGCATCCAGCACTGTGATGGACCCATCCGTCACCTCCTGCTGGCTTGGGGGCTGAATGTCCCAGCTCAGGCAGCCTCTGAGGGAGAGAGGGAAGTGTGGGCCAAGTGTCCAGCACCTTCCATGCTCCTTGACTCTTAGGGGGGTATCAACGTGTTCTTCCCTCCAAGTCAACTCTTCTAGAAGTCACACACTCACCCTAACTAGCTCATTTTTATTATTTTATTTATTTAATTTTTTTTGCCACAAAAGTTATCTCTGGAACACAGTGCCTGTACAGCTCCACTGTTCCTAGTGGCTCTTTTCTTTTGACAGAGGTTGAGAGACAGAGACAGACTGAGAGACCTACAGCACTCATTCACCACACACGAAGCATCCCCCTGCATGTGGAGACTGGGGGCTTGAACCAAGGATTTTGGGATCCCTGGGGTCAAGTTCAGGAACATCTTGTCTTCCAGGCAAGAAGCGTCCAGGCAGCTGTTGTTTGCCTGTGGTCTCCCAGCTCTCAGCCACCACCTCACAGGGGCCAGAGCAGAGCTGTCAACAAAACCCAAGTGACTGCTACCTCCACTCACTCAAACCTCAGGCCTTTGCCCTTTGTCTGCTCTTTTCTTTGCTCTGGGGAAAAAAAAATAAATGATCAGGACTTTCCCCAACTCACTGGCACTTCTGATGGAGAGAGCTAGCATAGCTATGGCAGTGAAAGCTCCCTGGACTAATACCTGTGCAAGCAGAAACTGATGAGAGAATCACATACTGTTGTGGGGGATTGTACACTGCAAAGAGGACAACAAATAGCCTGAGGAAGATGATCTGTTTAGGAGGAATAGTTAACAACAATAAGCATAAAATGAGCAAGAGCTTTAAAAATTATACTTGACTCAACTAGCCAGAGAATCAAATGCCTTACCAAAAAAATACATCTAGGAAATTTTATCTGTGTAAATTGAATATAGTAACCATATAGTCCAAATAAGGAAGAAATAATCATCAAAATAATTTTATAATATTATTTATTTATTATTGGATAGAGACAGAGAGAAATTGAGAGGAAAGGGGAAGATAGAGAGGGAGAGAGACAGAGAGATACCTGCAGCCTTGCTTCACCACTCGTGAAGCTTTCCCCCTACAGGTGGGGACCAGGAGCTTGAATTTGAGTCCATGCTCATGAATGTACACTTAACCAGGTGCACCACTGCCTGGATCCCAAAATATTTTTTTAATAGGCAATCAGGGTGGAGGAGACAGCATAATAGTCTGAAGAAAGACATTTATGAGAGATATCAAGCTTTGGCAAAAATTACTAAAGTCATGGTCCCCTAGTAATATACCTAAAATAGAGTTCCTAGTTTCTTTCTACTACAGCACCCCTAATCTCATCTGCTCTATTCCTACCTTTTGGTCCCCGTTTATTAAACACTTTGCCATGCTTTATATCTTATCACCTTTCAGCCACCAAGTTGCAGATGCTACTATGATTCCACTCTGACTTCCTGCCAGATGACCTCACCAATGTGTCCAGGAACCTCTCCAGAGCCCTACCCTACCCCACTAAGGAAATATAGAAACAGGCTGGGGGTATGGATCAATCTGCCATCACCCATGTCCAGTGGTGAAGCAATTACAGAAGCCAGAACTCCCACCTTCTGCACCCTAAAAGAATTTTGGTTTATGCTCCCAGTGTGGGAGAAATGTTATGGGAAAATGATCACAGGGTTCTGAACTCTTAACTCCATGAGGGCCAAGAGAGAGAAGAGGGAAAAAGGAAGGACACTAAGAAGTAGTAATAGGTGTAGGTATGACTTGGAAAGGAAAAGAAGGCAGGAGCATAGAAAAAATAGGCAAGTATATATAAATATAGGTAGTCATAGATCCACATCTGTAACCTTGGGAAAACTACTGCAGTTTCCAATGGAGGGAATGGGGTGGTGATGAACGGTGTGGGATTATGCCCCTCTTATCCCATAATTTTTAAATCAGTTTTAAATCACTGGTAAAAATTTTTAAAAAGAACAAAAAGCAAGCTACAATTAAAAAAAATAATTTTATGCCTGAGCCTCCAAGGTTCCAGGGGTATGATTCAATTAAAATTTTTACTATATTACTTTATTATTTTTACCTAGAGTCCATTTTTACCATGAGCTTTGACTCATGGTGGTGTTGGGAATTGAACTAAGGACCCCAGAGTCTCAGGCATGAAATTAACTTTGCATCACCACTATGCTGTCTCCCCAGCCCTTCAATTCAAGGTTTAGTGGTAAGATGTCTAGCCATTCCTTGTTGAGCATGCATCCCATTAGGTCACTAAATTACTCTAAATCTTTTGGCCTGATGGGAATAGGTAGTGATGAAGAAGTTGAAATCTGCATCATTTTCCTTAAATGTAACAGGGGATTCAGAATTTGTGGAAGTTACATTAAGATTGTCAGCCTTTGGGCCTGCTTTGTGGAATCACCATTGAGTGCTACAAGGAAAATATTAGTGAAAATGAAAGAAATAGATGCAAACAATGTTTTCCAAGTTGCCTAGTCAGTGGGTTTCTGCCAGTAGTGAAATGTAGTGACTCAGACAACTACCCCAAGAGGCCACATGTGAGTTTGAGACCTGCCATCCTAAGATCACTGACTTTTGTAAAATCTGGACAAAGGAACTTGCAATAGGCAAAGGGGATAAGATGCCAAAGGGGTGATGTGAAAGTGCTGGCCTATCCCCTTTCCCCCTGTATGTCCCTCCGAGGGCAGTCCCAGCCTGTTTCACTTGAAAAAAGGCTCAAACATGGCCGGACATCCTTTTTTTTCCTCAGAGGGGCCTGTGTGGTGCCTGGGGGGCTTGGAAACTGGGTACCAAGGGTTAAGAGGCAGAGACTTAAGCAAAAGTGTAGTATAGTATGTGTGTGTGTGTGTGTGTGTGTGTGTGTGTGTGTGTGTGTGTGTGTGTGTGTGTGTGAGTTGAAGGTTTGTGCTTTTCATGGTTCCTTCATTTGGTGAAAGCAAAAACTCCTCCTGGTAGAGTCAGAGACTTGTGAAATACACATTGGTTGGCTTATTGCTGACTCCCCACCAGAGTAGAAGCACCTTGGAGGGCTTTCTTGAGTGACACATACATATTGAACATTCAAGAAATGTGGACTAGATGAGGGAATGAAGAGAGGGAGAGGAGGAGGGAGAAACAAATGAATGCACACATGAATGAACAAAATAAAATTCATTTGGTGTTCCCAATACTTTGAAACTTTAAGGTGAGAATGGATATGGGCAAAAAATCTCTGCTGAGAATCCATCAGAGAGTCAGAGATATAGTCAACAATTTGGCTTTATATGTTATATCTTTTTTCAGCCACCAGGTTCCAGATGCTAACATGATGCCAACTGGACTTCCCTGGGCAGACGAACTCACCAATGTGTCCTGGAGGCCCGCTCCCCCAGAGTCCCACCCCACTAGGGAATGAGAGACAGGCTGGGAGTACAGATCGACCCGCCAACACCCATGTTCAGCGGGGAAGCAATTACAGAAAGCCACACCTTCCACCTGCATCCCACAATGACCTTGGGTCCATACTCCCAGAAGGTTAAAGAATAGGAAAGCTATCTAGGGATGGAATGGGATATGGGGTTCTGGTGGTGGGAACTGTGTGGAGTTGTACCCCTCTTATCCTATGGTTTTTGTCAGTGTTTCCTTTATTAAAAAAAAGAAGAAAAGAGGGAGTTGGGTGGTAGTGCAGTAGGTTAAGCACACGTGGTGCAAAGCGCAAGCACCAGCGGAAGGATTCCAGTTGAGTTTCCGGCTGGCTCCCCACCTGCAGAGGAGTCGCTTCACAGGCGGTGAAGTAGGTCTGCAGGTGTTTATCTTTCTCTCCCCTCTCTGTCTTCCCCTCCTCTCTCCATTTCTCTCTGTCCTATCTAACAAGGATGACAGCAATAATAACTACAACAATAAAACAATAAGGGCAACAAAAGGGAATAAATGAATGAATGAATGAATAAATAAATAAATCTACTTATAGTTAAAAAGCCCTCAGGCTTCCATAGCCTGCAGGGAAGATAAAGGACTTAAGAGGACTTAACAGCCACTGTGCTTCACCTTGTAGATTGAGATAACATTGAAACAACTGTTAATTTCCACAATTGTGAATTCTAAGTACCTTACTTAGACAGAAGTCAATATTAGTGGATTACAAAGTACTGTACTGAGAGAGGGACTTCATAACACAGCATAAGCCAAGAAGAAACTGGAGAAATTAACCAGGACACAACAACAACAAAACAGTAGCCAATTGTTTCTCAGGCTTTGTAAGAGTTGTAGTGATCACTGGGCTGGCACAGAACCATGGTGGTGGGTGTACCAAGGGATGGCACCCCTGTAATCTTACAATCCTGTAAACTATTATTAAATAACTCAGGATAGGGAGTTGGGTGGTAGCACAACGGGTTAAGCACACGTGGTGCAAAACGCAAGGACTGGTGTAAGGATCCCGCTTCGAGCCCCCGGCTCCCCTCCTGCAAGGGAGTCGCTTCACAAGCGGTGAAGCAGGTCTGCAGGTATCTCTCTTTCTCTCCCTGCCTCTGTCTTCCCCTCCTCTCTCCATTTCTCTTTGTCCTATCCAATAACAAAGACAGACAACAACAATAACTACAACAATAAAACAACAAGGGCAACAAAAAGGGAATAAATAAATGTTTTAAAAAATCACTAGTGATAATTATATACAAAGGAAATGCTAAGAAGGGTATATGAATGTTCACACCATCAGGTTGTGTGGGAATCTATCTCCTCTTTAATTGGACTAAAAAACATTTTGGAATGGAGATGCATATTGGACTTAACTGTGATGCCAAGTTTTTTACTCAAGACCCAGTTCCAAGGGCCAAGATAACATTTTTATTACTTCCAGAACCTGAATGGAGTTTCTTTGTATCTGTCCCATAATACAGTGAATGGTGACGAGTTTGCCAACAAAAAGAAGGAAACCAAATGAAACACACCTTTGCATTAGTGCAATTTTACTAAAAAAGTCTCATCAAATACAGTACATCAAATGTACATCAAATGAAGTACAGTTTGTCCTTGGACAACAATGTCACTGAGAACAGTTACTTTATAGATTAAAACATTTTGTTTCTTTTTTTTCTTAAGCTGACAGGGGACAAGTGACCCACTTAATTTCAGGAGAGGGGAGGAGATAGCAGTGCCATCTTTGTTGCTGTAATACTTCATCTTATAAGTAAACACAGAACCAATCTTCATGTTGATTCATGAGAAAATAAACCTAGGGCCTGATCAATCAGCTTCACAGGCTGAAACAAGCATGATGCTTTGATAGTACTGCCTAGTTGACAGTCCTAAAAATTAATCAGGATGCAACATTTTGACTAGACTCCAGTGGCTCTCAGTGTGTACCAGAGTCAGTCTTTATGTTGGGTTTCAATTTGCCCTAACAACCAAAGATCAGGTTACATACAAACAGACGTTTACAAGGCTGGAAACAGAACCAGCAGGGTTAAGCATTTTCAAAGCCTGGGCTTTAATTCTTGTTGCTCACGTGTTCTAGTGCATACTTACTTTACAGTGACCTAAAATTTTCAGCAGGAAATTATTATTAAAAAAATATACCATTCGCCCTATGTGTTACATTAACTGTGGACATCACTACAGAAGCCTCTGATTAACTTACGAAAGTATAGCCTTTCCCTGAAAACTCGAGTGTGATCATATTTCAATCACAGCTGTCCTGGACTATCTTTCATAACCAGCAGTGACTATACTTTGTCATTTTTAAAATTCTAATAGAAGGAGGGGCAATGGGTGTTGGAAAGAGGCATGGGGCCCTGAATCCAATTAGTGATGAAATGGACTTTGAAACAACCACTGGTTTTTCTTTTTTTTTTTTTACATTGCCTTTAGCTATTAAAAAAAAAAATCCAGTGTTTAGGTAAGAGTTAAGAGGGGACAAACTATGAGACAGGCCAGCATGACTTTTGTTCCATGGGATTCTGATCCCTTCTCAGTCAGCAGTGGCAGACAAATCCAGTGGCAGAGAATTCATCCCTGGACAGTGGAAACAGACATAGCAAGCCTACAAGGAATAAAAGCGACTCCACGGGTTTTTAAATATTCAAGTGTAGAAATACGTACACTGATGTGGCCAGGTACTTGTTGATCCCCACATATTCTTGATGGTTACCAGTACCAGAGGCCACTTCACTGCCTTGCCCAGCTGACCAGAAGGAGATGAAGTGACTGGTGGAGAGGGGTCTGGGTACCTGGAATGGAATCCGAGCAGTAAGAGAACCATCTCCGCATCCTTGCAGTCAGAATGGTCACCTTCCCCAACTCCGCCGCTCTACCCTAAAGCAGTATTGTCTGGGAAAGAATGCTTTCTACCTAGGCCATTTCATCACTCTAGTCACCAACCCAAATGCTAGAAAGAACACAGACCCTAGAAATGTACCCGTGATCCTTTGCATCCTAAAGTATAGAAATAGTCTCGGTTTTCACCAAGAAGTATATTGGAATGAACAAAAAAAATCTTTGTTTAAAGTCATTTGTACATATACTCTGATTTTTCACTACATCTCTATATAGATTCTTTAATATTGCTTGTGAACATAATTTAATCAATCATATATCATCATGTCAATCACTACAATGATCCAGAATCAGATTCTGGCTACCAAGGAGCTTAATTATTAAGCAACACCTTCCTAAAAAAAAGTTTCTGCATCTCTGATTGGTAAGAAAAACAAACACGAAAAAGAGCGTCTCTCATTGAAGTAACACTGAAGTTCACGTCCAGGCCCCCTTCTTTGCATGTCTGACATAATGAACTCTTCACAGTGACGTAATGAAACACTAAGTCACGTTAGAGATGATGACAGCTGCCTTCAAGAGAGCTCCACAGGCATCTCTGGTGTTATGGTCGTGTATCTTGGATCCAGTTTGGGGATGAAATCTGCAAAGTGTTTTGATGCACTCGTGCCAAAGACATCAAGGGCTTTTCGGTTCATGACAGCAAATCTGTAAAGCAGAGGACAGGAAAAAAAGACAAGAAAGTGTTTGGTAGGGTGTACAAAATGAGATGATCCCCTTAGCATGTGACTTCTCTTTCATGAGAGAGGAAAACAGACAAGGCTAATGTGGCCAAAGCCCCAGACTCCACTCTTCTTCACCACTCGCTGCCTCCCATTAATGACACGATAATCCCAACACCCTCGAGATCTTCACTAGTTTCATCTCAAACCTTCTAGAACCCTTTCTATGAGACTGTGTCAAATGGAAAAAATGGCTTCTGGATGAGTTGTTCTTTTTTAAAAAAAAAAAATTCTTTATTGAAGAATTAATGTTTTACTTTCAACAGTAAATACAATAGTTTGTACATGCATAACATTCCCCAGTTTTCCATATAACAATACAACCCCCACCAGGTCCTTTGTCATCCTTCTTGGACCTGTATTCTCTCCACCCACCCACCCCAGAGTCTTCTATTTTGGTGCAATACTCCAATTCCATTACAGGTTCTACTTGTGTTTTCTTTTCTGATCTTGTTTTTCAACTTCTGCCTGAGTGTGAGATCATCCCATATCTGGATGCGTTTTTCTGAAGACTGAAATCCCAAGAAACTAAATCAACCATGAAGTAGCTAACACTTATCAATGGGGTAAAGGTAGTTTGTACAATGTTTCATGATTATAAATGTAAATGCTTTTAAAGTTTTTTTCTCATAATCTTAAGGACTCTCAACCAACAGAAAACATGGACAAGGGGCAAATATTTAATGACTAAGAGGCAAGCAGCAAAATAATCTTCAGATGTCTAACTTCAGGTCATCCATTATATTCAGAAAGACACATTTTTGGTAACATGCTAATGGGCCTAAAGACAAGGTTTCTACATTCATAAAATTATCTGGATTAAAAAATAAGTAAAATAAACTGGCTTTTCCACTGAATAGCTTTGTAACTGAAGCAAGCTAACCATCTTTGCCTCCTGCTGTGTGAATTTGGAATATGAATTACAGACCAAACAGAAGCCCCCTACTGCAACCATACAACTGGTGGGCTCAGAGCTGGAGGGGAAGCTCCAGCTGCCTGAACCCACTGTCTACATTCATTCTATGAAAAAGTCCAGCTGCCCCTCAAGAATCAGATGAAGAATAAGAAATGCTCACAACAACCAAAGCACAGGATCAGAAAGTCAATAAAAGAAAAATAAGCCAACAATGCCGGGCAAGAAAAGATGACTGTTTTTTCCCCCCGTTTTCCAAACTGGAAATCAATTAGTTATTTAGGCATGATCTCTAAAATCTCTTTTAATATGTTCATCCCTACCCCCAAATTATTGAAAAGTTAAGAATTGAGATCTAAACAGGCAATATATATATATATTTTTAATTTCTGTCTCACGTTACCTACAACTGCAAGAATATTCACTTATTCCATCAAGGACTGAAATATTTTTATTTATTTATTTAGACCAGAAACTGCTATTTTCCAATGACTGGCTAAAGCATTTTGGTCACTTACTTGCCCTTGGTGAGCCTGAGCAGGAACTTCCAGTAAGATGGGCGCAAGTTCTGAACTTCCATGACTGCCTGAGAGGAGAGACTTCTTTCAATAAACAGCAAGTACAAGTCATAGGCAAGAAGGCACATAGCTTTTTTTTGTTGCTGTGTTTGTTTTTTATAGAACAGAGAAAAATTTAGAGGGGAAGGGAGATAGACTAAGAAGGAGAAAGAGAGACACCTGCAACCCTGCTTCCCCACTTGTGAAGCCACCCCGCCCCCGCCACACCTTTGCCCTTGTAGGTGGGAACCAGAGGTTTGAACCTGGGTCCTTGAGCTTGGTAATGTGTGTGATCAACTGGGTGTGCCACTGTCTGGCTCCACCCCTTCCTTTTTTTAGAGAGAGATATAAGAGGGAGAGACATCACAGCGCTGCTCCACCTGGGATGCTGTCCATGGTGCTGTCCTTGGTGCTTCTCTGTGGTGCTGGGGCTAGAAAGCAGAGTCCTCACACACCGCAGGGAACTCACACTCCTGGATGACTTATCTGGCAACTCTGAGTCATTTCATCTTTATTTTTATTGCTCATATTTTAAAAAACAATGATGACAGCAATGAGCCATACTTACTGCCTGGAAGCAAATTGCTGTAGAGATGGAGTAGATGATTGTGTCTGCATGGGGAAAGTAGGGCACCTTCCCTGCCTCGATGCCTTTAAAATACATTGTCTGCAGAGCAAGCACAATACAAAGACTCTGAGTTTCTTAGGCAACATTGACAATACCCATGAGTAATACGGTGCCTTATTGTCAACCACATACTTTTAGTTTGTCTTTTGAAAGCCTCATAATCCTGTTGAGCTCAACTTCAGTGACCTTTCAGTACAGTGGAAGGTCTTAGTTATCTTCCTTCCTTCAGGACCTGGCCCCAAACTGCCAATGCAAGTACGACCACTCCTGACACCCAGCCACATTCTATCACTGCTTCTTCAATGTCATTTCTCTTGCGATACTTTAGGTCCAATATTCAGAGTTCCATTTTTCTGTTCGGTTTCCTTCCTTACTTCCTTCTTTCTATCTTCCTTCCTTCCCTCAGAAAACACTTGGTGGTGTGAACTGCATCTGGTCATTAAGCTAGGAGTTAAAGCTAGAAAAATGACTAAGAAATGATCAGTGAATGGCAAGCAAAACAGCTCACTTGGATAGTGAGCCTTGCATAGCCTTGCCTTGTGTGAGGCTTGGGTTTGAGACTGGTCCCCACTACACTAAAGGAAGCCTAAGTGGGGGTAGATAGCATAATGGTTATGCAAACAAACTGTCATGCCTGAGGCTCCGAAGTCCCAGGTTCAATCCCCCACACCACCATAAGCCAGAGCTGAGCAGTGCTCTGGTTAATTAAAAAAAAAAAAAAGGAAGCCTAAATACTGTGATATCTGTCCCTCTTTCTCTCTCTCTCTCCCACTTCTCTATCTTTCCCTCAATGTCTCTATGTAAAAGAGAAATGATCAGTGCAAGATGGCAGTAACTAATGCAGTCTACTAAAGCTGTAAGCTGTAGTTATAGATATGTCTCTGTTACACAAAAATGTACATATACGTGTGTGTGTGTGTGTGTGTGTGTGTGTGTTGTCAGGGTTTCCTAGAGGAGGGAGGAAATCCTTTGTCCAGGAAAAGAGCCCAAGAGAAGGAGAATTTCAGAAATGACTATGTAAAGTAGTGGTTTTCACACTATTTGTAGGGAAAGCCACTAAAATAAATAACTTCTAGTTATCAGGGTTAACAAATTAAATCACTTCTATTAATAACTTTAACATAACACAAAATTTGACTTGATTTGGTCTGGGGCCCATATTCAGCTTAGGAGCCTATGTGACCTCTGCATCCCTGCAGATCTGAGCTCACATTCTGTGGTCATAAGTAGTACCATTCCAAGCTGCCCCAATAGCAGGACCCATCTTCCTTAGGTGTAGCATAGAGTATGTTGTCCAGCCTTCCTTCAGAGGATGGAACATTCTCTACCATTGTTGATTCAAGTTCAATGCAAGGTCCTATGAGGGCCCCACAAAGGACTATTTTGTTGTTCCTGATAGAGATGACCAGTAACTATGGAGAAAAGGATTTATTTGAGGTCTAGGCCCATCATGTCTGTTTGGGAATCTCAGGACTCCCCGAATAAGGCCTCTCAGCTGATGGGGGTGACCTGATAGTGACTAAAGAGTCATCATTAAAGTATGGCAGTCTCTTGCCCTTATTCAGCTTTTGCAATCCTTGCTTTGCTAAGGTTAGCTTTGGAGTGAGTGAGAGAACTGTAATAGGAAGTAGGTGAGGAGGGTATCTAAGTCTAATAAGATACTATTTCATTAGGAACTTTATACTGACTCACTACAGACTATTGTGTACTTTTGCTTTCAGGTATATATTTTGCTCCAGTTTATGGATACGTGTGAGCATATGCTCTATCTCAATATTTATACCCCTTCTCCATATTAGGGAGCTACTCTCTTCCCTGATCCAGCTTTCTGTCCCTTCTCCAGCCATGACATCATCTCCCCAGACAGTAAGTAGGATCCACCTGCATATCAGATTTCAGGCTCAGAGAAAAAAACTAGTATAGCTACAGGCCCTTTGAAATATAACTATAATATGCCTACTAGCTATATACAAAATGGAGGGCCCCCTAACAATTCATTTGCACTATTCCAGCCTTTAGGTTCATGATTGTTCAACAATTTTTTTGGCTTTGTATGTTAACTCTCTTTTCAGCTACCAGGTTCCAGATGCTACCATGATGCTGACCAGACATCCCTGGACAGACAACACCACCAATATGTCCTGGAGTTCCGCTTCCCCAGAGGCCCACCCTACTAGGAAAAGAGAGAGGCAGGCTGGGAGTATGGATTGACCAGTCAACACTCTTGTTGACTGTTGTAATTGCAGGGAAGCAATTACAGAAGCCAGAACTTCTACCTTCTGCATCCCACTATGACCTTAGGTCCATACTCTCAGAGGGATAAAGAATAGGAAAGCTATCAGAGGAGAGGATGGGATAGGGAGATCTATTGGTGGGAATTGTGTGGAGTTGTACCACTCTTACCCTGTGGTTTTGATAATGTCTCCTTTTTAATATTAGCAGCAGACTTCTCCACACAAACACTACAGGCTAGAAGAGAATGGCAAGGTATCTATCGAGTGCTCAATGAGAAAGGCTTTCAACCAAGAATACTGTATCCTGCTAGACAGTCATTCAGACTAGGTGGAGGCATAAAAACCTTCTCAGACAAGCAACAGTTGAAGGAATCGACTATCACCAAGCCTGCCCTGAAAGAAGTTCTGAAAGGCTTCCTATAAATAGTCAGACCACCATAAATATGCTACATATCAGAACACTCTAAAAATCTACAAGAATGGCATTAAATATCTTCAATCTTTGATATCAATAAATGCCAAAGGCCGAAATTCAGCAATTAAAATGCACAGAGTAGGAAGATGGATCAGAAAACACAACCCACAATATGCTGTCTACAGGAAACCCACATAAATCAACAAGGCAAACACAGACTCAAAGTGAAAGGGTGGAAAACTATCATACTAGCCAATGGCCCACAAAAAAGGGGCAGGAACGGCTATTCTCATATCTGACACGATAGACTTTAAAATAAATAAAATTTAAAATGGGGTGGAGGTGGACACTACTTAATGCTCAGAGGAGCAATTAAGTCAATCAGTCAAGAGGACTGAACAATTATTAACATCTATGCACCCAATGAGAAGCCATCTAAATACATCAAACATCTACTGAAAGAGCTACAGCAATATATTAACAGCAACACAGTCATAGTAGGGGACTTCAACACACCATTGTCTCAACCGGACAGATCATCCAGGCAGAAAATCAATAAAGAAATGAGGGAGCTAAATGAAGAGATAGATAAACCAGAACTATTGGATATTTTCAGAGTCATTCATCCCAAGAAACTGGAATACACATTATACTCAAGTCCACATGGGTCATTCTCAAGGACAGACCATATGTTAGGCCACAAAGACAGCATCAGCCAATTCAAGAGCACTGAAATCATCCCAAGCATCTTCTCAGACCACAGTGGAATGAAACTAACACTTAACAATCAACAAAAGATTAGTAATAGTCCCAAAATGTGGAAGCTCAACAGTACACTACCTAACAACTACAGGGTCAAAGAGGAAATAAAGGAAGAAATCAAAATGTTGAGTGTTCAATGAAAATGAAGACACACGCTATCAAAATGTTTGGGACACAGATAAGGCAGTACTGAGAGGGAAGTTCATAGCCATACAAGCACACACAAGGAAACAAGAAAAAGCACAAATAAACAGCCTGATTGCACATCTTAAAGACCTAGAAGAAGAAGAACAAAGGAAGCCTAAAGCAAACAGAAGGACAGAAATCACTAAAGTTAGGGGAGAAATCAATAACATTGAGAATAAGAAAACCATACAAAAGATCAACAAAAACAAATCTTGGTTCTTCGAAAGAGTGAACAAAATCAACAAACCTTTAGCCAGACTCACAAAACAAAAAAGGGAGAAGATCAAAATAAATCAGATCATAAATGAAAGAGGAGATATCAGAACAGACAACACAGAAATTCAACATATCATGTGAGGCTTCTATGAACAACTATATGCCACCAAGCCAGAGAACCTGGAAGAAAGGGATGATTTACTAGATACCTACGAACTTTCAAAATTAAACAAAGAGGAACTAGATTATATGAACAGGCCCATCACAGCTAATGAAATTGAAACAGTTATCAAAAATCCTCCCAAGAATAAAAGTCCTGGACCAGATAGTTTTACAAATGAATTCTACAAAACCTTCAAAGAAGAACTAATACATCTACTTTTAAAAGTCTTCAAGAAGACTGAAGACACTGGAATACTCCCTTTCAGCTTCTATGAAGCCAACATCACTTTGATACCAAAAGCAGACAGAGACACAACCAAAAAAGAAAACTACAGACCAATATCTCTGATGAACATAGATGCTGAAATATTGAACAAAATTCTAGCCAACAGGATATAGCAGTCTATTAAAAACACTGTTCATCATGACCAAGTGGGGTTTATCCCATGCATGCAAAGTCGGTTTAATATACATAAATCAGTCAGCGTGATCCATCGCATCAACAAAAGCAAGACAAAAATCACATGTTCACATCAATAGATGCAGAGAAAGCCTTTGACAAAATACAACATCCCTTTATGATCAGAACACTACACAAAATGGGAATAGATGGAAAATTCCTGAAGATTGTAGAGTCTATATATAGCAGACCTACAGCCAACATCATACTCAGTGGTGAAAAACTGGAAGCATTTCCCCTCAGATTAGGTACTAGACAGGGCTGTCCACTATCACCATTACTATTCAACATAGTGTTGAAAGTTCTTGCCATAGCAATCAGGCAGGAGCAAGGAATTAAATGGATAAAGATTGGAAGAGAAGAAGTCAGACTCTCCCTATTTGCAAATGACATGATAATATACATAGAAAAACCTAAGGAACCCAGCAAGAAGCTTTTGGAAATCATCAGGTGTCAGGCTACAAAACTAACATACAAAAGCCAGTGCCATTTCTTGACGCTGAGGAATTATTCTGATGCAGTCTCTGCCCCCAGGTTTTACCACGCCCTCGCGATATCCTAGCAGTGCCCCCTTCAACCAATCCTGGCCCCACATGTCACCCCTGGTTGTCGCCCAATAAAAGCCCCCTCAACACTCCCCCCTGGGCTCTGGCTCCCCCTTTCTCTCTCTCTCTCTCTCAGATCTCTCTCCCTTCTCTCACCCTGTGGTCAGGTAGTGGGGACGGCCATTGTCGGCTGACTCCACGTGGCCTGAGCCACCCCCCCCATCCTATAATAAATATTTGTGTTCCCCACTTGTTCTGGACTTCCTCTCTCTTCTCCGCGGTGCAGGCCGACACAGGACCACCACCACAACAACAATTTCTCTATGCAAACACTAAGTTAGAAGAAGTTGAAACCCAGAAATCAATTCCTTTTACTACAGCAACAAAAACAATAAATTATCTAGGAATAAACCTAACCGAAGAAGGGAAAGACTTGTATACAGGAAATTGAAGGAAATTGAAAAAGACAAAAAAAAGTGGAAATATATTCCATGTTGGAAGAATTAACATCATCAATGAATGAATATAGTACCCAGAGCCATATACAAATTTAATGCTATCCCCATCAAGATCCCAAGCACATTTTTTAGGAGAACAGAACAAATGCTACAAATGCTTATCTGGAACCAGTAAAGACCTAGAATTGGCAAAACATTCTGGAGAAGAAAGAACAAAACTGGAGGTATCACACTCTCAGATCTCAAGTTGTACTATAGGGCCATTGTTATCAAAACTGCTTGGTACTGGAACATGAATAGACATACTGACAAGTGGAATAGAACTGAGAGCCCAGAAGTAAGCCCCCACACCTCTGGACATCTAATCTTTGACAAGGTCTTCAGACTATTCAATGGGGATAGACAAGTCTCTTCAACAAATGTTGTTGGAAAAAATGGGGTGAAACATGCATAAAAATGAAATTGAACCACTATATTTCATCAAATACAAAAAGAAATTCCAAATGGATCAAGGACTTGGATGTTAGAGCAGAAACTATCAGATACTTCAAGGAAAATATTGGCAGAACTCTTTTCTGCATAAATTTTAAAGACATTTTCAACGAAAGGAATCCAATTCCAAAGAAAACTAAGCCAAGTATAAACCTATGGGACTATATCAAATTAAAAAGCTTCTGCACAGCAAAAGAAACCACTACCCAACCAAGAGACCTCTCACAAAATGGGAGATCTTTACATGCTATACATCAGACAAAAGTTTAATAACCAAAATATATAAAAAGCTTGCCAAACTTAACAAGAAAATAAATGACCCCATCCAAAAATGGGGAGAGGACATGGACAGAACATTCATCACACAAAAGATCCAAAAGGCCAACAAACACATGAAAAAATGCTCCAGGTCATTGTCAGAGAAATGCAAATAAAGACAACAATGAGATACCACTTCACTCCTGTGAGAATGTCATACATCAGAAAAGGTAGCAGCAGCAAATGCTGGAGAGGTTGTGGGGTCAAAGGAACCCTCCTGCACTGCTTGTGGGAATGTAAATTGGTCCATCCTCTGTGGAGAACAGTCTGGAGAACTCTCAGAAGGCTAGAAATGGACCTACCCTATGATCCTGCAATTCCTCTCCTGGGAATATATCCTAATGAACCCAACACACCACACAAAATATCTGTGTACACATATGTTCTTAGCAGCACAATTTGTAATAGCCAAAACATGGAAACAACCCAGGTGTCCAACAACAGATGAGTGGCTGAGCAAGTTGTGGTATATATACATAATGGAATACTACTCAGCTATAAAAAATGGTGTCTTTACCTTTTCAGCCAATCTTGGATGGAGATTGAAGAAATCATGGTAAGTGAAATAAGTCAGAAACAGAAGGATGAATATGGGATGATCTCACTCTCAGGCAGAAGTTGAAAAACAAGATCAGAAGAGAAAACACAAGTAGAACCTGAACTGGAGTTGGTGTATTGCATGAAAGTAAAAGACTCTGGGGTGGGTGGGGGTAAAAATACAGATCCAAAAAGGATAACAGAGGACCTAGTGGGGGTTGTTTTGTTATGTGGAAAACTGAGAAATGTTATGTATGTACAAACTATTGTATTTACTGTCAAATGTGTAACATTAAATCCCCAGTAAAAAATAAAGATAAAAAAATAAAATAACACAAAATTTGAACCAAACTTATATTCATATATTTGAAAGACAAGTGACTTCTCACCTGCTCTCTCCAATCCCACACCTGCTTTGGTGTAAGCTGGTGACACACAGGTTGGGCAAGAGCTCAGGCTCCTGAGCACAGCTCTGAGAGTCCTGCCTTCAAGTGGTTCAGGTCACCAACCAGGGAAAAGAAGGTGAGATGGGACAGGGGAACTGTGTGGGTGAGAGTTAATGGCAGGTTTCCAGAGCATTACAAGTGACACTTAAAATGCCAGTGGGGATGAGAGCACAAGAGGATGGTAACCTACTGGGCTGTCAGAACTGGAAATTATGATCTATTTAATAAATAGTTACTGGGATGGGTGGTGATGCACCTGGTTGAGTGTACATGTTACCATTCGTAAGGACCTGGGTTCAAGTCCCCATCTGCAGGTGGGCAGTTTCATCAGCAATGACAAAGTGCTATGGGCATCTCTCCTCTCTGACTCTCTTTCTAACCTTCCATCAAAAGAAAGAAATGGTTGCCATTTTGCTGAATACACTGGATCTGGGTATCACTTTCTTTTTTGTAAATATTTATTTATTCTCCTTTGTTGCCCTTGTTGTTTTATTGTTGTAGTTATTATAAATAGGTGAGTTTAAGCCAATGGCATTTATTGATCTTATGGCTTTAATATATTGTAGTGCCATTATTCAACAATTTTTAATTTGCGCTGATATATGGCAAGTATCACGGTGATGTTCTTGTTTATAAGAGGTCTTTTAGAACCTCTTTCTCGGCAGGCTTGGTGATGGTTGCCTCATTTAACTGTTGTCTGTCTGAGAAGGTTTTGATCCCTCCATCTAGTTTGAATGAAATTCTAGCAGGACATATTATCCTTGGTTGAAACCTTTTTCCATTCAGGGCTCGATAGATATCTTGCCATTCTCTTCTGGCTTTTAGAGTTTGAGTGGAGAAGTCTGCTGATAGTCTTATGGGTTTTCCCCTGTATGGGACTTTTTGTTTTTCTCTTGCAGCCTTTAGGATCCTTTCTTTATCCTTGCTTCTTTGCATTGTAACTATGATGTGTCTTGGTGTCTTCAGGTCTGGGTTGATTCTGTTTGAGACTCTCTGGGCCTCTTGAATCTTAATGTATTTTCTGTTGTTTTGGTCTGGGAAGTTTTGTTTTATTATTTCCTCTAGAATATTTACTTCCCCTTCCTCTCTTTCTTTCTCTGGCAGGCCAGATATACAAATGTTACTTCTTTTCAGACCATCCCATATGTCTCTGTTGTTGTTTTCAGTGTGTCTCATTCTCTTTTTGAGCTCTTTTACCTCTTCCTTGTTTTCTCTAGCTCATCGTCTGTCTGGCTAATTATGTTTTCTGCTTCTTTTAGCCTGCTTTCCCTTCCCTCAGCTTCATTCTTCAGTTCAATTATAGTATTAGCTTGCTTTGCGAATTGACCTTTTAGTTCAGTTATTTCAGCTTTCAGTTCTCTAGTTACCTTGAGGTAGCTTGTGTTTTCCTTGAGGGTCTCATCTGTTGTTTCCCTAATTCTGACAGCCCTTTCCTCCATAGTTGTCTTCATTTCTATTACTATTAGGTTTATTATTGCTTGCATACATTTCTTATATACGGTTACTTCTGACTGATTTGAAGTTTCTTCTGGGCTCCTGTCTTGATTCATTGTGGTAGCACTTTTATTTGCTCTTGATTTAACCTTTTTTTTATTGATGTGGTTTTTTTTTTATTAATTTTTCTGTTCTGTTATTCTTCAGTTGTTGTGTTTTGAGTACAAGCCACACTATACTAAATACCTTTATAACAAATGCAGTGACCAACCTCAGAAATTACAATAATAGTAACTGAAGCAAGGATTGATGCAGTTCAACCAATACCAGTTAGCCAAGCAACACCTCCAGTCCAAGAAAAATAGCAACCAAATCCCAAAGAAAAAGAGAAAGGAAAAAAGGGAAAGGAAGAATAGACAATTATGCAAATCTACTGATGACTATAAATTCTAAGGATAGCAAGAAGAAAAAGGGAAGTAGAGAAGAGAGACAAACACACAGAGAGAGTCCACTCTGAATCAGATTTCTTCCCTGAAATAATTCACAAACGAGTGTCAGTGAATTCAGAAAGCAAAAGAAGGAGGAAGGAAGAAAAGAGACAAGAACAAGAAAAAAAAAAAGAGTAGTGAAAGGAAAGAGTTTTTTTTTTCCTTTAATTAGCTAGGAGGAGGGAAAAAGGAGAGTGGAGGGAAGAGGTAGACAGAAACATGTTCCTTTCACATTGGATAGGACACCCAGTGACCTAGCAATGGAAAAAACAACAGCAGTAAATTTTGGTCAACCTGAAGAAGGAGGGGGAAAAGGTGTCATGTATATATAATAGTAATAATAAAACAGAATAGAGTAAAAAACCCTAACAGTCAGTCTGCAGCCTGGACCACTCTGGATTGGCTGCAGGCAGCCTGAGCAAAGACAGCCAATTGTAAGAAGTACCCCCCCCAAAAAAAAAAAACCCTCCAGGTAGTCTTTCCCAGGCACTGTGAGGCTCTAATTGGGCAGGTATTTTGTCACTCAAATAGAGCTCCAGCCACTTAAAAAAAAAAAAACAAAAAGAGAGAGAGAGAGAGAAGGAAAACAAAAGGAAAAGGCTTAGAATGACACCCCTAGTGAACCAGGAATCTTGGTCAAGAAAATAGCTCAGGGGGAAGCCTGCTAGGGGCAGCTATACAGCCCCTGGTTCTGGGGTGGGGGGGAGGGGTGAGCTTCAGAAATAATCAAAAGATTTTCCTTTCTTTTTCCCCCTGGCCTCAGTTTTTTAACCCAAGAGTGAACTATAGGACTCCTCCTTAGTGTCACATTTAGGATCCTTTATTTACCCTTGTGCTGACGGCCCAGTATCCCAACCTATCCAGAGGATCCCAGGTAATAAGCTGCTGCTTATTGGAGCTCACGCCAGCCGCTGCTTCCAAGTTGCCATCTTGGCTCCCCGTAGTTATTATTGATGTCGTCGTTGTTGGATAGGACAGAAAGAAATGGAGAGAGGAGGGGAAGACAGAGAAGGGGAGAGAAAGACAGACACCTGCAGACCTGCTTCACTGCCTGTGAAGTGACTCTCCTGCATGTGGGGAGTCAGGGGTTCGAACCAGGATCCTTACTCTAGTCCTTGCCTTTTGCGCCATGTGCACTTAACCCGCTGTGCTACCAACTGACTCCAGGATCTAGGTATTTCTTTCTTGTATTTTTATGCAGCTAGCTTGGTACCAGCCATCACCACCCACCCAACACTAATAATTGCCCCAGCTTGATCTATTCTCCACAACAGGCAGAATGTTATTCTTAAAGTGTGAGACAAGCCACGCATTTCCACACTAACAACTCCTCAGTGGCTCTGACTGCATGAGGAAAAGATTCTCATTCTCTCAGGGCCACAAGAAGAAACACCAGAGATTTCAGTGATTTCTATTTGACAGTGTGAGTTTTTCAATACATTCCCACTCCCCTCACCAAATAACTAAGCCTGAACATGCTAAATCTCTTGATCCAGTGAAAAGTTGACAGGAAATGTAAGGATAAGAAAACACGCTGATGTGAAGGCAGATAAATATCCAATGTGGAACATTTCATAAAACTAATCACGTAGATCCTCAACAAGTAACTAGTAAGGAGAAAAAAAGAGAAAGAAATAGTAGGTAAAAGAGAGAGGAGTATTATTTAAACTAAAAGGATTCTGGCTCCCAATTCAAGTAAAGGGATTGCAAAGACACATTTGTGAGATAATCAGTAAAAATATGACTGATTGAATATATGAAGATATTACAGAATTATAAAATGCAAATGGGGTATTGTGGTTATGCACTGGTACTTTGGTTGCTCTGTTTGTTTTGAAAAATATATTCAGGGTGACTTTACCCTGAATTTTTTATGGATAAAGTATTAAAATAGAGGCATCACACTCCCAGAGCTCAAACCACATTATAAGGCCATCATAATCAAAACACCCTCGTACTGGAACAAAAATAGATACAGAGGCCAATGGAACAGAAGTGAAAGCCCAGAAATAAACCCTCACACCTATAGACACCTGATATTTTATAAGGGGGCTCAAACAATTAAATGGAGGAAAGAGGGTCTCTTCAATAAATGGTGCTGGGAATTGGGTTGAAAAATGCAAAAGAATGAAACTGAACCACTATATCTCACCAGAAATGAAAGTCAACTCCAAATGGATCAAGGGCCTGGACTAGACCAGAAACTGTCAAATACTTAGAGGAAAATATTGGCGGAACACTTTCCCATCTAAATCTTAAAGGCAAGTATGATGACATAAACCCAACTGCAAGGAAGACTAAATAAAAAACAAATCAATGGGACTACATCAAATTGAAAAGCTTCTGAACAGCAAAAGTAACAATAACAACAAAAAACAAAACAAAACAAAAAACACCACCCAAACAAAGAGACCCCTCACAGAATGGGAGAAGATCTTTACATGCTATACATCAGACAAGAAGCTAATAACCAAAATATATAAAGAACTCACCAAATTTAGCAAAAAAAAAAAAAAAAAAAAAAGCAACTGACCCAATCCAAAAGTAGGCAGATGATATAAACAGAATATTCACTAAAGAAAAGATACAAAAGGCCAACAAACATGATTTACTTCAAAATGATTCAATATGGGGTGGGGTGAGGAGAAGGGGGATGTCCATGACAGAGATATGAAGCAAGATTAGCCAAATGCCAATAAACCTTTCATTTGTACAAAGGGTGCTAACCACTGTGTTGATTTGTAAAAAAAAAAACACAGAGAAGAAGGGGGTAGAGAAGAAGAGGAGAACTGACTTTGTAAATACTTTCCTCAGAATATTTCCTTTGGAACTGGGGTATGCATTTGTTTTAAACACATGTTAAAAAGAAGAAGGAGGAGAATGAGGAGAGGGAGGGAAAGATCTAGAGGGAGAAGGAGATGGAAGAGGAGGAGAAGGAGGAGGAAAGGAAGAAGGAGAAGGAGGAGGAGAAGGAGAAGAAGAAGAGGAGGAAGAGGAGGAAGAAGAAGGAGGAGAAGAAGAAGATGAAGGAGGAGGAGGAGGAGGAGGAGAAGAAGAAGAAGAAGAAGAAAGGTGGTCTGGGAGGTGGTGTGGTGGATGAAGTGTAGAACTCTCAAGCTATGAGGTCCCGAGTTCAATCCCCAGCAGCACATGTACCAGAGTGATGTCTAGTTCTTTCTCTCTCTCCTCCTATCCCTCTCATTAATAGATAAATAAAATATTTAAAAAAAAGAAGACACCATATCCTTTGGCTCTATAGATACATGAAAAATGTCTGCTTACCTCCACCAATTTGGAAGCTAAGTACATGGAAATTGTGGTGCTTTTATAAAACATCATGGATATACCTGCCAAAAATCCTGAAACAACAAATAAAGGAAAAACTGGTAAGATCTCTTAAAAGCATCTGTTATATTTTAGAAATGTTAATTCACTTAGAACAAAGCCACCTGATTCTATACATTGCCTAGTTATAACACGGGGAAGGGCAGTAATAGACTTGGTAATATTAAAATGAAGGGACTTCCAATTAGCACATATTTTTATATAAAAGAGTCAACCTTCAAGGGCTGGGCAGTGGTGCATCCAGTTGAGTGCACATGTGCAAGGACCCAGGTTCAAGACCCTGGTTCTCACCTGCAGGAGGAAAGCTTCATGAGTGGTGAAGCAATGTTACAGGTATCTCTCCCTCCCTCCTTCCCTCTACCTCCCTTTTCCTTCTCAATATCTCTGTCTCTCTCCAATAAAATAAAATAAATTATTATTTATAAAAGTCAACATTTTGAATTAACAACAAGTAATTCTAAAATGCACACTGTAAGAAACTTTACAATTTATATTTAACTTTAAAAGTAGCTGTAGTCGGGAGTCGGGCGGTAGTGCAATGGGTTAAGCGCACATAGCGCAAAGTGCAAAGACCAGTGTAAGAATCCCAGTTTGAGCCCCTGGCTTGGCTCCCCACTTGAAGGGGAGTCGCTTCACAGGTGGTGAAGCAGGTCTGCAGGTATTTATCTTTCCTCCTCTCTGTCTTCCCCTCCTCTCTCCATTTCTCTCTGTTCTAGCTAACAACGATGACATCAACAAGAACAACAATAACTACAATAACAATGAAAAACAACAAGGGCAACAAAAAGGGAAAATAAATAAATATTTAAAAAAAATTTAAATAGCCATAGTCCTGGCACCTATACCAAAAACTTTAAGGTAATTCTTAAAACCATTGTTATCATTTTTATTTTGACTGGAAATATTTACTTATCTTTTCTACAAACTGTTTAAATCTCTAGAGTGTCTTCACCTCACAAAAAGCCCAGGTGGGAGGTTTGTGTTGTGCCACTAATAATGTTGTGGGGGAAGTTTATTTAACTGCAGTTGTGCAGATAGTGCATTTGTAGAAAATGTTCTGTAGTGTTCTTTTTCATCAACCATTCAATTCGGGTCCCTAAGTATTAAAGAGATGTCATTAAAACACATGCCACTTGCAGTGATAACATACTGAAATCAAGTGACTGAATTACTCAGTTAGTTGACACTTTCAGGCTTGGTGTCATTTAGGGACATAGCCCCTGTGATGCATCTGACCCATGGTGGGCAGACAAGCCACTATGTTTGTGGGCTGAAAACCAGTAGGTGATGAGAGAGCCTTGAAATGTTAAGCTCTGGAAACAAAGTGTCTGGGCAGGAATTAGAGGACACAAGGGGACAAAGGGAGTCAGGCACTTTAATGGGCTGGTTGGCTCCTGCTGTCAAGGCTGACAGAGTGACAGGAACTGGACTCCTGTCTCTGCATTACCTGCGATGATGGCGTGCAGCTCGTCGTCGAGGTTCCGCACCCAGCGCAGGAAGCAGCTAGTGCCCTGTGTGCAGAGAAAGACAGAACTCAGCCCTTCCCTTCCAGAAGAACGAAGGACATGGTGCTCGGAAGTAGGCCCCTCCCGGCTAGATGAGGGCAAAAGGTTGGAGGAATGGCAAGCAATCTAATAGCCACTCATGAAAAATGTGTTTCCCAAGAAGGATCGACCTGCCAATGTCCACATTCAATGGAGAGGTAATTACAGAAGCTAGAAGTCCGTCCCACCTTCTGTACTCCAAAAGAAATTTTGGTCCATACTCGTAGAGCAGGAAAATGTAAGGGAAAGACCAGATGGCTTTGAATCCCAGTTCCACCAGGACCCAATATGTTTGTCACCAGGACTCTTGTTTTTATACCATCACTGAAAGGAATGGAAAACAGCAGAGGTAGGGGGCCAGGTGGCAGTACAGTAGGTTAAGCACCCATGGCACTAAGCACAAGGACCTGTGTAAGGATCCTGGTTCGAGTCCCTGGCTCTCCAGCTGCAGAGGAGTCGCTTCACAAGTGGTGAAGCAGTTCTTTTTTTTTTAAATTTTTAAAAATATATTTATTTTATTTATTTATTCCCTTTTGTTGCCCTTGTTGTTTTATTGTTGTAGTTATTATTGTTGTTGTTGTCGTTGGATAGGACAGAGAGAAATGGAGAGAGGAGGGGAAGACAGAGAGGGAAGAGAAAGATAGACACCTGCAGACCTGCTTCACCGCCTGTGCCGGTCCTTGTGCTTTGCGCCACCTGCCCTTAGCCCGCTGCACTACAGCCCGACTCTCGGTGAAGCAGTTCTGAAGGTGTCTATCTTTCTCTCCCCCTCTCTGTCTTCCCTTCCTCTCTCGATTTCTCTGTCCCATCGAACAACAATGAGCAACAACAACGATGATCAACAAGGGCAACAAAATGGGAGAAATGGCCTCCAGGAGCAGTGGATTCATAGTACAGGCACTGAGCCCCAGCAATAACCCTGGAGGCTAAAAAAAAAAGGGAGAAAGCCAGGCACTGTTTTTCTTATCTGAGAAGAGTAAAAAACGAAAGACACCCAAAAGTAGTAATTAGTATAAAGGTGACTTAGAAGAAAAATGAAGGCAGGACTGTAGGGAAAAAATGAGGGGGGGATATAGAGAGACAGGTTTAAAGTCAGCCTATTTCTGTGGTGTTGGGAAAATTACTGGAGTTTCCACTGGAGGGGATGAGGACACAGAACTCTGGTGGTAGGAACGTTATGGAATTATACACCTATTATCTTATAAGTTATTAAACCACTAATAAAAATACAATTAAAAATGTTTCCAAACCTCAAAGTGACACCAGGATTTCTCTCTCTTTAGAAAAAGATTTTTGGGGAGAAGGAAATAGCATAGTATCTACGCAAAAGACTTTCATGCCTGAGGACTGTAAGTCACAGTAGATTCAATCCAATCCCCAGAACCACCACACACACACACACACACACACACACACACACACAAAAAAAAAAAAAAGGTTCTGGATAGCACAGAAAGTGGCACAGTGCTAGAGCCATGGACTTTTGAGCATAAGATCCTGAGATCAATTCCCACCACTGCATATACCAGAATGCTGTTATGGCCTCTCTGTATAATATATATATATATGATTTTTAAAAATTATCTTTACTTATTTATTGGATAGAGATGGTCAGATATTGAGAGGGAAAGGGGAGATAGAAAGGAAGAGAGACAGAGAAATACCTGCAGTATTGCTTCACCACTTGCAAAGCTTTCCCCCTGTAGGTAGGGAACTGGGGTCTTGAACCCTGGTCCTTGTGCACTGTAACATGTGCATTCAACCAAGGTAGCCACTGCCCGGCCCCCAATCATGTCATAAAAATATGTCTATATAATTTTTTAAGAGACAAAAGAGGCAGAGAGAGAGAGTGAAAGAGATCACAACACTGAAGCTGCCATCACTGGGACTTGATACATGCATGACTCCACTGTTCCCAGCAGCCATTTTCTTTTAAAATTCTTTCTTCTAGAGAGTGAGAGACAGAATGAAAGAGACAAGAGGTGAAACACCTGCATACTGCTCCACCACTCATGAAACTTCCCCCCTGCAGGTGGGAATGAGGGGTTTAAACCCAAGTTCCTGTCTTCACGTGTGTCCTACCAGGTGTACCATCACCCATTTGTCTTTATTTTTAATCAGAATGAACCATCTAAAATGGTGGTCAGAAAGTAATGGCCAGGGAGTCCTCGGTGGCTCAGCAGGTTAAGCGCATGTGGCACAAAGCGCAAGAACCAGCATAAGGATCCTGGATCAAGTCCCTGGCTCCTCACCTTCAGGGGAGTCGCTTCACAGATGGTGAAGCAGGTCTGCAGGTGTCTGTCTTTCTCTCCCCCTCTCTGTCTTCCCCTCCTCTCTCTATTTCTCTCTGTCCTATCCAACATCAACAACATCAGTAACAACAATAACTACAACAACAATAAAAAAAAAAACAAGGGCAACAAATGGGAAAATAAATCAAAATATTAAAAAAAAAAAAAAAAAAAGAAGAAGAAGAAAGTAATGGCCAAATCTGGCCCGTCTCCTACTTCCATGAACTCAGCATTTGCCACCGCCCCCCCACGCCCCCTGCCACTTCTAAATGGATGAAAATAAGTGAAACAGGGAAGAAGATCTGTGGACCGAGGTTTGAGTGTTGTGGGGGCACAGGCTCGCTCACTCACACAACACAGGTACAGTGCCACCCCACATAGTCTAGTCAGTCTACTGAATGGCCCTTCTTGGAGCAAACTTTCTGAGTCCTGGCCTTAAATCAAGACAGAGAGGTTTATCAGTCCTTCTCTCTAGACAGGAAGCTGCTGCTAAAAGCTGCAGAGCCTTTTCCTGCTAGTAGTCCACACACATGTGCACGTCCCTGTGGAGACAGGCGTAGGATCTTGCAGGAAGGAGGGAAGGTGCAAGCCCTGGTATCTGAGAAAGTGACAGAAATGGCAAGTACATGGAGGAGGGGAGAGAAGTCACTGCTTACAACAGGATACCCTTATTGCTGCTATTAGCTAATGTGTGTTTGCTTAAATAGACAGCAGATGTGGCTACTGAAGACAAGATCAGGGTTATTAACCTCTTTGATGATGTAGAATATCAGAAGAATCCTGTTTTTCTGTGTCTACATATAAAAAAGGAAAACAAGTCTTTGAAAAGTTTAAGTAAATACAGATGCAAATTTGTCCATATTCAAGTATGTCAACTAAAACTTCCAGACAAAAACCCACTTCTACTAAGACGGTTCCCAACACACAGAATCATTGATGTTAACTCGTTTGTTAAAACTACAGGAAGTAACATTGGGAAAAGAAAGAAAGAAAGAAAAGGAAAGAAAGGAAAAGAAAAGAAAAGAAAAAACTCCATGAGCCCATGTCAGAGCTCTTCCTAACAATAGCTGTGCTATTTCCCACTGGTCTCTGTTCTGAAAAGCTTACCTTGTATATACTGACGAAAGAACCCAGGAAAGCTCCAAGCTGGAAATTTTCTTTGTTGTAGAAGAGGGAAAGGAGCCTGGAAGGCTGTGTAAACAAATGCCTGAAGGCAGCAGGGACTCGGAGGCAGCACTGGATCAAGTAGCCCACACTGAACATGCGGATGAAGCCCTGTGGACCAGTGTGAGTACAGGTGGGGTCAGTGGGATTGCCACACGTTTCATTGTCTCAGTAACCAAACAGGACTGCAAGATGTGACACAAATGCTCATATCATTGCCACCTTCAAAATGAAGTCTTAAAACTTCCAACAGTCACTCTGAAAATGGGTGGCATCTTGGACTGAATGTATTTTCTCTGGTTTACAAAGGCTTACAAAAGCACAGTGCTTCAGAAGCACTGGCAAGTTTGCTACCAAAACACTGTGTCTAGACATTATGTTGACAAGAGTGGAGATTTACAATTCTGAAATCACAATGGATACTTAAGAGGTACCAACACTGAAATGCCAGAGTCACTTGTGCATTCTTTACAGGGTTATCTAACCCCTAGTCAACCTTTGCTTTTAGATAGAGACAGGCAGTATGTGTGTTTTGGGGATGTGTTGGCGGGGGTAGGGCGGTGTGAGGAAGAAAGTGGGGTAGAGAGAATGAATAGCACACAGACTAAGCTTCCTTCAATGTGGGCTGGGCTCCAACCTGGGGGGTGGAGTACATGGAAAAGCAGTAAGCTATTCTGCCAACCCTTCCACATGCTACTTTTGAGATGTATTCTTCCTTTCCGCCTTCCACCCTTGTGGCAACATGCAGACAGTGATTCCCATGCCTTCAGCAATGTTGGGGACAGAGTGTAGAGCAGCACATAAATTCCTTTTAGAAGCTTCCACATCCATCACAGAAACAGAAGACAACTAAGTCAACAAGTAGATATAAAATAAGAGCAGATTATGATAGTGTGGAACTGGGAACATCAAGAGCATTAAGACAACCAGAGGGCAAGGGCAGAGGGGTGAGTGACAAGTGAAGGCCACCAAGGGTGTGGTATTTGACAGACATAACAGAAAAGATGCTCCTTGAGGAAGACACTGCAGAACACACACACTACACACATACACACCACACACACACACAATATACACACCACACACACACACACACACACAATCTGCAGGTCAGAGGAGCCAACAAAAAGTCCTTGTGAGAGAAATGTGGTGGGCAGAGGGTGTGATTCTTGTGAACACTGAGTGGAGGTGATTCATTGCCTGCTGACCAAGGAGCATAGAAGCCAGTGCAAGGGCTGACCATGGTTATGTTGTCAATTCCTTGCCAAAACAACTCTCTTTACTATTCATGTCCACAGACGCAACAGCCTGATCTACCATGAATCATGGAATTGACATTTCTAGTAGTCATTTGAAAGAATGAGAAAGTGTGTTTCTTCCTTCTCAATAATTCTCACTTTCTCATATAGTGGGGTTTTAAATTGATTTATTATCTTTATTTACTTATTGGACAGAGACAGCCAGAAATTGAGAGACAGAGAGACAGTGAGATAGCTGTAGCACTGCTTTACCACTTACAAAGCTTTCCCCCTACAGATGGGGACCAGGAGCTCGAGCTTGGGTCCTTGTAACATGTGTGCTCAACCAGATGCACCACCCCCCAGGCCCTCATATAGTGTTTTCACTACCACCTCCTCCTGCCATTTCCAAAACACCTCTGATTTAATCAATTTTAGGATTCTTAGGGCTACCACTCTGTGCTGTCAGAGGTTGTCACAATACTCTGTTGTGTGTCCTTCCCATCTGGACACTTCAGAAATGGGGTGGGAAATGTGATTGTAAAGGGGAGCAAGAGAAACCACAACAAGTCCCACAAACTCTCCTCAGCCTTGACCCCTGTGCTCCCTGAAGAGACTGGAGGTGTCTGTGTGCTGGGGGACACCCCCACACTGGGCACTGACTCACACCACCCTCCCCTTCTAGGGACACTGACTGCCAGGAGAGGCCTGGTGACTGGGGACTACTACACCTTCAACAGTGCAGGAGCCACACAGGAAGAGGGACTATGGGCACATCACCACAAACTACAGGCCAGTGGCCAGCAGTATCCAGAGTAGTGAGCAGGGAGAGGCACCAGGGCCATCACCTGGGGTGGGGGTGAGGCAGCCTCTGTCACAGAGCAGAGCTGGTGTCTACAAAACAGCACAACTGTAGATGTGTTCCAGTGACTGGCAGGTCTCAGAAGCCTTTGTGTTTTCCAGGGTTAACCAGATGCTTCTGCAGGGTGGGTGCAGTGACTATGGATGCCCACTGGCAGGTGGGTAAAGAGTAGGCACAGAGTCCAGTACTCACACTCCAGAGACTGTGTTCCTACCCTTTGTGCTCTTGTCACACCATCTTCTGATTTTTCTGCTCCCCCAGTGCAAAGTCCTTTGCTTGCTGCAACACACCCCAGCCAGTCCAAGGTTCACCTTGTCTAATTTTTAATGAAATGATTTTAAAGTTGCTTGACTAAAGCTCTGGTAAGTAAGTAAAGCTAAAAGTAAACTTAAAAGTAAACCGTTATTACAAATGTCTTTAGATCAGAGTACATAGAGTGATAACAATTATTGTCAGCTTTTCCATCTAATTGGAAAACACTTTTCAGTGACCCAGAAGGTGGTGCAGTAGATAAAGTACCGAACTCTTGGGCACAAGGCCCAGAGTTCAAGCCCCAGCATCACATGTGTCAGAGTGATGTTTTGGATCTCTCTCTCCCTTTTCTTTCATTAACTGATGAAATAAATCTTTCAAAAAAAAATTAGTAGTTATTTCTAGGAGGCATGGCCAAGGGTGAAATCACTTCTCCACCCAAAACAACAAATAAATACAGCAACAAGAAACCCAAAAAGAATTCATCAACTACAGCTGAAACACTTGCAGCCTCAGGTGGGTGCTTGCGTGTGGTTGGGGCAAGAAGGGGCTGGGTTGAAAGTTTAACGTAGTCAAATCAGAGCTCCCCCAGAGGCTGCATAGCATAGAGCCACGCCATCCTGTGTTTATGCATAGCAAGCAGTGAAGGTAGCTCCCAGTGCCAGAGGAGAAGAGAATGAAGCTTAAAACCTCTCAATCTTTGACTCAGGGAGTTTTTAGCCTTCTGAATTTAAGACAAGGACACACACACACACACACACACACACACACACACACACACAACAAACAAACAAAAAACCAGAATATGTGTGACCATAAGACAGCCCAACCCAACCTCTACCCCAATCGCTACAAAACATATTAACAAGAGAAGCTTAGAGATCACAACAATAGCACTACCTGCTGGCCAGCAATAACCAGCATAATAAATGCATAAGCAGAGAAATAGGAACAAACATCTAAGCATGCCACATCAGTCGGACAGAAACGAAACAGACTCCAAGGAATTACAGATATAGAGAGACTATCAGAGACAGACTACAGAAAGCTCATTATGAGGACTCTCCCAGAATCTAAGCATAGTATGAAAAAACATACTCAAGACTTGAAAAAGTATTTTACTATGGAATTAAGACACACAGCAGAGGAATGCAGAATAGAGTTCATGAAAAAGTTATTTCTATAACCTCCTACAGTTAACAAAGCAGATACTTGGGCACACTCACTTTAATGCAGTAAGAGATGCAATTATCTTCATAATGCTTACAACATCTATGCCTTGGTCCATGTTTACATCTGAAATTAAAAACAAACACATAGTTACATTAAAAGGTGTCTATGTACAACTCTGCTTGAAACTCTCTAACCCACAAAGGAGAAAATGTCATCCACTCTATTTCAAATGGCAGCATCATTTGGGTTCGTAGGAAATGCAAAAGCAAAGATAACAGGTTTCTGTTTTCTTTCTGTTGCTCTGAGACCTTGTGTGAAATATGTGGCCACAGCCAAGTATTTGATGTGAAGCGGAGAGTCCAGACTTATATCTATTTGTGACTACATATGACAGAAATGTGCATATTCTCTGTGTTAGGCCCAACCTTTTGGAAGCTTTCGATTGTTCACTGTCGAGCCTAACGTTCATAAATCATCCATGAGGCCAGCACTTGAGCAAGAATCATAATGAGAGTGTGTTCAGGTTACAGGAATGTTCGCTTAATTATATTTGAGAGGAAACATCTGGAAAAGATACACAATGGAGTGCTAGGACTTGGAGTTGTTTTTTTTTTTTTTTTAAATCAGTAACAGAAATAGATGATGTGGGAAATCAGATGTCGGCTAGAGTGTGATTTGACTGTGAACTGTTTGGCTCTCCCAGCATTTCATAGATGCTTCTGGTAAGAAAACTACTGTTCATGATTCACTCATTTTTAATTCTCAAGTGTGCTGACTCCAGGGCTATGCATTCATACCAGGTCCTAAGAAAGCAAACAGAATCTCTGATGTGGATTTAGCTCTTTCCTTTTCTCTTTGAGGAGGTCCTGGTCCAAAAGAAGTAGCCACATTAACTAAGCCTTTCATACTGGTGTCAATGAATCACCTCCATAGTTGGAACACAGGTACAGTTTCCTGTTTATAAAAGGCTAAGTTGTTGACTGCCCCCAAATCTTTCTGATTCCCATTTGCAACTCAGCTATAGAGCTTTACTGAAACGCAGTCTGCGCTTCCGCATGGGCACACTGAATTCCTTTCCCAGTGACAACCTGTTTGTGTTCTGGCCATAGCCTTGTTGTCACTGAAGTGCTGGAACACTCCTGGTCCCTGGTGGCTAAGGCTGACTACAGCTGGGCTGGAGAGGAGCTGAGTCAGACAAAGGATGACTGCTGTCAAGCATCTGTCAGTGCCTCTAAGCCACCTCTTCAAAGACCTTTCTCAGCTACTGCCACAGAGCCCCAGGCTTCATGTACATGCAGTAGTACCACTGAGCAGCAACTGGTTTTTTTGATGACATTACTTCATCCATCCATCCATCCATCCATCCATCCATCCATCCATCCATCCATCCATCCATCCCTGGGATTTCACTGCCCTGAGTTGACTTTTTCAGGTGGAAATAGCCAGAAACAGAGATATCCCATAGAACTGAAGTTTCCTCTACTGTGTGTATGTGTGTGTGTGGGGAAATCACATGAATGGCAAAACAGTGCACTATCCAGGTGAGCTATTTTTTCCAGAACAATTTTTATTTTTTTGAGAAGTTTTTTTTGTTGCCTTTTATAGATTTATTTTCATGAGAATGGGAGGGGAAGGAACACTAAGGCACTGCTCAGCTCTGGCATATGGTAGTGCTGGGAAGTGAACCTAGGCCTTCTGGGGCCATGGGCATAAAAAGCTGGGTGTGTTTTCACTGCATATTTCCCAGTCGTGCCACTCTTTATTTTGAGTGAGTGAGTGTGTGTGTGTGTGTGTGTGTGTGTGTGTGTGTGAGAGAGAGAGAGAGAGAGAGAGAGAGAGATGACAGCACTGCTCCACTCTCTATGGAGTCCTCCCAGTGCTGCCCATGGTGCTTCCACTGGTGCTAGGCATTGTCCCCAGGGGCTGGCACAGGGTAAGGTGCATGCTCTGAGAGGTGAGCTGTTTCCTGGCCCCCACAGAACTCTTTAACAGAGATAATGATCTCTGCTTAATCAGCAAGAACTTTTGATTGCAGAGTGGTTAATCCACCCAGTAAAGAGTCACAGAGCATGACCAGGGAAACAGCTTAACCTGCAGAGTCCAGGGCTTGCATGCCTGAGGCTCCAGGTTCAATCTCCAGTATTGCATGTACCGCCTTTCTCTTGTGTGAAACTATATCTCATGTGAAATACATACAACAAATCTTTAACAGAAAGTTACAAAGCTGCCAAACACAAAATGTGAATCAAACATTATTCTTTCCCCTTCCCCTCTCTTTCTTTCTTTCTTTCTTTCTTTCTTTCTTTCTTTCTTTCTTCTTCTTTTTTTAGAGACAGGCAGAGAGTGAAAGAGACCACAGTAAGAAAGCTTCCTTCAGTGCAGTGAGGATAGGGTTCGAACCTTGGTGGCACACATGGCAAAATAGCAAACTATCCAAGTGAGTTATTTCCGCAGCCCCATAAGTCTGATCTCTTAACAGGCTCAACTTCCTGTAGCCGATTCTTTAACTTTCTCTATTGCTCACACATTCTATACTCTCTTGACTCTCCCTAATACACCCCTGTACTCTTATAATCATATCATAAATAGTTATTAAATAAGGATTTAATGTAGATAAGGATTACATCAAATTACAAAACATCATTGCTAAGATTATGTTGTTGGCTGATGTTCCAACTTGAAACCATTATGTTAATTTCTGTCAATCTCTACATACAAAATACAAATACAAACTTCTTTGTATGAAAAACAGACTCCTTGGCCCATGGTACAAATACATATCTCTCATTTTATTGCAAAAGCCCAGAGATGTTCCACTCTCCTAAGATGCCCTTTAAAGGCTCACTCCTTTTAACTCCTGTCTCACTGGCATCTCTCAGTACCTGTCTCTCTTTCCAAACCTAGCACATTTCAGTGAGCACACACTCCTTTGTGGGACTCCTTTAAGTCCCCATTCTGCCTCGTATGAACCAGAGAAGGCTTTCAGTTACATATAAGTTTATTTTGAGGGCACATGGTGGTCTGTACTTCTGCCAGAAATAAGAACTAACATTTACTTGCTGTCACACACTTACTACCATAAAATCCTATGTACCGTTACCGATGAAAATTACCTGAAAAGAAGGGTTGCTTCATGAGTGGTGAGACAAGTCTGCAGGTGTCTACCTTTCTATCCCCTATCTGTCTTCCCCTCCTCTCTATTTCTCTCTGTCCTATCCAATAACGGCATCAATAACAACAATAATAATAACCACAACAATGTTAAACAACAAGGGCAACAAAAGGGAAAAAATAGCCTCTAGGAGCAGTGGATTCATGGTGCAAGCACTGAGCTCCTGCATTAACCCTGGAGGCAAAAAAAAAAAATACCTGAAAAGAAACCCAAGAGACCCCAGGCATCTGAGGAACCTAAAAGATAACTGGCAGCGTGTGCTAAACTGTCACTTGGGAAGGAACTCACATTGAGTCCATAAGTGTACTGACTAGCGCAATTATGTTCCTTCTTCTGGGCTTTTCCTTGTGTTTCTCTGTTTTTTGTTCCACTTTCATGTACGCAGCCTCCGGGGAGTAAGAATGTGTGGGAATTTCTTCCTTCCCTACAATGAACCTAGAGGAGAGAGCACAATCAATGAGAGATGAAAACAGATATTGTTTACAACAAATACTTTTTGGACACTAATTTATCATTTCAAGTATTTTTCACAATTAACACAAAATATAATTATTCTCTTTTTTTTTTCTTTTTCAGATAGAAAAAGTAAGGTAGAGAGATAGGGGAAAAAAGACCACAGCACTGAAGCTTCCTTTAACGTGGTGGGGGCTGGGCTCAAACCTGGGTCTCACACATAACAAAGAAGTGCACTGCTCAGTAGCTATTTTGATGACCTTCTAATCATTTTTTTTTAAAGTAAGTTTAAGAAAATTTATTACTCAAATGAAAAAAAATGTACCCACGCATCATCAACTGTTCTGTTTATCACTATACCCCCTCTACTCTTTTAAAAAAAAAAAGAAATATGATTGCTCAGAGAATGTTAATACTCCTTTCTTTCACAATGCAGGCATTTTAAAGTCTAATAAATTCAGTTAACCACCAGAACAGCACTTTCATGAAGCATCCATTTAGCTAGAGTGCTTAAGGCTTCCCAAAGAAACAAATGAACCAATAACTTGGATCTACTCATTTATGACTGAAAATCCGATCTTTCACTTATTTTCTCTCTAAAGCCCAGGGTTACAGTGGAATGTTTCTCATTTTTCACTCTGAGTTTCTGTCTGGTGTCCTGCTGAGCCCTGGAGCAGCTGCAGTGCTATAGAAGGTCATCTAGACACTCTCAGAGAAGCAGAGGGGATTAGAGGAGAAGCAGTGAACGTCGAGGCTCCATATGTCCCCACATGGCTTCCTTGGGAGATGTGCAACTTGATGCCATTCCAATCTATTGATTTCTCTAGGGAAGGAAACCACATCCAGAAGAAGACAGTCTTCCTGTCTTGAAAACCCGACTGCATTTTCCATTTTTTCTTTATAAAGAGCATAACCAATCTTTCATCCATTTCTGGCTATATGACAAAATCCTTTTGGTGGAGGGGAATTCATCCTTCTCAAACAATACCTAATCAGACTACAGAAAAACCTTCAGGTATACATGTTTAGAGATGGATGGTTCAGAGGTCAACTATTTTATTCCTGACTTTCTTTCCAGGGACAAACAATATTTCCCACTCCACCCCTCCGATTTTTAACCAGTTGGATCAAAAATCATTAGTAACTGTACTGGTGATATTTTCTAATATGCACATGATGTAATAAATAGAAATGCGCAAAAAATGCTTGACTATCCTCCTCCACCTCAGCCTGCTCAGCTCCCCTCCTACCTCCCCCATTAACTCAACTTCATCATGCGCCTCTTGCAACTTTACCAGGGTGGATATAGCTGTCACTTCATGTATATGTCAAATAGTTTATGAACAATCACTATCTCGGTCAGAGTTTTCACTTGTGCTGTTGGGTCACAGTTCATAGAAGGATGATGAAGCTTTCGCAAGTCCACCCGTTGCAATTTCACAAAGTATCACAGAATGTAGGCTGAATACAAGTGACCACTAACCCAACGCCACAGGTCCTACACAGAGCACAGGGCCTATGACCAAGAAACAGAAAAGGTAGAAGGTAGTGGGAAAGAGAAAGAAAAGGCAGGGGCAGCTGTCCACAGTGAAGCCCATCCACTGAGGCCTCCTTCACGAGCTGGAGGGACAGGCCAGGAGCTGCCAGCAGAGGGCAGTGTGCACCTGAGATGACAAACTAGAAGGCTGGGATTCTGGCTGGCAGAGTTTAAAACCATGTTGAGTGAGATAAACCAGAAAGATAAGGATGAATACCAGATGACCTCACTCATAGGCTGAACTAAAGAAAAAGGGACAGAATGAGAAAATACAGGGTGCAAATTGAACTGGGTATGATGTACTGCACCAAAGCAAAGGATTCTAGGGAAGAAGGGTTGGGGGTGGAGTTTGGGGGGTCCTGGCACATGATGGTAGAGAAAGGACCTAACTTGTAGGTGAGACTGTTCTGTAGACACCTGTCTTAGGGAGATGAGAAATTGCACCCATGTGTCAATAAGTGTCCTGTAAGCCATTACATCATCAACAAAATGATAATACATAAATACTATTCCACTACCACTCTGTATAAACTACATGGGAACACTAGGCTAGAGCAGATAAAGGAAGCTCACTCAGGCCTCTCATCACAGATTTTCCTTAAACACACCACTCACTGTTTCTTATGTGGAGGCAAGGGAGAAAGGCACATATTGAGTTTTCGCAAGGATCCAGGGCATATAAGAAGAAATGAGGGAAGGAGGTAAGGGTTTTGTCAAGCCCAGATTTGTGTTATTTCTCCCGTCTTCTCCCCCATCCTCCACATTCTTGCCCTCTTCTGCCTCTCCTAAGAATCCCCCCACTTCCTAGGATAAACTCTGCATTCAACTGAGCTGACTTCTCTGTGGTCCCCACATTTCATGTTGGTAATCTTCATGCTGATGCTAGCATGATTCACTTGTATCCAGAACAATCCCCCTCTCCCCCAACAGTGATAGTCATTCTTCAATTAGTAGGAAGGAGAGGAGGAGGAGGAGAAGAAGAAAAAGAAAAAAAAAAACAGCCAACATTCTGGAACCCAATAGAACACAATTCTGTTTCCCTCTCTCAATTTCTCTCTATCCTACCTAATAAAAAATAAATTAGGGGGTCAGGCAGTAGCGCAGCGGGTTAAGCGCATGTGGCGCTAAGCACAAGGACCGGCATAAGGATCCTGGTTCGAGCCCCCCGCTCCCCACCTGCAGGGGAGTTGCTTTACAGGCGATGAAGCAGGTCTGCAGGTGTCTGTCTTTCTCTCCCCCTCTCTGTCTTCCCTTCCTCTCTCCATTTCTCTCTGTCCTATCCAACAACATCAATAATAACTACAACAATAAGACAACAAGGGCAACAAAAGGAAATAAATAAAGAAAGAAAGAAAGAAAGAAAGAAAGAAAGAAAGAAAAAAGAAAAAAAAATCCAAAATAAATAAGTAAATAAATTAGATGGAGACCTGAGAGCAGCAAGGAGACAGACTTTCCCTCAAAATTGATTCAAACCCTGGGAATTCTACATGAAAACAGGATTTTCAGGTCTACAGGAGATAAACTATACAGGAGGAGTCAAAAAGGAACCAAAGTGGAAAATTATAAATCATCTATAAGCCAGCAAAAAGGAGCTTAAAGAACAAAGAAAGCAAAACCACTTGTGATACCATTTGTGAGAGGATTTTGGCTTAGTGTGGCTTTCCCTTGCACAATACAATAACTGCACAGCAACATCCAAGACACAAACTACAAAACACACCAAAAAACAACATGGTTAAATCAAAGACAGTTAAACCAATTACCACAATGAGTCAGGAGAGGAACCTAGAAGATATTCCAAGTAAGCCAGAAGCAACTAAAAATGAAGAAAATACTCAAATATTAATTGATACACTAATTTCAGGAATGAGAGCTTTTGAGAAAAATACTACCAGAAATAGGGAAATAGCCAATGAGAACCTGAAATAAAACACAAGCTATCTGGAGGTAATTAGGGAACTAAAAGCTGAAATAGCTGAGCTAAAAAGCCAGCTAGCAGAATAAGCTAACACTGTAACTGAAAAGGTAAAAAAAAAAAAAAAAAAAAATAGCTGAACTGATGAGAGAAGCCAAGAGAGGGGAGAGCAGAGTAACAGAAGCAGAAAACAGAATAAATAGCCAGACCAAGTATGAATTAAAATAAGAAAGAATTAAAACACCTAAAAATGAGATTGAGAGACATTGAACAGAACAACAGAGACATATGGGATGACTTCAAGAGAAGTAATATACACATAATTGGGCTACTAGAGGAAGAAAGAGAGGAAGGAGAAGAAGGCACTCTAGAGGATATAATAGAAGAAAATTTCCCCACCCTAAACAACAGAAAGGAGATCAAGATTCAGGAGGCCCACAGAGT
Organism: Erinaceus europaeus; assembly: GCF_950295315.1. Lineage (NCBI taxonomy): Eukaryota > Metazoa > Chordata > Mammalia > Eulipotyphla > Erinaceidae > Erinaceus > Erinaceus europaeus. The sequence continues at coordinate 54,312,859 of NC_080178.1, read as the reverse complement.
TCCAAACAGAATCAACCCAGAACTGAACACCAATACACATCAAAGTTACAATGGAAAGAAGTAAGGATAAAGAAAAGATCCTGAAGGCTGCTAACAGAAAAACAAAAAGTCACATACAGGGAAAAACCTGTAAGACTATCAGCAGACTTCTCCATACAAACTCTAAAAGCCAGAGGATAATGGCAAGACATTTACTGAGCTCTCAATGAAAAAAGGCTTCAGCCAAGGATAATATATCCTGTCATGCTGTCTTTCTGACTAGATGGAGGGATAAAAACCTTCTCAGACAAGCAACAGTTAAAGTAGGCAACTATCACAAACCCTGCCCTGAAAGAATTTCGAAAGGCCTCCTATAAGTATGAGCAACACCACCAAAAAAACTTGCCATATGTCAGATCAAACAAAAAAAAAGTTGAATAATGGCAATGCAATACTTTAAATCCATAATATCAGTAAATATCAATTTCTTAAACTCACATATTAAAAGACACAGAGTAGGAGTATGGATCAGAAAACACAACCCAACCGTACACTGTCTGCAAGAATCCCATCTGCCTGAACCAACAAGACAAACACAGACTTAAAGTGAAAGGATGGGAAACTATCAGAAAGCCAATGTACCACAAAAAAGGGCAGGAACAGCTATTCTCATCTTTGATACAATAGACTCTAAAATAAATAAAGTAATTAAAAGATAGGCATGGACATTACATATTGCTCAGAGGATCAGTTAACCAAGAAAGATTTAACAATTACTAAGATATATGCACCTAATGAGGGCACATCTAAATACATGAGAAACTTACTGAAAGAGCTACAAAAATACATCAATAGTAACACAGTAATAGGACACACTTCAGCACCCCACTCTCACACTTAGATCAACTAAGCAGAGAACTAACAAAGAAACAGAACTAATTGAAGAGATGGATAGACTAGACCTCCTGGACATTTCAGAGTTATTCACCCCAAGAAATTGGAATAAAAAATAAATTTAAAAATATTATTTTAAAAAAAAGAGAGACAAGGCTGCAACACAAAGCTTCCTTTAGTGTGTTGGGAGGGAGTTCAAACTTGGGTAATGTTCATTATAAAATAAACATTGCATTTCTTTATGCAAACACTGAAACTGAAGAAGACATCCAGAAATCACTCCCATTCACTCTTGCAGCAAAATCAATAAAATACCTAGGAATAAAGCTGACCAAAGAAGTGAAAGACCTGTATACTGAAAACAATGAGTCACTATTCAAGGAAATAGAAACTGAGACCAAGAAATGGAAAGACATCCCATGCTCATGGATTAGAAGAAAAAATATCATCAAAATGAATATTCTTCCCAGAGCCATATACAAATTTAATGTGATGCCCATCAAAGCTTCTTTAAGAGAATAGAACAAAAACTACAATCATTTATCTGGAACCAGAAAACACCTAGAATTGCAAGGCCATCATCATCAAAACAGCCTGGTACTGGAACAAAAATAGGCACACAGACCAGTGGAATAGAATTGAAAGCCCAGAACTAAACCCCCACACCTATGGACATCTAGTCTTTGATAAGGGGGCCCAAAGTATTAACTGGAAGAAGGAGGCCCTCTTCAATAAATGGTGCTGGGAAACCTGAGTTGTAACATGCAGAAGAATGAAATTGAACCACCTTATCTCACCAGAAACAAAAATCAACTCCAAATGGATCAAGGACTTGCATGTTAGACCGGGAACTATCAAATACTTAGAGGAAAACATTGGTGGAACACTTTTCCCACCTAAACCTCAAGGGCATCTTTGATGAAACAAACCCAATTGCAGGCAAGACTAAAGCAGAAACAAACCAATGGGACTACATCAAATTGAAAAGCTTCTGCACAGCCAAAGAAACTATCACACAAACAAAGAGACCCCTCACAGAATGGGAGAATATCTTCACATGCCAAACTCAGACAAGAGACTAATAACCAAAATATACAAAGAGCTTAGCAAACTTAGCACCAAAAAAGCAAATGATCCCATCCAAAAAATGGGCAGAGGATATGAACAAGACATTCATTTCAGAGGAGATCCAAAAGGTTAACAAACATATGATAAACTGCTCCAGGTCACTGATTGTCAGAGAAATGTAAATAAAGACAATATTGAGATACCACCACACGCCTATGAGAACGGCATACATCAAAAAGGACAACAGCAACAAATGTTAGAGAGGCTGTGGGGACAGAGGAACCCTTCTGCACTGCTGCTGGGAATGTAAATTGGTCCAATCTCTATGGAGAGCAGTCTGGAGAACTCTCACAAGGCTAGACATGGACCTTTATATGACCCAGTAATTCCTCTCCTGGGGATATACCCCAAGGATTCCATAATGCCCAATCAAAAAGATATGTGTACACCTATGTTCATAGCAGCACAATTCATAATAGCTAAAACCTGGAAGCAACCCAGGTGCCCAACAACAGATGAGTGGCTGAGAAAGCTGTGGTATATATACACAATGGAATACTATGCAGCTATTAAGAACAATGAACCCACCTTATCTGACCCATCTTGGATGGAGCTAGAAGGAATTATGTTAAGTGAGCTAAGTCAGAAAGATAAAGATGATGTATGATCATAAAGATAGAGTATGGGATGATCCCGCTTATCAACAGAAGTTGAGAAAGAAGAACAGAAAGGGAAACTAAAAGCAGGATCTGATTAAATCGAGAGTAGGGCACCAAAGTAAAAACCCTGTGGTGAGGGGGAGGTTGGACATTTGGCTTCCCAGAGTAGCGGGGTGGGGGGGGTAGGGGTTTGGTGGGATGGGACACAGTCTTTTGGTGGTGGGAATGGTGTTTATGTACACTCCTATTAAAGTGTAGTCATATAAACCACTATTTAATATGAGAGGGGAAAAACTGACCATATGTCTCGAACTTTTAAAAACACAGGCTGAGTCTTTTTAATACATAGGCTGAGTCTTTGATATGTTGACTTTCTCAAAAGTCTAGACCAGGTAGAACAGAAGCAACCAGTGGCACAGCTGGGTATTATAAGATGCTGGGTATTACAAGATGCTGGGTATTATACAGGAAACCCTAACAAAGGGACTTTTCCAAGTTAACCCAATTACCAAATAATGTGATGATAACAATAACTATCCATTGTCTTCTTGAACCCTAAGGCAGCAGGAACCTCACATTTCCACTATATTTCCCCCAGTCCTGGAACCTTAAGGTGGGGCCCACTTTCCTGCATGCTTCTTCAAATAATACTGCATCCTCCGATCGCAACCTAATCAACACAATGAGTGCTACCCCAGCATGCTTCACTTCAGACTGTGTCTAGAGACTTCAGGTGTGGAATGACAACCCTTCAGCTTCATTACTCGTGTGAGACCTTTCCTTTCATAGTACTCTCTAATTCCATTCCAGGTGGTCCACTCCCCAATAAAGTCCCCAAACCTAGATATAGACCAGGTCCCCTGAGATAGAGCATATGTTCACAGGTGTCCATAAACCAAGGAAAAACATATATCTGAAAGGAGAAGTACACAAGAGTCTGCAGTGAGTACCCCCTAACACTTCATCTGTACTACTCCTGCCTTTAGGTCCATAATTGTCCAACAATTTGTTTGATTGCGTATGCTAACTCTCTTCAGCCACCAGGTTCCAGATGCCAGCATGATGCCGACCAGACTTCCCTGGACTGACTTCCCCAGAGACCCACCCTACTAGGGAAAGAGAGAGGCAGACTGGGAGTATGGATTGACCAGTCAATGCCCATGTTCAGTGGGGAAGCAATTACAGAAGCCAGACCTTCCACCTTCTGCAACCCACAAGGAACCTACGTCTATACTCCCAGAGGGATAGAAAATGGGAAAGCTATCAGAAATGGGGATGGGATATGGAGATCAGGTGGTGGGAATTGTGTGGAGTTGTACCCCTCCTATCCTATGGTTTTGTTTTTGTTAATGTCTCCTTTCTTAAATAATAATAATAATAATAATAATAAACAGAGAGAAAAGGCTGCAACACAAAGCTTCCTCCTTTAGTGTGTTTGGGGAAGGGGGAAAGCTCAAACTTGGGTCATGTTCATGATAAAATAAACATTATTCTAGTGAGCTATCTTGCCAGCCCAAATTATACAATTCTAGCATTAATCAGCATTTACCATGTGCCAACAACTATGCTAAGAGATGGCACAGGAGATCTTTAAGTCTTCATCTAGAGGAGAAAGGGGAAATGAACCGTGGTGGTGGGTTCAAAGTGCAACCCTAGAATTTTGTGAGCTGGTATTAAATCACCAATAAAAAAAATTAAATAGAAGTCATGGGTAATCAGCATAATGGTTCTACATAAGCCTTTCATGCCTGAGGCTCCGAGGTCCCAGGTTCAACCCCCCATATTAGCACAAGCCAGAGCTGTGTAGTGCTCGCGCTCTTTCTCTCTCTCTCTCTCTCTCTCATTAAAATAAAATGTCAAAAAGCAAACAAACAAACCTCCAGTGGCTGAGAGTTTACAGTCCAAGCTGAGTTTGACAAATGCATGAGACCTGGCCTAATTTGGTACTGCACACATTTCCCAGTAACTATGCACATGTGCTTTTATTTTTCCAATCTCCCTGAAGAACCCTTCTCATTCTTCTGGGAAAAAACTCAATCTAGAAGGTACACAAGAGGTTTTCTTTCCTTTTTTTAATGTTTATTTTATTTTATTTTATTTTAGAGAGAAGCAGAGAAAGACACACACAGAGAAAAGCCAGAGCACTAATAAGCTCTGGCTTATGATGGTACTGTGGGGGGTGGGTGAACCTGGGATTTTGGAGCCTCAGGCACGAAAGTCTATTTGCATAACCATTATGCTATCTCCCCTATCCCACAAGAGGTTTTCAAAGCCATTGCTGATTGGCTGTGTTTTAAAAGAAACAATCTAAAGAAATGCCCACAAAGCTGTTTTTGTGACTTCTGAAATTACTCTCATCTTAACAACCTAGTCAAGGGAGTCAGGGTAGCACAGTGGGTTAAGCCCACATGACCCGAAGCACAAGGACCTGCATAACGATCCAGGTTCAAGCCTCTGGCTCCCCACATACAGGGAAGTCACTTCACAGGCAGTGAAGCAGGTCTGCAGGTATCTTTCTCTCCCCCTCTCTGTCTTCCCCTCTGCTCTCCATTTCTCTCTGTCCAATCTAACAATGACAACATCAACAACAACAACAACAATAACTACAACAACAATAAAAAACAAGGACAACAAAAGGGAAAATAAATAAATATTATAAAATAAAAAAATAAAAAACCTAGTCAACAGGTTTCTACCAGCCCAGGTTCGAGTCCCAGCACCACATGAGAATGCCATGACACCTGGGGTAGCTCTGGAGTTGTGCTATCTCTCCCCTTCTCTGGGTATCTCTTTCTCATTGTCTCTCTTTATATGAGTGGGAGAAAATAAAAGCTGGGCTGGGAGCAGAGATATTGCCCACAGCTGAGGTCTGAGCTTCACAGAAAAACAAAACTGTTGAGTCAATAAATCCACATTCTAACTAAGTACACTGACATTACTTAAACAAGCATCATGTAAATCTATACCACAAAGATAAACAAAATACTAGATGACTCACCGGAGTGCAGAGAACGTAAATCCTTTCAAGCCATCTTTGCACCTGAAACAATAAGCAGTAATAATGATAAAGTAACATTTTATTTGCAGACAGAAAGCAGAAGAGTGGGTACAATGTGCTTCTAAGAATTTTGAAACCTTTAGGTTCCCAGCACTGTCACTAGAGTCCTGAGCAGCATGGAGGCCAGTCAGCCACTGCCTGTTGCTCTGCTCTGTCACAATATCACTTAAGGCTTCATGCTCAGACCTGCTGGCTAGTGAGAGACGGAGACCCATCTTGCAAGGGCTGGGATGGAATCTTCCTCCCTCCTTGTCCACCCCACGGAGGCAACTTGTTGTGAATAAAGGGGCTACACAGACACCTACTGGGCCTGACACGCAGGCCGATTTAAGATCTGGGCCTCTGCTTAATCCAGGAATGCAGAGCAATGTCGAATCCCCAGGCACAGAAAGGATGTGGGCTGGGTTCAAGGGTCTTAGCTTCTGAGTAAACCCATTTGAATGCAGGGCAGGGTCAGGCTAGGGGTGAGGGAGAGGGTGGAGAGAGGGGTCCAAGTAATATTCATGAAGTTCCTGCTGCTCCTGTGTGTGGCCTGGGGCTGGGAGGGAGATACATGCACATTTTCTCCTTTTCAAATACTAATTTAATTAATTTATTTTAATGGGAGACAAAGAGAAATGTAGACAGAGACACCAGAGCAGTGCTCATTTCTGGCTTATGGTGGTGTGAGGGATTGAACCTGGGACTTCAGAGCCTCCCTCAGGCATGACTTTTGCAGGACCCTTGTGCTACCTCTCCAGCCCTCAATTTTCTCCTTTTAATGATAGCACAACTCTATGAAAAAACAGCCTTAAATGTATTTGGTGTGAAAGCCCTTTAAAAATCAATAAAGGTGGGAGCTGGATGGTAGCACAGTGGGTTAAGCACATGTGGCATGAAGCACAAGGACCAGCACAAGGATCTGGGTTCAAGCCCCTGGCTCCCCAACTGCAGGGGGGTTGCTTAGCAAGAGGGTGACGCAGATCTGCAGTGTCAATCTTTCTCTCCCTGCCCCCCTTCCCCTTCTCACTCTGTCCTACCCAGCAGCAATAACAGTAATAACAATAATGATAACAACAGTGGCAACGAAAATGTGAAGAAATGGCCTCCAGGAGCAGTAGTGAAGGCACTGAGCCCCAGCAATAACCCTGGAGGCAAAAGTACATAAATAAATAAATTTAAAAAATTAATAAAGGTTAGCAGTAAGGCAATGTCTTATGTGAATATTAGACACTAGATACCCTTGGATAGAAAGACAGCCAGTTCAATTTTTGTCATATGTTTCACTATTTTTAAGATAAAAGAAGGGAGGGAGAGAAGGAAAGAGAGGGAGAGGGAGAGGGAGAGAGGACAAGAGAACAGCACTGAAACTTCCTTCAATGACATGGAGGAATGGTCTTGAATTTGGGTCTTACACACAGCAAAGTAGCATACAATCCAAGGACTAGTACTACTAAGCACACCTTTCATGTTAAAGGTCAGGGAGGAAATACAAAAAACCTGTCTCAGTTTTAACTGCATACAGTCTTTTGTTGAGGTCACCAAGAACCTTAGAGAGGAAAATGACCCACAAGCACAGAGCTATCTCAAAACATTTAACAGCTCATTCAGAGAGGCAGCTTAGTGTAGTGGCAACAGTGAGATGTGACCACAGAGTACAGATGGCTCTATTTATCCCACACAGAATGAAGGGGGAACAGCACACATGAAGCTGTGTTTAACTAAAGCCAGGGTGGTGTCTCACCCAGTTGAGTATACACATTACTGTGCACAAGAACTCAGGTTCAAGTCCCTGGTCCCCACCTGCAGGGGGGGACATTTCACAAGCAGTGAAGCAGTGCTGCAGGTGCCTAGCTCCCTCCCTTTCTACCTCCCCCTTCCTTGTCAATTTCCCTCTGTCTCTATAGAAAAAAAAAAAATGGGGAAAAAAAGGAAGGAAGGGAGGAAGGAAGGAAGGAAGGAAGGAAGGAAGGAAAGAAGGAAGGAAGGAAGGAAGGAAAGAAGGAAGGGAGGGAGGAAGGGAGGGAGGGAGGGTGAAGGAAAAAGAGTAAGAAGGAAGGAAAGAGGGAGGGAGGGAGGGAAGGAAAGAAGTAAGATGTTTTGGGAAAACTGCAGGATCAAAAATTCTTAAAACTTTTCTATCTGAAGAAAGTGATTCTCAGTAAGAGTTAAAATGCATAATGGGAATTTCTAGATAAGTTGACTAGAAAACAGAAAACAGCAGCAGGACCCAAAAATCATGTACATCTGGGAGCAAATTCTGCCCTTGCTGTGTTATTGTGAAAAGACAGCTACTTCTCTGTCTTCAGTGCTCAAGAATAGATTCCAACAACTTTGCAGAGGCAGGATTGCATATTTACCACCTTAAACAATACACTTAACTGCAGGCCCAACATGGAAAAGTAGCTTTCCAACAAAAAAGGGCAGAGACAATGAATCTGCAGTTTCATTCTGATGGAAGTTTGCTTCTTTCAGCAGGACCCTGTGGGAAGCACTTGATGTTGATAAAGTCCCAGCAAGGACTCAAAAGGGGTTAGTTTGCTTTCCATTCATCTGTCTGAGGGTCAGATGTCTCTTTCAAAAGAACAAAAGATGAATTATTCCCCTCAAAAGAAGCTTCAAAATCCCAACATCACCCTGCATTTCCACATGGGAGAACTGTCTGAGGAGGTTTCTCCAGACTGTGATCTGTGTGCAAAGTATGTCACACACAGACAGACCAGTATAATGTGTCTCACTATTGCTTGGGTTTGACAGGTAGCAGGGAAGTCAAGGCACTTTCTAGAGCAGATTAGTTATTGAACTCACTGAGTGTGCCCACTATGTTGAGCGCTGATACTGGGCAGTGGACAACAGAGAACCCTTGCCTAATAGCTGATGATTATTCTAGGTGGGTGATGGATAGAACAAAACAACTAAACATGCCTTATGATGATAATTATCATGGGCAAAAAATAAATGGTCACAATAAGATGAGAGTAGCCCTGTAGCCTGACTTGTTTTGGTCTCAATCCAACTTTTTCATCTGTTTTATCTCAGCTAGGGGGTGGGGGGTGGGGGCTTGTGGAGTAGAGGGAAGTAGGAAAGTAATCACAATACTGAAGTTTCCCTAGGTACTTCAGCACTCAAATGTGGTGCTAGAGTTTGAACCTGAGCCACACACACAACAAGGAACACTCTACCAGATGAGCTACAGACTTAGATTCTTTTCATAGAGGCAGAGAGAGAGAGAGAGAGAGAGAGAAAGCAGTGAAAGAGAACATAGCATCAAAGCTTCCTTTAATGTGGTGGGACACAGGCTTGAACATGGGTCCTGTGAATGCCAAAGCAGCACACTATGTAAATGGGCTATTTTGCCAGCCTGTAAGCTATCTTCTGGGCTGTTGATTTTAATTTTGGGGCATGTATAAATACCATGCCTTAAACTCACATATACATAAACTATTCTACTAAGGTTAGCCTACACAAATGTAAAATATTACTAGAAAAAACTCAATAAAGAGTAATTACACATTTCTATTTGCAAAATTCTGAGCTAAGAAAAGCATAATGTGAAACAAAGCTCAAAAAGACAAGAAGGAAAATACAATTTTCAGTATTTCATCAAACATCTTAGATGATACACAAGTAGTCCTAGCAGACAGGTCATGTTGGAATTACTCATAGGAAAGTATAAAGAAGAGTAATGATATTATTATTAGAAAAACAGTCTTGGCAGATGCCAGTGGAAGGAATCTCACAAAATCACAAGTTGTTCTCAACTAAGGCTATTATAGTAGAAGAAAGTGTTTTTAGAGCCTTAAAGTTATTTGCTTCACAGAACAGAGGCCCTCTGCATGCAAAATCTCCCAAGTCCAAGATACCTTTTATTCACAGAGATACCACAGCAGGAGAGTCTTCCACTGCCATTGTACCTCCCACGTGGTGCCAGCCTAAGCACATGACAGTGCTGACACTCTACCCAGTGAGCTCTGTCTCCAGCTCAGGAAAGAAAGGATTTTTGTTCACAAAGATCCCTAATCTGGGGCTTCATTTCCATAACATTGTTTCCAGGAGACATTTTCATCTTCATTACAACACCAGACCAGCAGATGTCACTAGTAAATCATTTTTGGAAGAACGGAGCTCTGATAGGACTTCTCTACCAAACATTTTCTTAACCGATTTCCCTTAGAAACATATTTACAGGCATTCGACATGATGGCAGTCTTAACTAAACTGCATAAAGTTCTCCCATGTAAATATAGTTTTAGACCTTCAGAAATGGGGGATAGTCCTGCTCCTATATTCACTTTATAGTTAGAAAATCTTTTAGAAGGGGGCCAGGCAGTGGCATACCCAATAGAGTGCTTTGCCACTTGCAAAGTGAATCCCCTGCAAGTGGGGAGCCAGGGATTGGAACTGGGATCCTTGCATGGGGGTCTTTGTACTTTGCACTATTGTGCTTAATCCAGTGCTTTACTGCCTGGCCTCTGAGAGTGCATATTTAATCTAGTTATCATTTTATTTAAAGCTAGTCTTATTAGAAATCATAATGGAAAAAGGATCATCACAAACAACTTAAAACACTGACAAAAAGGGATCTCATCAATATCAAAAATAGCAAAGACGAACATACTAAACTGAATTAGTCTTGATGTTATTTGGTTGCTACTAATACTATCAAATTCATTTAACTGTTTTAAAATGCTTATTGAGTCAGAACTTATTTTTGCAAAGGCTCGAAGAAAACAGTTTTCCTTTTTAAGAGGCCTGGGTAGGGGCAAGTTGGCCAAGCAAAGAAAGAGTCTGATTCTTCCAAAGAAAACATCAAAACTACCATCCTAAGAATGCTCACCAAAATGAGAAGATCAATGGAAGAAAACTTCAACAAAGACAGAGAAAGTATAAGAAAGAGTAATAAGAGATAATAACAGAAATATGAGAGATAAAGAATGGAGGGATCAGATGCACCAGCACAAAGAAAAAAGCCAAGGATCAGAGTTGTGAGTTAGAGAGTAGGGTGGAGGAAAGCAATTAAGAAAGCTCAGAAAGGATGTGAGGGCAATCTGGCTGCTGGCACTCCATTGATCGCCAGGGTTAATTTGGCTGATCTGGCTGGCTAGGCAGGTGTTCCCTTCCTCCCTCAACACTCCATGTGCATCCCTCCCAAAGCATTGTGCTCCATTGAAGAGGATGGCCTTCCCCCAATAGATACAGACCAGCCCTAGGTCTAGGGTATATGAATAACTGCACTCCCTTGCTAGAACCTCCAAACAAGCTCTCAAGAAAGCGCAGAAAAAAGGGACTAAATTAAATAAAGATAATAAAAGAGAGTGTAGGCTAACACCAGGAATAGTTATATAACAGGGACATCCAAAGAAGAGAGAATAGAACAAAATTATTAATTTAAAAATATAAAGGAGCCTGGTGGTGGCACACCTAGTAAAACACACACATTATCATGAACAGGCACCCTGGTTCAAGCCCCAGCCCCCATCTGCAAGGGGGAGCTTCACAAGCCATGGAGCAGTGCTGTAGGTGTCTCTGTCTCCCTCTGTTTCCTCCTTCCTTCTCAATTTCTCTCTGTCTCTATCAAAAAGAAAAGAAAAATGGCCACTAGGAGGTACCCATGTCCGAGTGATAACTCTGATGGCAATAATAATAATAAATAGCCTAGAATTCCCCCAAACTGGAGGTAGAATCTCAGCTCAAGAGAGCTCTAAGAACTTCAAACAAAATAAATTTAAACTCAGTAGAGGTACATAATAATTAAAATAGCAAAGATTAAAGATAAAGAGAGGATTTTAAAAGCAGCAAGAGCAAAGAGTCACTTGTAAAGTAACCCCATAAAACTATCAGTGAACTTCTCAACAGAAATTTGAAAGGCATGAGAGACTAGCAGGATATGTCTAAAGTGTTAAATGGCACAGGCATTTACCTAAAATATTCTTACTCAACTAGGTTATTACTCAGCCTAAAGTTGTGACAAAGAGCTTTCCAGATGAACAACAATTAAAGGAATTAATTACCACTAGTCAGTCCACTAAAATAATATTAAGCAGACTATATAGAATGAAAATATAAAGTGATCCCTCCATAAGGTAAAGAGACAAAGTCATCCCAAGAATTAAATTTAAAAGAAGACAAACCTTTGAGATTGGACTGTAGAACTGAACTTACCAAAGGGGACTGGGTTTTAGGGTGGAGGAGGTCCAGTGTTCTTGGATGTTGGGGTATTAATACTTAATTAGTGGGTGTGGTACAATAACATCTTGAAGAGGTGGGAAATGATACTTCAGAAATACTTACAATCTTATAACACAGGGCTACCTCAAGAATTAAATTAAAAAAACATTTTGACATCAATCCTTGGAAGATATCCTGCTCTAGGAAGAGCTACAAGAAACAATGATAACTAGAAGTCTTTCCTATGGATAAAATCACATTAATAACAAAATAATCAATGTTATAATTTTAGCACCAATGCTATGATATTTATGATAAAATATAAAGTGGTATTTATTATTTGGA